>NC_141879.1:656671556-656976897 GCF_056163025.1 Triticum urartu
ATTCCGATCCATCCTCATAACTTCCTCCATGGATGACTCCCACGAAGGCACGCTTCACAGCCGGTTTAACCCGGGTGGATCGCGCATGCTGAGCCGTTTCGACGGGGTCGGTGCAGATGTCCGGCTCAGGGCCCGGTTCACCGATCTTGCCGATGAAAACGTGTATGCCACCAAAGGGGACCCGGTACCCGTACTCAACTAAGCCGGCCTTGGGGCCCCAGCCTGCATCGTCGATGTAGAGCTTGCCGCGATGACTCTTAGTCATCCGGCCCACAGCGTAGCCCTCGAGTCCTTCAAAGCGGCCCTCCAAGAACTTGAAACCATCATGCGATAGCCCCACGATGGGCGCCAACTGTTGTGGTTTTGTCACGGCAGATGTCCTCGTGAAAGGACTTAGTCGTGGAGCCATCGCAACGGGTTAGCTTGAAGGGGTTAAAGCGGACACAGGGATGCAAGAGAGTTTATACTAGTTCGGCCCCTTCGATGAAGGTAAAAGCCTACGTCTAGTTGTGATGGAATTGATGGGGTTTCGATGACTAGGGAGCCAACAAGCTTCGCCTAAGTCTCGGGTTGTTGCCTGTCCTCCTAAACCGCCACCGGGTCATCCCCTTATATATACAGGTGACGCTCGTCGGTTCACAGAGTCCTAACACCGGTTCATATTCATACCCGGGTTGGTCTCTCCTTATTCCTATCTTACAATACAAGTTTACATACAGATGCCGGTTTACGACTACAAGTCTTAAACCGACTACGGGCCTCAGGCCCTCATCTATCTTCTTGGGCTTTAACACTCTTGAGTTACTGATGAAGTTAATCCGGCCCACATATGCCGGTTTACGCCCAATAGTAATATTCCCAACACTCCGCTTGTGGGGTTCGTCGTCGTCCTCACTAGGTGTGTCGAGCCCCTTGTGTTCGGCGTTGAGTTTGCCGGCTTGCTTGAAAACCCAACAATCTCTGTGGGTATGGTTCACAGGCTTCCCGGGAGTACTGTGTATTTGACATATCTTGCCCAAGATTTTGTTTAAGTTGGATAGCTCGTCCTTGTTATCCTTCAGGGGCGGCTTTCTCTAATTCTGCCGCGAGCTTTTGAATCCGGCGTTGACCGCCGTGCTCTTTGGGTTGTTTCCCTTATTCCGGCGCTGGTCCTTGCTGCGTCGGGGTTTTCCGTTTCCATCCCTAACTTCAGATGTACTTGGGTTGCTGGTGCTACATCTTGCCAACCAGCTGTCCTCTCCTGCACAAAAGCGGGTCATGAGGCTTGTTAATGCGGCCATTGTTCTTGGCTTTTCTTGGCCGAGGTGTCTGGCGAGTCATTCGTCTCGAACGTTATGCTTAAAAGCTGCTAGGGCTTCGGCGTCCGGACAGTCGACTATCTGATTCTTTTTAGTAAGAAATCTGTTCCAGAATTTCCGGGCTGACTCTCCGGGCTGTTGAGTTATGTGACTGAGATCGTTTGCATCCGGAGGGCGGACATAGGTCCCTTGAAAATTTGCCCAGAAAGCATCCTCAAGCTCTTCCCAACTTCCAATGGTGTTTTCAGGAAGGCTTTTGAGCCAATGCCGGGCTGGCCCTTTAAGCTTGAGGGTAAGTATTTTATGGCGTGGAGGTCATCTCCTCTGGCCATGTGTATGTGGAGGATATAATCCTCGATCCAGACCCCAGGGTCTGTTGTTCCGTCGTACGCCTCTATGTTTACGGGCTTGAATCCTGCTGGAAATTCATGGTCCAGCACCTCATCGGTGAAACATAGGGGGTGTGCGGCACCCCTGTATTTGGGTGTGTCGTGATGTTCGGATATTTGTTGTGTTGCATTGCTTACTAGAGCTTGCTTTCTTGGCCCGTATATAGATCTAGCTGGGCCGTCTTTTGATGTGGATCCTTTGGTGGATCGCGTGCCGGCTTGTGTGCGGCGCCGCTTGCCGCTCCATGCTGGCCATGCGGTCGTCCATCCGACCGGATGGCTTTCCTATTTTTTGACTGCGGGGGCTCTAAGGCCTCCTCGTCAAATTTAGGCAGTAGCTTTCGCTTTGGATAGCTTTTTCTGCGGCGACTGCCGCCATATTTGCCTGCGGTGTTGCGTACTTTGCTCCATCTGATTCTGAGTGCATCTTTCGCAGTGTTGAGCTTCCGCTTCTGCTTTTTCAGGCTATGTGCAGTGGCGACGAGCCTTTTGTGGAGGTTCTTCTGCTCCATGAGTTTATCCCGTGTAAGGTCGTCCGGACTGTTGTTTTCGCCGGGGACGGGGCGTTCGGTTTGTTTATCCAAGTTGCCCTGTTCGGATGCTTGCTCGAAGGCATGTTCGTCGTCCGCCGGCTCGTCCTGCTCTATGGCTGGGTCTGTATGGCTGCTGTCTCTGTCGAGGCGGGGCTTGGAGCGGCGCTTACGTCGCCGCTTTGATTGCTTTTCGAGTGAACGATCCCTCGTTGCATCCATGTGTTCCTCGTTGTCGCTTCCTTTGGGTGTGTCCACCATGTATACATCATGAGATGAGGTGGCTGTCCGGTGCCTTATAGGCATTGGTTCATGTTCATCTCCTACATCGTCGTCCATACCATCGATGTCTTCGGAGTCGAAGTCGAGCACGTCGTTTAAATTATCGACAGTGGCTACGAAGTGGGTGGTGGGTGGGCATCGAATTTTTTCGTCGTCCACATCCCAATCCTGCCGGTCATAGTCCGGCCAGGGCTCTCCTGACAAAGAGAGAGACCTGAGTGAATTCAGAATGTCGCCGAAGGGCGAGTGTTGAAAGATGTCTGCGGCGGTGAACTCCATGATCGGCGCCCAATCGGATTCGGTCGGTAGGGGCGCGGAGGGCTCAGAGTCCGGAGAGGAGTCTGACACCTTGGAGTCACAGGCTTCGCAGAGGACAAGGCTGGTGTTCGGCTTGATCGCCGTAGAGATTGCAACCCCCGAGGCGGTGTCTAACCACCCATCCTCGATTGGTGTGATCGGCTCCGAGCTAGGGGTCGGAGCGGACACAGATGCGGCCTCCAGGGCACTGTTCGGCGGCAGAGCTAGATCATGCCCATCGTGACAGTGCGGCGCGCTCGGCTGTGGCTCGAATCCATCGAAGATCAAGTCTCCGCGAATGTTGGACGTGTAGCTCGAACTTCCAAATCTGACCTGATGGCCAGGGGCGTAGCTTTCGATCTGCTCCAGATGACCAAGCGAATTAGCCCACAGTGCAAAGCCGCCGAATACGAAGATCTGTCCCGAGAGAAAAGTCTCACCCTGGATCGCATCGCTGTTGATGATCGGAGAAGCCATCGGGCCTAAAAGTGACGACACAGAGGAACTCTCAATGAAAGCACCAATGTCGGTGTCAAAACCGGCGGATCTCGAGTAGGGGGTCCCGAACTGCGCGTCTAGGCCAGATGGTAACAGGAGGTAGGGGACACAATGTTTTACCCAGGTTCAGGCCCTCTTGATGGAGGTAAAACCCTATGTTCTGCTTGATTGATATTGATGATATGGGTAGTACAAGAGTAGATCTACCACGAGATCAGAGAGGCCAAACCCTAGAAGCTGGCCTATGGTATGATTGTTGTTCGTCCTACGGGCTAAAACCCTCCGGCTTATATAGACACCGGAGAGGGCTAGGGTTACACAGAGTCGGTTACAATGGTAGGAGAGCTACATATCCGTATCGCCAAGCTTGCCTTCCACGCCAAGGAAAGTCCCTTCCGGACACAGGACGAAGTCTTCAATCTTGTATCTTCATAGTCCAGGAGTCCGGCCGAAGGTATAGTCCGGCTATCCGGACACCCCCTATCCAGGACTCCCTCACTTCTCCTTCCCCTTCCTTTTCCTCCATTTCCGTTTGCAGACGCTTGAGACGAGGCTCTAATGGTGGAGGTGATGCCGGACTGGTACATGATCCTGGTGTGCGGAGGGTTGGCGACATTGATGGGGCTCTCCGTGCTCTTGTGTGCGATGATCCTCGACGATCGTCCTGATGCTGCTGCTCGAGTGTTAGCACTTCGCGGCGGCGGCGGTCACGAGGATTAGGTGTGGTGTCGGGTGCTAACTGTTGTCGGTGTGCTGGAGGTAACTTGCACCCGGATGATCACCCACTAATCTCTCCTTCAAAGACTGTGGTGTGTTAGGGAGGTGATCAGTTAGATGCAACATGGGTACGTGGTTTTTTTGCAAATTGTGCATGTGTTCTAGTGGTCGTGGTTGTGAGCCTGCTGTCGTGGTGAATAAAAATCTCTGTCGTGAAGAGATATATGTTGCAGCAACTCAGGGAAAGGAAATCTCACTTCAGAATTCATTGCGAGTGGATTTAGTTAAATCAAAATTAGTAGCGGTAAAAACTACTCACATTAATTGAAACCGAACATTTGATTTGTCGCACAACTCAGGATACCATACGTTACAACTCACAAATAAATGCTGGAATAATAAACATAGTGGTGACGTCTATAATGAAAACGGTAAATGGACAGGGTCCCGAGAAAACGTCTCTGGTACTGGGGCACACTCTTCTTCTATCGGGGGAAGCGGATTGACTAGTCAATGAATGCGTCTCTCCTGGTCGGGTCTCAGTGGTCTGCCGATGGCGATCTGAGGATTTAAATCAGCGAGGCTCTGGAGATAACCCATTATTCGCTGGGTCAAGCGCTCTTGAGCGATGACATACTGTGCAAGGTTGGCCAGCAATGGGTCTCTCTCAATTCGTCCACCAGGAAAAGATGCTACTTCTCCGGGTGCTGCACGAGTCGGAAAGTAATAATACCCTCGATCGCTGGCATAGGGTACCGCGAATCGAAGGCGGGCGAGTGCTTCGTACGCAACAGCTTCTATGGCCATTTGCGGAGTCGGCATAGATTTCCCCATGAAGGAGACTTCCGTAGGGTCTTGGTTTGGGTTTGTGGGAGGGATGTGCACTACTGCCCAATATTTTGAGGTGGAAGGGGTGATCCTCGACTTGATCAATTCGTACTGGGGTGGATGGGTAGCACTCATGGTACTGCAGGTAAAGTCCCACAATATTTTAACAAAACTACCTGGGGTTGCATCTGGGGTCCTTAGATAAATACTAGGGCTCGGCATGGCAAAGGAATTCTTGTGAGGGTTGTGCACAAGGTGAGGGGATACTCGGCAAGGTCACGAGGTGGCCTTTTATATAGCAACTGGGTTGGGTTATTTATCACGGTGAGGGGCAACTAGTTTGTCGGTTCTGCTCTATGGGGTCGGGGGTCAATGCCACAGATACACATATCTCGTAAAAGTGACATATTACTGTGAGTGTCGTCGGGGTGGTTTTTGGTAGCTACGCCCAGAATTAAAATGCGGCCGTACACCAACGCACTTATGCATGGCTACAGTTTAAAGTAGGGGCGCACAAGCGAACAACATTTAATTATGGGGATACAAGATCACAAAATTACAGGGCGTGGGCATACAAAGACTTGGTACTACTCGAGTGACTTAGTCTACCTCGTTAATATCTAAGCGGGCCTGCCTTGTGGATGCCGAGGCTTCTCCACGGTTTTCACCATCGGGGTTAGCTGGAGGTGGTTGAGGAGCTGCAGGGTCGGGGTAACGATGATGACCATCACGGGGATTGTTGGACACAATCCCGTTGGAGCGTGTTCCCAAAAGGCGATGAAGCACTTCTGGGGACACCAAAGTACCTTGGTCGATGGCTGGGGCTGACCTCAAGGTCTCGATTGGTTGTCCGAACAGCACGATTGGGTTGTCGGCGTCGGGCTCATCTTCTCTTCTTGTCGGGGTTCGGCGGATTAGTTCTCCCCGAGCTGCGATCAGATCAAGGGTGATTTGATCAAACAGTTCCTCTAGTGCACTTACATAGCGCACCAGATGCAATAATGCAGGATCCATCTCGTGATCTCCATTCGCAACCTGGGGTGACCTACCATACCCGTCACGGCTGGGGTAGTAGTAGAACGAGCGACAGTTAACTCTGGGTGACAGGTGCCGGAGTTGAACTATAGCCTCTCGAGCAGCTAGCTGGATGGCTTGTGGCTCAAAGGAAGTTGTCCTTCCGGTGAACCTATAGGGGCGTTCTGGCGATAGACCCCTACCATAGACATGCACAGTGGCCCAGAATTGACGGCTCTCACCGCTCATGGGCCCTTGGTACACAACATATTCTGGGGGCCCTTCTAATGCAAAGCCACGACGAGTGAGGTTTGCTAGCACGGTCACAAAACCTCCAAGGTTGGTTGTTGTGGTCTCATTGTGAACAATGGGTCCTGGCATTTCAGCTCGGTTTGGGGAAGAGGCCGTGCTGTGTTGGGTTGAGGCTAGCGTGCCCTTTTTATAGAAAAAGGGGATGGAGTCTTCCTTCGCACGCTTGCGAATGAGACAAATTAGGTGTCTGTCACTGGCGCGTGATCGACAGGCTAGGCTGATAGGTTGGGCACCGACTGCCAAAAGGTGTCGGGGTCCCTGTGTAGCTATCTTACACGAGAAGTTTGGCCGGGGTTAGGTTAAGGTCTGGTGCGTTGGTTTGCCTAGGTTTTTCGACCTGGCTAAGATAGGATTAGCCAATGGTCAGCCTGGCTCTGATACCAAGATTGTCAGGACCAGATTTTCGGGATATTAATTTCCAGAAAATGGCCCTTGTGCTCACCAGCCCTAGGATTACTGTTAGCTGATGAGGCACCAACTTGATACAGAAAATCCAAGAAAAATACAAGATATGTAGTACAAGACCATTCTGGCCTATGAGTACAACAAATGGTTTCTAGTGGTTGATGGTGGAAGTGGTTTGCGGATCATCGGCGTCTATGGGACTCCATTTCCCACAGGAACAGCTGACCTGGATAACTCCTATCTTCGCGAGTCTGCTATCATCACTGCCTAGGTTCCGGGGCTGTCATTGCAGGGCTCCTCTCCAAGCAAGAAATCTGGCCAAGACAATAGCCAGGGACAAGCCAGTGAGTACTTTGAATGTACTCGCAAGCATTATGAACACAGGTATAATATAACAATTTTATAATCATGCTCTAAAATGTTCTATGATCCTACGTCAGTCACAAAATAAACATCCATGATGCACGCAAGTAGGTCATTCGAATAAAACATGAATTAAACAATCAGGGAATAGAAATAAAATGCACTGATCGGGTATCTGAAGCGACGCCTCGAAAGGATAATAATATAAAGCGTGCCTCAGTCGGGCGTCTGCGCGACGTCACCTAAAGGGCTTATAAGGTAAATAAGTAACAAACATGCCACAGTCGGGCGTCTCCGCGACACCACATAAAGGGCTTATAAGGTACATGAATAACAAGCATGCCACAGTCGGGCGTCTCAGCGACACCACATAAAGGGCTTATAAAGTATATGAATAACAAGCATGCCACAGTCGGGCGTCTCAACGACACCACATAAAGGGCTTATAAAGTATATGAATAACAAGCATACCACAGTCGGGCATCTCAGCGACACCACATAAAGGGCTTATAGAGTATATGAATAACAAGCATGCCACAGTCGGGCGTCTCAGCGACACCACATAAAGGGCTTATAAAGTATATGAATAACAAGCATGCCATAGTCGGGCGTCTCAGCGACACCACATAAAGGGCTTATAAGGAGTAATCACAATGAATATCCAGGGGGTAGAACCATCCCAGGGATACTTAATAATTCAAATAATTCAGATGGTTAGTCCATAATAATAGTAATCATAATCATCACGTGTCACAAGTCATGATCCATGTTTTGGCTTAGCAATCTTTCCTCCGAAGACCGACACTAAGACTGACACTTAACCCATCCCAGACTGTAGTCCTTAACCATGGACACGACTATTCGAATAGATATAATCTCTGCAAAGGGTGTACTCTTTACCCACGAGCAACGGATTCCTTTAGTCCATCAGGACTAATTCCGTCTACAGTCTTTTAGTTGAAAACACACCTGACTCGCACACACCAGCTTAACTTTACCAGTGTCTGGAATCACCCACGACACCTGTTAAGCGAAACTATAAGTGGGGAGGCTACAACCTCGACTATCATGGGATCACAAAATTTATACCGCGCGCAAACTAGGGGAGCTACCCCTTTGGCTACAACCGAAACACCCATGCCCCTGGACCAGGTGGCATGCCTACCGGCTGCAGTCGGTATCTTCCACCATGGCCTCTCTGTACGGTGTGTGCTAGAAAGGGGTTGACAACTTACTGAACCGTGCCCTTCCTATGGCAGGGACAAGTGGTAGTACGAAACAAGTATGGGGGTTACCGGAACAAGACTCGATCTATGGTCGACTCGGGAGGTTTTAGTGTTCCCTGCATGATTAGCATAACAAATATATTTCAACCGATAGACAGAATCACCACCCATCATACCTCATCATGCCATACCGGACACAACCGTCTCGACGAGGAACTAGGGGTAAGCTCGTGTCTACCCACGACAGAGACTTTCCTGGTTTCCTTCCGGTAGACATGAGGGCATACAAGGGTGATTACTATCACAAGCAAATCCATTCACAACAGCAAAGCATCTTCCTTTTTCACTCATGCGTATGATCATATCGTCACAAAAATAAGGAAGCAAGGTTCCATGTCAAGGTGGTGTTGTAACTGTATCAAACAACACACAAAAATATTATGCCAGGGTTCAGAATGCTTGCCTTCAAGTTGTGGATAGGCAGGGTGCATCCCAAAACTTTTGAAAGTTTTCTTCTCTCTCCATAATCCTATTTTGAAAAATTTCAAATCAACACCTAGTTTCAAAACAGTACAAAAAAGTTGTTTGGAAAATTTTCAAATAAATATGAAAATAAACTAGACAGAATTTGAGAAACAACCAAAAAAGAATCAAGTCAATTGGACTTATATTTAAAAAGTTATAGCTAGTCAAAGTTTAGTTAAATTATGTTTTTAAATAAAACCAAAAAAAGAAAACGTTTCAGGGAGAATACGTTTTCGAGGCGGAGGAGACGTACTTCTGAGGTTTACGCCTCCACTTAAACCGGCGCGGGGTCACTGACAGTGGGTCCCTCGGGCCCACTGGTCAGGTTTGACCAGTCGCTCGCGCCTCTTTCTTCTCTCTGGCCGAGCGGTGGCGGGGCTCCGGCGATTGCCATCGGTGAACTGCGGCTCCCCTCGGGGTTATGAGGGCGGGGATGGATCCGCCAGCCCAGGGTGGTACTCCCGGTGGTCGCTAGGTTGGTGGGGGTGGAGGGGGTCGTCGGCAGCGAGCTTCGCGGCGGAGGTGGCTTCAGGAGGGATTGGGGGTTTGGGCTACGGTGCCTCCCGGTCGAGGCTGAGGTGATGGGTGGCTCCGCACGAACAAGGGGAGCCGGGTGGTGGCGCTGGATGGGCGGGGGAGGCTTTGGTTGCGACGAAATGGACTGGAACGTGGCGGCGGCCGAGCTGACCGGAGATGGGGAAGACGGCCTTCCTCTCATCGATTGCCAGCTAAGGTAGCTCTAGGGGAATAGCTGGAGGTTGCCTGAGGGCCTGGACGAGCTCGGGGTTTCCTTATATAGGCGTTCACGGTCGGTTCCATGGTGGCCGGAGATAAGATCGGCGAACCGCCGTTCTGTAGCGGGCAGGGCGATGTGGCGGCGACGAGCGCTAGCAGACGGCCTTGTGGATGAGCTCGGGCTGTTCCACGAGTGAGCTGGCACGCTGGTGTGGCTCGGGCGGCGCCGTCCATGGCAGAGTCCTACTGCGGCCGTCGGCGGCTTGCGGCGCTGGCACTATGGGGCGCCAGGAGGGGGCCAGGGCGGCTCTGCAATGAGGGAGAGGTCGGGTGCGTCGGCTGGGAGCGGGAAGGGGCCAAAACGGGCGCGGGGACGGCGGTAGCGAGACGCGGCGGCTCGGTGCGCGTGCGTGCAAAACGTGCGCTCTGGGCGCGCCCAGTGCACGCACGCTAGCTGTTTGATGAAATGCCAGCGTGTGCTAGGGAGGTTGGGTGAGGCTGGCAATTAGCAGGTCTAGGTTAGAAGTAGCTAGGAGCTTAGTGGACAAGGTTGTTGGGTCAGAGGATCAAGCTTATAATGCAAACTCAAAATCATGCCAAAACTGGCCATGCACTCAAGGTGCTTGACAGAATGCCAAGGGCATCTAGGAAACTCTTGGGGTGGCCAAAATCTCCAGATTGGGGTCTCTTTAGACGTAGGTGATGGTGGCAAGGTTAGTTGGTCAAAGCTAGAAACTTGTTAGTGCAAGTTTTTGAGAAAACCAATTCTAGACAGAATGTAAATGGCATCATTGCATGGACTAAACATACTCCAATGGGTCCACTCTCCTGGACTTAAGGGTTTGGTAGGGTGTGCTATAATCAGGAAAAAGATTCAAGGGTAAAAGGGAAAGTTAGAATATGGTTGCAGTACAATTCATTAAGCTGGACCAGAATGAAGATTAGGATGATTCACTCAAATTTTTCAAAGACCATCAATGGGTTTTTGCATAAAGTTGAATTATATGCTACTACTAACATCCCATAATTTTGGTGGAAGATTTAAAGAAATATTTAAATAAGTTGTAGTGCAATTTTACAAACAGGACCAGTTTTGAAAACCTGGGGTAGAGCTCAAAATCTCCAATGAATAAAATATATTCTTGCATAAAAGTGATGTGGAAACTTCACATGACATCCCCAAATTTTGGTTGGAACTTTAAATAAATTTATCACATGGTTGTAGTGCAAATGAGGCTCAAAACTCATGAAAACCCATTATTAAGGAAATGGAGCTTAGGGTAAATAATTATGCAAATAAATCTACTGATAAAAGAAATGTTTTCTTGAGAGGGTATACAAGTCCAACAAATGCATTTGAAAAGTTTTCACTTGGGGTAAAAACTCCACAATATTAGAGAAACGATGGTTCTGAAATCAAAAAGGAAGGTCTAGAAAATAAAAAATTAATTTCCTGGCAAAATTTTAATTAATAAAACATGGCCAAAATTTTGAGGTGTTACATCTATGGAGTCATCTAGAAATGAGGGAGAGGGGAGTGCATCTACATACCCTTGTAGATCGCGAGCAGAAGCGTTCAAGAGAACGGGGTTGATGGAGTCGTACTCGTCGTGATCCAAATCACCGATGACCGAGCGCCGAACGGACGGGACCTCCGCGTTCAACACACATACGGTTGGGAAGATGTCTCCTCCTTCTTGATCCAGCAAGGGAAGGAGAGGTTGATGGAGATCCAGCAGCACAACGGCGTGGTGATGGAAGCAGCGGTGATCTCGGCAGGGCTTCGCCAAGCTCCAATGAGAGAGAGAAAGAGAGGTGTTACGAGGGGAGAAGGAGGCGCCAGGGATTTGGGTATGGCTGCCCTCCCTCCCCCCACTATAGATAGGGCCCCTAGGGGGGCGCCGGCCCTAGGAGATGGGATCTCCAGGGGGCGGCCAAGGGGGACTTACCCCCCAAGCCAAGTGGGGCTTCCCCACCCCTAGGGTTTCCAACCCTAGGCGCAGGGGGAGGCCCATAGGGGGTGCACCAGCCCACCAGGGGCTGGTTCCCCTCCCACTTCATCCCATGGGGCCCTCCGGGATAGGTGGCCCCACCCGGTGGACCCTCGGGACCCTTCCGGTGGTCCCGGTACAATACCGATTACCCCCGAAACTTTCCCGATGGCCGAAACTGGACTTCCTATATATAAATCTTCACATCCGGACCATTCTGGAACTCCTCGTGACGTCCGGATCTCATCCGGGACTCCGAACAACTTTCGGGTTACCGCATACTAATATCTCTACAACCCTAGCGTCACCGAACCTTAAGTGTGTAGACCCTACGGGTTCGGGAGACACGCAGACATGACCGAGACGACTCTCTGGTCAATAACCAACAGCGGGATCTGGATACCCATGTTGGCTCCCACATGTTCCACGATGATCTCATCGGATGAACCACGATGTCGAGGATTCAATCAATCTTGTATTCAATTCCCTTTGTCAATCGGTACGTTACCTGCCCGAGATTCGATCGTCGGTATCCCAATACCTCGTTCAATCTCGTTACCGGCAAGTCACTTTACTCGTACTGTAATGCATGATCCCGTGACCAAACACTTGGTCACATTGAGCTCATTATGATGATGCATTACCGAGTGGGCCCAAAGATACCTCTCCGTCATACGGAGTGACAAATCCCAGTCTCGATCCGTGTCAACCCAACAGATACTTTCGGAGATACCTGTAGTATACCTTTATAGTCACCCAGTTACGTTGTGACATTTGGTACACCCAAAGCACTCCTACAGCATCCGGGAGTTACACGATCTCATGGTCTAAGGAAATGATACTTGACATTGGAAAAGCTCTAGCAAACGAACTACACGATCTTGTGCTATGCTTAGGATTGGGTCTTGTCCATCACATCATTCTCCTAATGATGTCATCCCGTTATCAATGACATCCAATGTCCATAGTCAGGAAACCATGACTATCTATTGATCAACGAGCTAGTTAACTAGAGGCTCACTAGGGACATGTTGTGGTCTATGTATTCACACATGTATTACGATTTCCGGATAACACAATTATAGCATGAACAATAGACAATTACCATGAACAAGGAAATATAATAATAACCATTTGATTATTGCCTCTAGGGCATATTTCCAACAGTCTCCCACTTGCACTAGAGTCAATAAGCTAGTTACATTGTGATGAATCGAACACCCATAGAGTTCTGGTGTTGATCATGTATTGCTCGCGGAAGAGGTTTAGTCAACGGATCTGCGACATTCAGATCCGTATGTACTTTTCAAATATCTATGTCTCAATCTTGAACATTTTCACGAATGGAGTTGAAGCGACGCTTGATGTGCCTGGTCTTCTTGTGAAACCTGGGCTCCTTGGCAAGGGCAATAGCTCCAGTGTTATCACAGAAGAGAGTGATCGGCCCCGACGCATTGGGTATGACTCCTAGATCGGTGATGAACTCCTTCATCCAGATTGCTTCATGCGCTGCCTCCGAGGCTGCCATGTACTCCGCTTCACATGTAGATCCCGCCACGACGCTTTGCTTGCAACTGCACCAGCTAACTGCCCCACCATTCAAAATATACATGTATCCGGTTTGTGACTTAGAGTCATCCAGATCTGTGTCGAAGCTAGCGTCGACGTAACCCTTTACGACGATCTCCTTGTCACCTCCATATACGAGAAACATATCCTTAATCCTTTTCAGGTACTTCAGGATGTTCTTGACCGCTGTCCAGTGTTCCATGCCGGGATTACTTTGGTACCTTCCTACCAAACTTACGGCAAGGTTTACATCAGGTCTGGTACACAGCATGGCATACATGATAGACCCTATGGTTGAGGCATAGGGGACGACACTTAGCTTTTCTCTATCTTCTGCCGTGGTCGGACATTGAGCTGATCTCAATTTCACACCTTGCAACACAGGCAAGAACCCCTTCTTGGACTGATCCATATTGAACTTGTTCAATATCTTATCAAGGTATGTGCTTTGTGAAAGACCTATGAGGCGTCTCGATCTATCTCTATAGATCTTGATGCCTAATATGTAAGCAGCTTCTCCAAGGTCCTTCATTGAAAAACACTTATTCAAGTGGGCCTTAATACTGTCCAAAAGTTCTATATCAGTTCCCATCAAAAGTATGTCATCCACATATAATATGAGAAATGCTACAGAGCTCCCACTCACTTTCTTGTAAACGCAGGCTTCTCCATAAGTCTGCATAAACCCAAACGCTTTGATCATTTCATTAAAGTGAATGTTCCAACTTCAAGATGCTTGCACCAGCCCATAGATGGAGCGCTGGAGCTTGCATACCTTGTTAGCACTCTTAGGATCGACAAAACCTTACGGCTGCATCATATACAATTCTTCCTTAAGAAAGCCATTAAGTAATGCCGTTTTGACGTCCATTTGCCATATCTCATAATCATAGTATGCGGCAAATGCTAACATGATTCAGACGGACTTCAGCTTCGCTACGGGTGAGAAGGTCTCATCGTAGTCAACCCCTTGAACTTGTCGATAACCATTAGCGACAAGTCGAGCCTTATAGATGGTAACATTACCATCCGCGTCTGTCTTCTTCTTAAAGATCCATTTACTCTCTATCGCTCGCCGATCATCGGGCAAGTCTGTCAAAGTCCATACTTTGTTTTCATACATGGATCCTATCTCGGATTGCATGGCTTCAAGCCATTTGTTGGAATTTGGGCCCGCCATTTCTTCTTCATAGTTCGAAGGTTCAACGTTGTCTAACAACATGATTTCCAGGACAGGGTTGCCATACCATTCTGGTGTGGAACGTGTCCTTGTGTACCTTCGAAGTTCAGTAGCAACTTGATCCGAAGTACCTTGATCATTATCATTAACTTCCTCTCTAGTCGGTGCAGGCACCACAGGAACATCTTCCTGAGTTGCGCTACTTTCCGGTTCAAGAGGCAGTACTTCATCGAGTTCTACTTTCCTCCCACTTACTTCTCTCGAGAGAAACTCTTTCTCCAGAAAGGACCCGTTCTTGGCAACAAAGATCTTGCCTTCGGATCTGAGGTAGAAGGTATACCCAATGGTTTCCTTAGGGTATCCTATGAGGACGCATTTTTCCGACTTGGGTTCGAGCTTTTCAGGTTGAAGTTTCTTGACATAAGCATCGCATGCCCAAACTTTTAGAAACGACAGCTTAGGTTTCTTCCCAAACCATAATTCATACGGTGTCGTCTCAACGGATTTAGACGGTGCCCTATTTAAAGTGAATGTAGCTGTCTCTAGAGCGTATCCCCAAAATGATAGCGGTAAATCAGTGAGTGACATCATAGATCGCACCATAACCAATAGAGTGCGATTACAACGTTCGGACACACCGTTACGCTAAGGTGTTCCAGGTGGCGTGAGTTGTGAAACGATTCCACATTTCCTTAAGTGCATACCAAATTTGTGACTTAAATATTCTCCCCCATGATCTTATCATAAGAATTTTATCTTTCGGTCATGTTGATTCTCTACCTCATTCTGAAATTCCTTGGACTTTTCAAAGGTCTCAGACTTGTGTTTCATCAAATAGACATACCCATATCTACTTAAGTCATTAGTGAGGGTGAGAACATAACGATAGCCACCGCGAGCCTCAACGCTCATTGGACCGCACACATCAGTATGTATAATTTCCAATAAGTTGGTTGCTCGCTCCATTGTTCCGGAGAAAGGAGTCTTGGTCATTTTACCCATGAGGCATGGTTCGCACGTGTCAAATGATTCAAAATCAAGAGACTCCAAAAGTCCATCTGTATGGAGCTTCTTCATGCGTTTCACACCGATGTGACCAAGGCGGCAGTGCCATAGATATGTGGGACTATCATTATCAATCTTACATCTTTTGGTATTCACACTATGAATATGTGTAACGTCATGTTCGAGATTCATTAAGAATAAACCATTGACTAGCGGAGCATGACCATAAAACATATCTCTCATATAAATAGAACAACCATTATTCTCAGATTTAAATAAGTAGCCATCGCGTATTAAACGAGATCCAAATACAATGTTCATGCTCAAAGCTGGCACTAAATAACAATTATTGAGGTTTAAAACTAATCCCGTAGGTAAATGTAGAGGTAGCATGCCGACGGCGATCACATCGACCTTGGAACCATTCCCGACGCGCATCGTCACCTCGTCCTTCGCCAGTCTCCGCTTATTCCGCAGCTCCTGTTTTGAGTTACAAATGTGAGCAACCGCACCGGTATCAAATACCCAGGAGCTACTACGAGTACTGGTAAGGTACACATCAATTACATGTATATCACATATACCTTTAGTGTTGCCGGCCTTCTTGTCCGCTAAGTATTTGGGGCAATTCCGCTTCCAATGTCCCTTTCCCTTGCAATAAAATCACTCAGTCTCAGGTTTGGGTCCATTCTTTGGCTTCTTCCCGGCAACTGATTTACCGGGCGCGGCAATTCCCTTGCCCTCCTTCTTGAAGTTCTTCTTACCCTTGCCTTTCTTGAAACTAGTGGTTTTATTGACCATCAACACTTGATGTTCCTTTTTGATTTCCACCTCCGCTGATTTCAGCATTGAAAATACTTCAGGAATAGTTTTCACCATCCCCTGCATATTGTAGTTCATCACAAAGCTCTTGTAGCTAGGTGGGAGCGACTGAAGGATTCTGTCAATGACCGCCTCGTCCGGGAGGTTAATGTCCAGCTGGGACAAGCGATTGTGCAACCCAGACATTTTGAGTATGTGCTCACTGACAGAACTATTTTCCTCCATCTTACAACTGTAGAACTTGTCAGAGACTTCATATCTCTCGACCCGGGCATGAGCTTGGAAAACCATTTTCAGCTCTTCGAACATCTCATATGCTCCGTGTAGCTCAAAACGCTTTTGGAGCCCCGGTTCTAAGTTGTAAAGCATGCCGCACTGAACGAGGGAGTAATCATCAGCACGTGACTGCCAAGCGTTCATAACGTCTTGGTTCTCTGGGATGGGTGCATCACCTAGCGATTCTACTAGGACATATGCTTTCCCAGCAGCTATGAGGATGATCCTCAGGTTCCGGACCCAGTCCGTATAGTTGTTTCCATCATCTTTCAGCTTGGTTTTCTCTAGGAACGCGTTGAAGTTGAGGTTGACATGAGCGTTGGCCATTTGATCTACAAGACATTTTGCAAAGGTTTTTAGACTAAGTTCATGATAATTAAGTTCATCTAATCAAATTATTTAATGAACTCCCACTCAGACAGACATCCCTCTAGTCATCTAAGTGATACATGATCCGAGTCAACTAGGCCATGTCTGATCATCACGTGAGACGGACTAGTCATCATCGGTGAACATCTTCATGTTGATCGTATCTTCTATACAACTCATGTTCGACCTTTCGGTCTTTCTGAAGCCATGTCTGTACATGCTAGGCTCGTCAAGTCAACCTAAGTTTATTGCGTGTGTAAATCTGGCTTACACCCGTTGTATTCGAACGTTAGAATCTATCACACCCGATCATCACGTGGTGCTTCGAAACAACTAACCTTCGCAACGGTGAACAATTAGGGGGGACACTTTCTTGAAATTATTGTGAGGGATCATCTTATTTAAGCTACCATCGTTCTAAGCAAATAAGATGTAAAACATGATAAACATCACATGCAATCAAATAGTGACATGATATGGCCAATATCATTTTGCTCCTTTTGATCTCCATCTTCGGGGCGCCATGATCATCGTCATCACCGGCATGACACCATGATCTCCATCATCGTGTCTTCATGAAGTTGTCTCGTCATTTATTACTTCTACTAGTATGGCTAACGGTTTAGCAATAAAGTAAAGTAATTACATGACGTTTATGTTGACACGCAGGTCATAAATAAATTAAGACAACTCCTATGGCTCCTGCCGGTTGTCATACTCATCGACATGCAAGTCGTGATTCCTATTACAAGAACATGATCAATCTCATACATCACATATATCATTCATCACATCCTTTTGGCCATATCACATCACATGGCACATGCTGCAAAAACAAGTTAGACGTCCTCTAATTGTTGTTGCAAGTTTTTACGTGGCTGCTATAGGTTTCAAGAAAGAACGTTTCTTACCTACGCCAAAACCACAACGTGATATGCCAATTTCTATTTACCCTTCATAAGGACCCTTTTCATCGAATCCGATCCGACTAAAGTGGGAGAGACAGACACCCGCTAGCCACCTTATGCAACTAGTGCATGTCTATCGGTGGAACCAGTCTCACGTAAGCGTACGTGTAAGGTCGGTCTGGGCCGCTTCATCCCATGATGCCGCCGAATCAAGATAAGACTAGTAACGGCAAGAAAATTGACAAAATCGACGCCCACAACAACTTGTGTTCTACTCGTGCATAGAAACTACCATAGACCTAGCTCATGATGCCACTGTTGGGGAACGTAGCAGAATTTTAAAATTTTCTACGCATCACCAAGATCAATCTATGGAGTCATCTAGCAACGAGGGAGAGGGGAGTGCATCTACATACCCTTGTAGATCGCGAGCGGAAGCGTTCAAGAGAACGGGGTTGATGGAGTCGTACTCGTCGTGATCCAAATCACCGATGACCGAGCGCCGAACGGATGGCACCTCCGCGTTCAACACACGTACGGTTGGGAAGACGTATCCTCCTTCTTGATCCAGCAAGGGAAGGAGAGGTTGATGGAGATCCAGCAGCATGACGGCGTGGTGATGGAAGCAGCGGTGATCTCGGCAGGGCTTCGCCAAGCTCCAACGAGAGAGAGAGAGGTGTTATGAGGGGAGAGGGAGGCGCCAGGGACTTGGGTACGGCTGCCCTCCCTCCCCCCACTATATATAGGGCCCCTAGGGGGGCACCGGCCCTAGGAGATGGGATCTCCAAGGGGAGCGCGGCGGCCAAGGGGGACTTGCCCCCCAAGCCAAGTGGGGCGCCCCCCACCCCTAGGGTTTCCAACCCTAGGCGCTGGGGGAGGCCCATGGGGGGCGCACCAGCCCACCAGGGGCTGGTTCCCCTCCCACTTCAGCCCATGGGGCCCTCCGGGATAGGTGGCCCCACCCGGTGGACCCCCGGGACCCTTCCGGTGGTCTCGGTACAATACCGATTACCCCCGAAACTTTCCCAATGGCCGAAACTGGACTTCCTATATATAAATCTTCACCTCTGGACCATTCCGGAACTCCTCGTGATGTCCGGAATCTCATCCGGGACTCTGAACAACTTTCGGGTTACCGCATACTAATATCTCTACAACCCTAGCGTCACCGAACCTTAAGTGTGTAGACCCTACGGGTTCAGGAGACACGCAGACATGACCGAGACGACTCTCCGGTCAATAACCAACAACGGGATCTGGATACCCATGTTGGCTCCCACATGTTCCACGATGATCTCATCGGATGAACCACGATGTCGAGGATTCAATCAATCACGTATTCAATTCCCTTTGTCAATCGGTATGTTACTTGCCCAAGATTCGATCGTCGGTATCCCAATACCTCGTTCAATCTCGTTACTGGCAAGTCACTTTACTCATACCGTAATGCATGATCCCGTGACCAAACACTTGGTCACATTGAGCTCATTATGATGATGCATTACCGAGTGGGCCCAGAGATACCTCTCCATCATACGGAGTGACAAATCCCAGTCTCGATCCGTGTCAACCCAACAGATACTTTCGGGGATACCTGTAGTATACCTTTATAGTCACCCAGTTACGTTGTGACATTTGGTACACCCAAAGCACTCCTACGGCATCCGGGAGTTACACGATCTCATGGTCTAAGGAAATGATACTTGACATTGGAAAAGCTCTAGCAAACGAACTACGCGATCTTGTGCTATGCTTAGGATTGGGTCTTGTCCATCACATCATTCTCCTAATGATGTGATCCCGTTATCAATGACATCCAATGTCCATAGTCAGGAAACCATGACTATCTCTTGATCAACGAGCTAGTTAACTAGAGGCTCACTAGGGACATGTTGTGGTCTATGTATTCACACATGTATTACGATTTCCGGATAACACAATTATAGCATGAACAATAGACAATTACCATGAACAAGGAAATATAATAATAACCATTTTATTATTGCCTCTAGGGCATATTTCCAATAGCTAGGTCTGCTCACCGGCCGCGTACGCAACGTGCAGGAGTTCCCGAGGAGATGGCCCATGACCCCTGGGGGCATAGGTTTAGTCCGGCGTGCTGGCGTCTCTATTAATCCTAGGTCGGGTTGCGGCGTATTGTTTGGCCGAGGCCGGGCATGACCCAGGAAAGTGTGTCCGGCTGGAGTTAATCGAGCATGGTGGGTAAGTTGGTGCACCCCTGCAGGGAAGAAAACATCTATCGATAGCCTGTCCTACGGTAACGGACACTTGGAGTTGTATCCCAATCGATACAACTAGAACTGGATACTTGAGATGAGACATGGAGATGAGACTTGGATATGAGATGATAACTAGATAGTATGGCTCTGGGATTGCTTTCTCGCAGGGAGTCGAGAAAGGATCTCTGGCCGAGGTTGATAACACTACTACTTTACATTATGTTGATCTGTACTCTTCTATATGATGCAAGATGCTTGAAGATGCTTGAAGACGCTAGTCTTTGATAGGCTAGGCTTTCCCCTTCTCTTCTCGCATTCAGTAGTTTAGTCCACAAATACAGCCCATTTCCTTTGATACAGATGCATACTTAGTTTAGATCTGATGTAAGTCTTGCGAGTACTTTGGATGAGTACTCACGGTTTCTTTGCTACTTCTTTTTCCCCATACCCGATTGTTGCGACCAAATGACGAATCCCAGGAGCCAGACGACACCACTGATGACTACTACTACCCAGAGGATGCCTACTACTACGTGAAGACCGCAGACGACTAGGAGTAGTTAGGAGGCTCCCAGGAAGGAGGCCTTGCCTTTTCGATCGTTGTTGCTTTTGTGCTAGCCTTCTTAAGGCAAACTTGTCTAACTTATGTATGTGCTCAGATATTGTCGCTTCCACTGACTCTTGTGTATTCAAGCTTATGTATTCGAGCCCTTAAGGCCCCTGGCTTGTAATATAAAGCTTGTATTATTTTAATTTGTGTCTAGAGTTATGTTGTGATATCTTCCCGTGAGTCCTTGATCTTGATCGTACACATTTGCGTGTATGATTAGTGTACGATCAAATCGGGGGCGTCACACTCATGGCTCTCCTAGTCTTCTCCCGACCCTTCTAGGATCTCTCTGGGTCTAGAAAAAACTGTTAAAAAATCTCGTACCATTTGGACTTCGTTGGTATTGATTTTCTAAAAAACAGCAACTAACACTGAGCATTACGTTAATAGGTTAGTCCCCAAAAAAGATATATAATTGCATATAAAACATCCAAGGTTGATACTATAATAGCATGGAACAATCAAAAAAATATAGATACGTTGGAGATGTATCACTCCCCCTCCTCCTCCGGCTCCGGCGAGTCCGGAGGCAGCCTGACAGCGACGCGCCTAGCCTGGATCTTCTCCACAATTTGCCTCTGGCACTCCGGCGTGAGCATGGCGTACGTGGTAATATTCTGCCGGACCATGGCGATGCCGGAGAGCATGGGAGAGCGGGGAAGAGGAGGCAGGCAGGCTCAAGTGGCGGCGCAGAAAAGGAGGAGGTGAATGAGCTAGGGTTGGGGGACGACGACTGACTTAAATGGCTGGATCTGGCCTCGGGCGGCGATGGAGGAGGTGTTCGTCGAACCGCCGGGTTTTCAGATGATTCTGCATGGGACCCCATCGTCAGACCTACATGGCCGCGCCCGAGCGCCCCCATATCCGCCCCATATTTGGATGGATATGAGGGGTGTCGGTCAGTCTGGGCGTTTGAGGCCTTGAGGCACCCGACTGGGTCGAAATTTCATGACCGGTCAGTGATCCAACGGCCCACCCGGGTGTTTGAGAAGGGTTTGGTGTGCCCGATTGTAGATGCTCTTAGATGCTAAGCACTTTGATGACATCACTAATCGGCCAGACCCACTTGTTAGGTTGAGTTGGCAGGCGGAAAAACTCCATGTGGGTAAAAAAATTGCCACGCAGACACTATCTTCTTCGTTCTCCTCCATTCTCTTTTCCCCTCTCCCTCATCTCCCGATTCCCACCCACCAGCCACCACCGGTGACCTCGCTGCCGGGAAACACCCACGGCCCCCTCCCCTGCCTCTGTGAAACCCCCCACCATCTCCCCTTCCACCTCCTCTGCCCGGTCGAGTAGCAGCAGGTAGGCGGCGGCTAGATCCGCCACGGCCGTCGGTGTTGTTCTGGATCCATGCCCTCGCCACGCGACGGAGGGGTCGGCTGCTTGTCCCAGTCTCGCACCCAAGGAGTGGAGAAGGTGGCGCCATAATCGTTGATGTTCGTGGCCGCGCCGCCCTCGGCCGGCGAGTGGGTCTCCTTGGGGCTGAACCTGGACGTTGATGGCCAGATGTGAGGTCGCGAAGCTTCAATCTTCTCACCGTCGATTTGCGACATCACATAAATGCACTTTCACTATGTTTTAATCTGGTCAATGATGTTTGACCGCAACGAGGGCAATATGTGGCCAGGTTTGCCCCTCAATACATGTGGGTCCTCTTGACTCCGATTCTCTCCCATCACCTTCAGAGCCACCACGGTGCACGATGCAGTGAGCGGGTGGCTGCTGCTGCTATATTAATTTTTTTGGGGTGTAGCTAGGTCTCAGTCCACTGAGTCAGTATGTAAGAAGAAAAAGAAAAAATGAAAATGTTTTTTTACAAATCTCCATGCAAAATCAAGGAAAGATAGTATCGCCTGAGACATAACAAAGTCTCAATCGACTGAGACTTTGCAAAACTGATTTTTCTTTCCTACACGCCTGCATCTCGACTCCAAATGGAGTAGTTGGTAGCCTCGTACGGTTTATTTTCGTCCCACCTCCCATTGTTTTTTTGGTACCTCCTCCCACCTTCGCTGGTTTTTTGTCCCCCCCTCCACCTCATTGGTTTATTTTCACGTCACCCTCTCACACAATGAAAGAAATCTGAACAGATCGGAACTTTCCATACTGGCGCAAGCTATTTAGTAATATAGAATCAATCACGAACAATCTCTAAAAATAAAATCTAAATTAATTAACCTTACCTTAAATCACTGAAAGGACCGATATGGTTGACTAGAGGGGGGGGTGAATAGGCAACTAACAATTTTTAACTTTTCTTTACCAAATTAAACTTTGCATCAAAGTGGGTTGTCTAGACATGCAACTATGTGAGCAACCTATATAATACAACAACAACAAGCACACAAGAAAGCAAGGGAGATAACACAAATAAGCTTGCACAAGTAAAGGTACGAGATAACCAAGAGTGGAGCCGGTGGAGACGAGGATGTGTTACCGAAGTTCCTTCCTTTTGAGGGGAAGTATGTCTCCATTGGAGCGGTGTGGAGGCACAATGCTCCCCAAGAAGCCACTAGGGCCACCGTATTCTCCTCACGCCCTCACACAATGCGAGATGCCGTGATTCCACTATTTGTGCCCTTGGAGGCGGCGACCGAACCTTTACAAACAAGGTTGGGGCAATCTCCACAACTTAATCGGAGGCTCCCAACTACACCACGAAGCTTCGCCACAATGGAATATGGCTCCGCGGTGACCTCAACTGTCTAGGATGCTCAAACAACCAAGAGTAACAAGATCCGTAAGGGATTAGTGGGGGAATCGAATTTCTCTTGGTGGAAGTGTAGATCGAGGCCTTCTCAACCAATCCCTAGAAAATCAACAAGTTTGATTGGCTAGGGAGAGAGATCGGGCGAAAATGGAGCTTGGAGCAACAATGGAGCTTAGGGTTGGAAGAGGTGGTCAACTCGGAGAAGAAGATACCCCTTATATAGTGGAGAGAGAAATCCAACCGTTATCCACTTAACCAGCCCGCGATAAGCGGTACTATCGCAAGGCCTTACGGTACTACCGCACACCCTTGTGGTACTATCGCAAGGCAGGGTTGGACCAGCCTGGGAAGGCCGTGGACAGATAAACGTCCGTGGCTAGTTCCGCTGATTATAAAATAGTGCAAAAAGTCCGACACGGTACTACCGCTGAAGGCAAGCGGTACTACCGCGTGGGGACCGGATGTAAAAAATTACACCCACTCCTACTTCCGCTACTCGTGCTGTGCTGAACCAGGGCTCACGGTACTACGGCTCCCAAGGAGCGGTACTACCGCAGGGGCCTGCGGTACTACCGCTCCGAAGAGCAGTACTACCGCAAGCCTCAGAACAGCAACAGATAGGAAGACTTTTTTTGCACAGACAAGAAGAAACGAAGGATGCTCCAAGGTGCTAAAGGAAAGGCGGTGCAAAGAGGAGTAAACGTGTATGTGACGATTCCACCCAAACCTTTCCAAAGTGGAACCCCTCTTAATAGTACGGCTTTCCTACGACTCAAATCCACCAAAAAAGGAACGTAGAAAAGCGTTGTCTTCAATAATCTTTGAGGGGCTCCTAACCGTCTCGTGCCTAGTCATGAAATATCTAAAATACTCGAGACACATGATTAGTCCGCAAATGCATTGTCATCAATCACCAAAACACCTTAGGGATAAATATGCCCTTCAAATCTCCCCCTTTTTGGTGGATTGATGACAATACGGGATTTGCACAGTGGAGAAAGAATAGAACATGAAGAAACCATACATCTCTAAAATATAGACGGGCTCCCCCTAGATGTGTGCTAGTTAGATGAGTGCTTTGGACTGCATGGCACATATACTAGGATCAACACTCCCCCTATATTTTATAGACATGGCATATCTTGCAATAACAATGCTAACACTAAGCATGATAGTAGATAAGAGCAAGAACTAAGTAGCACAATATATCATAAGCTCAGTAAGGTGTGATAGATAGAGTGCATATGTCTTACACCATATGATAGATAAGTCTCACACACTCAAATAAACTCAAACCAAACCAAAGCAAACACGGTCCAACAAACCAAACACAAACGAAGCAAACACGACACGACACGACAAATCCCTACACTCTCTCCCCCTTTGGCATCGAGACGCTAAAAAGGCAGAGAGGACACCTACAACACAAGTGGTGGCTCAAGCGGAGTAGTCGCTCGCACGCTCCTCGTCAGACTCGACAGCGGGAATGTGCTCCTCCTCAGAATCAGTCCACCTGTCACCTTGTTTTGCCATCCATTCAGCCTCTGGAGTGATGTGCTCCTCAGAGCCGCCAGAAACATCCTCTCCAAACACCCTCATGATCTTCTTGTCGCGGCGGCGAATCTCCTTGGAGACCACGTGAGTCTGATACTGCCCCTTGGCCTGCATGCAGAACAAGGCCTTCATCTTGGCCTTCAGCTTCTTCGCCCATGAGGGCTCAGTGGAGGGAGGTGCATATTCCGCAGACTGTCCTCAGACGCACTCTCCTCCTCAATCTCCTCCTCATCAGCTGCCCTCTTAGCAGCCTTAGCCTCGGCACGAGTAGTAGTGTTAGCCCACTGGGCTTGATGCGGAGTCTGATGGAGTCATGACAAATCCAGTCAGGGGCCAGAAACTCCTCATTGGGATAGATCTTCTCCCAAGTCTTCGAGATCAGGAGGAACAGATATGGACCATAGATGGGTACCTTGCGGGTGAATACCGTGAACCGAAGCTCACACCACATGATATGTGAGACATCAAGTGGTTGAGTATGAGAAACTCGGGCCTCCTCACAAATGAGCAATATGTCCACAAGAAAGGCATGCACCCTGTCCTTGTCTCCAATGTGAGGAAAGAGGGAGTGGCGGAAGATCCGGTGCATGATGTCAAGAAACGAGTTGAGCACCCACGTCGACTTGCCACTGGCCAGCTTCTTCTCAACGTAGAATGGCATAAGCTTGTCCTTGCTTGCTGACTCGGAGTTGGCATGAGGGCGAACACCAACAGGCGTGTGGAGCCCCTCATCAGGCACTCTGAGCAAATACATGAACTCCTTCCAAGTAGCAGTCAACTGGCGTCCATTGGTCATCCAGTTCATCCTTCGATCCTCCCCAGAGTGGAAGTGGACCGAGGCAAAGAACTGGGCCACCAGCTCGGGGTCATAGTCCAGATGAAAAGAGATCACGTCCTCAATGGAAAACTGCTCAATAAGGTCCAAGGCCTCACCAAAGTAGTGACGATGCTTATCCTCCCTCATGTGATGCATGTCGATCCAGTGCACATCCAGATACAGATTCTGCTTGGCCTTGATCACATCCAAGTAAATGAGATTCTGCTGCTTGGTCCAAAACAGTTCATTCCCTCTGAAGTTTGCGCGAGGATGCGCATAGGGGTTGGTCTTCCTGAGAGAGACAAACTCAGCAAGAGGTATCTCATTCATGTCCCTTGTTGGTTCCTTGACCTTGCTAGCAGTGGTCTTGACATTGCGCTTGGGGGCATTGGGGCCCTCTGGAACATCCTCTTGGTTGCGCAGACGCTTGGAACCCGTGTCTCGGCTTGGATTGGAACGACGAGCAGGGACACCGGAGCCACCACCTGAGACACACACAAAGCACAAACACACACGAGAAGCGAGACGGGTCAAAACAAAGACCACAGCAAAACACAAGAAACCAGTAGAAAATGCATATGTTAATTGCCATGAGGAAGATTTAACAGCAGCGGTAGTACGGCCTAGTTGCGCGGCACTAAAAAATTAGTGCCGCTCCTAGTCGCGGTAGTACCGCGCGGTGGCACGGTAGTACCGGGGCTCGGAGCGGCAGTAGAGCTTTAGTACCGCGGCCCGTGCGGTAGTACCACGCCTGAGGGGCGGTAGTACCGTACGACCGGTAGTACCGCACCTGCTAGGCGGTAGTACCGCACAACATCAAATCCGAACAGATGAATCTGAGAACAACCGCGGCAACGAGGCGGTACTACGGTTGATCAAATCTACCACGGGACAACATATCAAGTACACTTTCTATGCATCACTACTCTCCTACATCCTACTCTTGCAAAGATTTAGCCTAAAATCTAAAGAATCAACATGCATCTCCCCAAAACCTAGAAGCGAAAGCACGAACAAAAGAGAGAGGGATTTGGGGAGAGACCTTGATCCATGGCAAGAGGAAGTGGTGGGGAACGATCCCACCGGTCGGAATCCGAGGAGAGTAGCCGGGGACGGAGATCCGGCGAGGCTCTCTGGCTCCGTTCTTGAGCAGAAGAGAGAGAGGCAGTGGGGAGAGAGACAAACGAATGGGTATGGGGGAGTTGGAACTCCCCCTGCCCGGGTCTTAACCCCACGCGCCCTCGGCAGCGCGGTAGTACCGCATCTCATCACGGTAGTACCTCTCGGGTGGAAGAGCCGCACCAGAGCGGTAGCACCGCTCCCCCAGGCGACAGTAAAAAATTACTGCCACGCTGGGTGCAGAAGTACTGCGCACTCCACAAGCGGTAGTACCGTGGCAGGCCGCGGTAGTACCGTGAGCTCAAAACGATGCAAGTTTCAAACAAAAGAAAGGGGCTACGCGGGAAAAAAAATGACAAGCGAACGAGACACCTCAAGAACAAGGACCAACCATGAGAATCTCTCCAAGGAGAGGGTGGTGGCCGGAGCCACCTATGTTTGAGTCAATTGGTATGGCACCGCGAAGAATTATCCTTGGGCCCATGACCAAAACTCGTCTTTGAAGCACAAGTGCCATAAAAAATGGCTAATGTGAAAGAGTTGATCAATTTATGCATAATGGGGGAGGGAGAGTTCATTGAGAGAACAACACTCCCTCTATGTCCATGCCTACACCTAAACAAAGATAACAAGTTGAGTATGGTGGGGTGTGCATGGGTTCAAGCAACATTGCTTGAATAAATGATATTTAGCTCATGCCTTAACTCGTGAAATCTTGCTTCATCCAAGGGCTTCGTGAAGATGTCTGCAAGGTTATCAAGAGTGTTGACATAGTTGAGCTCGATCTCTCCTCGCCTAATATGATCCCGGATGAAGTGATACCAGATCTCAATATGCTTCGTCTTGAAGTGTTGCACCGGGTTGAGAGAAATCTTGATTGCACTTTCATTGTCACACCAAAGAGGCACTTTGTCACAAATGACACCGTAATCCTTTAAAGTTTGCCTCATCCATAAGAGTTGTGCACAACAACTACCGGCCGCCACATACTCCGCTTCGGTGGACGAGAGAGACACACAACTTTTCTTCTTGGAAGACCAACTCGCCAAAGAGCAACCGAGAAATTGGCACCCTCCGGAACTGGACTTCCTATCCACTTTGTCTCCCGCCCAATCCGAGTCCGAATAACCTACAAGCTTGAAGTTTGCTCCTCTTGGGTACCATAGGCCAAAGTTTGGGGTATGAGCCAAATATCGAAGGATTCGCTTGACCGCCACGAAGTGACTTTCCTTAGGTGCGGCTTCAAACCGTGCACAAATTCCCACACTCAACATGATATCCGGTCTAGATGCACAAAGGTAAACCAAAGAGCCAATCATGGAGCGATATACCTTTTGATCCACCACTTTACCATTGGGATCTATGTCAAGTTGGCATTTGACGGGCATAGGAGTGGACGCCACTTAGCTTGAATCTCTTGAGCATGTCTTGAGTGTATTTGGCTTGGTTGATGAAGGTTCCTCAATTCTCTTCTTTGCTTCACTTTGAACCCGAGAAAGAACTTGAACTCTCCCATGGAAGACATCTCGAACTTTGAGGTCATGAGAGCGGCAAATTCCTCATTGAAAGCTTTGTTTGGGGAACCAAAGATAATATCATCAACATATAATTGGCACACAAACAACTCCCCTTTGACCTTCTTAGTAAAAAGAGTGGGGTCGATTAGCGCTACTTCAAAACCATGGTCTTTGTCGGTGTCAAAACCGGTGGATCTCGGGTAGTGGGTCCCGAACTATGCGTCTAGGCCGGATGGTAACAGGAGGCAGGGAGCACGATGTTTTACCCAGGTTCGGGCCCTCTTGATGGAGGTAAAACCCTACGTCCTGCTTGATTAATATTGATGATATGGGTAGTACAAGAGTAGATCTACCACGAGATCAAGGAGGCTAAACCCTAGAAGCTAGCCTATGGTATGATTGTTGTATATGGAGTTGATTGCCTACGGACTACAACCCTCCGGTTTATATAGACACCGGATAGGGTTAGGGTTACATAGAGTCGGTTACAATGGTAGGACATCTTGAATATCCGCATCGCCAAGCTTGCCTTCCACGCCAAGGAAAGTCCCATCCGGACACGGGACGAAGTCTTCAATCTTGTATCTTCATAGTCCAGGAGTCCGGCTGAAGGTATAGTCCGGCTACCCGAACACCCCCTAATCCAGGACTCCCTCAGTAGCCCCTGAACCAGGCTTCAATGACGACGAGTCCGGCGCGCAAATTGTCTTCGGCATTGCAAGGCGGGTTCCTCCTCCAAGTCCTTCATAGAAGATTGTAAACACCAAGAATAGTGTCCGGCTCTGCAAAATAAGCTTCCACATATTGCCATAGAGAGAATAATATTAACACAAATCAAATCTGCTGACGTATTCCGTAGTGCGTCATCACACTACAGCCAAGTCCTCACTCGAATCGTTTTCACTTTTCCACCTCAGCGTGTTTTGCGAGGCAGTTTCCTTGGCACGTCTTGTCAAAGCAGAGATCGTGTACCCCCCTTTTACGGGATTCTCATCAATACGGACGTGGGTAACCCAACCGCGCCACTTATCACAGCGCTTGGGAGGCAAGCGAGTTTTACTAGGCAGGTGGGGACGCACAACCGCATCCGCCCATATAAGGGGACAAGGATCCACCTTTTTACCTACGCCTTCTTCCTCCTTTGCCTATCCATCTCTTGTGCACCCGAGCTCCAGCGCCCAAGCCCGCACTTCCCACCTCAACCTTCTCCAGCAATGTCCGGAGCGGGAGGCAAGTGGATGGTCTCCTCCGCCACGGAGGGTAAAGTCAAGAAGCTAAGGAAGGCCGGATACCTGTCCAAGGACATCGCGCACCGGCTTCCCGAAGAGGGGCAGCTTCTCCCCACCCCAAGGCCCCATGAGAGGGTAGTATTTCTCCCCCACTTCCTCCGCGGACTGGGTTTTCCACTCCACCCATTTGTCCGGGGGCTCATGTTCTACTACGGCCTGGATTTCCATGATCTGGCTCCGAACTTCATCCTCAACATCTCGGCGTTTATCGTCGTGTGCGAGGCTTTTCTCCGCGTCCGCCCTCATTTCGGCCTCTGGCTCAAGACCTTCAACGTCAAGCCCAAGGTGGTGCGTGGCAGCCAGGCGGAGTGCGGAGGCGCCATGGCGGGCAAGATGGCCAACATCCTATGGTTCGAGGGCTCTTTCGTGGAGACCCTAAAGGGATGGCAATCTGGGTGGTTTTATATCACCGAGCCGCGCGATCCGAAATGGACCGCAGCCCCCGAGTTCCGATCCGGACCCCCCACGCGGCTTATGTCCTGGAAAGAGACGGGCCTGTCGTGGGGTGACGAAAAAGAGGTGACCGGATTGCAAACATGCATCCAGTCCCTGGTGAACAAGCCAGTCCGGCTTGTTAATGTAATCCAGGTTATGCTCGTCCGCCGGATATCCTCCCGTGCCAACAACGGGATTTTAATCTGTGGGAGTTTGTCCCGGCGCAGCATCAAACCCTCAGCAGGCTCTTCGACACGACGTACGAAGACGCCTGGAAGATGCTATTCAAGGGCGCCGAGGCTCCCGCATCCGCTTCCAAGGACCGTGGATACAGCTCGCAGCGTCACGCTAGCGAGGCATGCCATCTACACCTTTTACAGGATGCTAAGCTGTTTTCATAGTTTGACTCTATGCGGGATCTAAACTCCCTTACCTTTGACAGGCTTGGCGGGCGATATCCGGACCGATTAACTATCCGGCTCCGCTGCCCGAAGACCCAGCCCTAGCTCTACTAGCGAAGCTGCTGGTTCCGGCGCCTTATGTGGTGCCGGAGAAGAAGGCCAAGAAGAAGAAGACCACGGGGACTCGAAAGAGTGCCCGCAACGTGGTGGTGTCGGACTCGTCATCTGACGAGTCCGAGACGCCCTCCTCCCGTGAAAACGAGGAGGAGGAAGAAGAAAACTCTCCCCCCCCCAGCGGAGGGAGGAGAGAAGAGGAAGGCCACCCCAACGGGGGAGGCCGAGGGGTCTAGGAAAAGGAAGACCCCTCCGCCGGACTACGCCCCCAACGCCGAAGAGGGCAAAGAGGAGTGGCCAAACAGGGCCAAGCGTCCGGCGAAATCGTAAGTTCGGATATTAGAGTAACTCATGATGTTCCTTTGTTGCACAGCTTTCCCTAATGTCGAAAGTAATTATACAGTCCGCCCCGGGCCGAATTCGATGAATCGTTGGGCGGCTCCCTGGACTCATCGGACGTGAACTCAGTTCCGCCCGCTGTCTCCCCCCGCATTGCAGACGACGCCGAAGTGGCGTCGCGACAAGCTCCGGGGCAGGAGGAGGTGGTCCCGGAGGAGCCGCAAGGCAACCTCCTGGACTCCAGGAGTGAAGGGGATAAGGCTCCCCAGGGCTCTCAGTCCTGCTTTGTGCCGGACACCGCGCCGGAATCTTCCACAGTTCCGGACCGCGGTAGGCGAACTCCTTCCAAGAGGAGCAAGCCTTCTGAGCCGGCGGCCTCCGTCCAACCGGAGGTGCCGGACAATCTGCTGGAGGTGCTTGACGACGCCTCCACCGACGAGGGGCACCGTACTATTATGAGTACGGTGATCCAGAAGGTTCAGTCCGCCGAGAGCGGACTGACTGAAGCTTGCGCTAGCCTTCTAACAGGCTTCGAGGTAAGTAAAAATATGTAAAAATATTACCGCATAGACAGTAGCCCCTGATGCTCTGTTTGGCGTTCGGAAACAAAAGCCGAATAGAGGATCTATTAAATTTCGCAGGAGTCTAAAATAAAAGAGTCAATATGCGTATGCAGGCTTCGCTGCTATCCACCGCCGCACTGACTGCGGAGGTGGGTGTCCTGAAGCAGGACCTCGAGCGGACCGAGCAAGAGCTCGGCCTTGCCAAGCGGCGGCTCGAGGAGGAAGAAGGTGAGAAATACCTTACAGGAAAAGTGCCTATAAAAAGGCTTGATTGCAAAAAGAGTAACAGGATTGTACTGCTTATTGTAGGGGCCACGACTGAGGTGGCGACCCTTAAGCAGGCGCTGTCTGAGGCCGAAAAGAAAACGGCCGCGGAGCGCACCGAGCGAGACAGACTTGGGGCTCAGGTCGGCGAGGTGCAGCAAGAGCTTCAGGCTCTCATGAAAAAACATGAGAGTTTGGAGCTGGAGTCGAAGGTGCAAGCATCCGAGCTTGCAACAGCCCTAGAGGCTGCCAAGTCTGCCAAGGCCGAAGCCCAAAAGGCCCTCCAAGAGTTGGAGGAGATGAGGAAGATAGCAGCGGGTAAGGCATTCTTTATGCAAAGCATAAATATAAAAGTGAACTACCTGTTACTTACCCGAATCCGGAGCTCTCCAGGGGCATTCGCAGATCTTCCCCGCAGCGTATCCGATGCTGCCGCATTCTACCGAGCTGAAGAGGGTAGCTCGACGAAGAAGGTGTTCTGGTCTCAGTATTCTAAGGCCGGACACCCTGTGCCCTTGAGCGACCAGCTAAAACAGCTGGTCGAGCTCCACAAGGCGGCCGAGCAGGCCATGAAGGGCTTCATAGTTCGGCTGTGGCCCGGAGAGGCCCTGCCTGGGAGCTATTTCGGGCTGGTGCGGCGGCTGGTGGAGGCTTGTCCGAGGCTTGAGGTCATCAAGCGCTCCGTCTGCATCGAAGGTGCCCGTCGGGCCCTTGCCCGTGCGAAGGTGCACTGGGGTAAGCTGGACGGTGAGAAGCTTGTGAAGGATGGGCCGCCGCCGGGGAAGGAGCATCACAAGCCCGAGAACTACTCCAAGGATGTTCTTGCAGGTGCCCGCCTTGTGGCGGATGAATGTACCAAGGATGTGATGTTTGAATGAACTCGCTCGTGTTTATCCTGTGCGCTGAAAACTTGTTCATATGCACTAAGCAATGCTTATTGAATTTAAAATATTACTTTCTGTGCGGCCGTTTATCAAAAATTGAGAGATGGCTAGTCGTCGGATTCTGCCCCCGTGCCACTAGTGCTGGGGTGTTCGGGATAAACCTGAGCGCTCTTTTTCCCATAGTTGGGTCCTTCGAGGGAGGCGCTCAGCACAACGAACCAGGCAATCGGACTATAATGCTTGAACACTCTCACTTAGCCATAGAACTCTATAATTTTAAATTTCGGCGAAGCCCCTAGTTCGGAAGACCGAGTTCGGGGCGCTATCCACGCCTTGGCCGGACAAAGCCAGCTCCTCGCTCGAAGCGGCATAAGCCTTTAGGGACTCGAAAAACCTCTTGAACAGCGACCGGTCTCTCGCCACATCATGACAGTCAGTTTTAGCTTTCTCCACTGAGGTGCTTAACCCAACTGAACCGGGGCACAATCGCAGTGGTTCTCCTAGTGCTACCTTAGCCGATAGAGCGGAACGTAAGGCACCAAAACATAGGAGCCGGGCAAACCCAACTATTGACCCAAATCATGATTCGGAGCCGATGCATATAGTGCTATAAGTTCGGGGTGCCGCACTTGTGAAAGTGTATGGACTTCTCACACCATTATGAGGGGTACTGAAGCCCCTGGCGTGTTTGCCGTACCATGGTGTACGGGTGCAATCATGTCATTGAATAAACATAAATGTGAAAATAAGATAATGCAAAAAATAGACAAGAAGCTAAGCATTGTTTATAGAGAGGCTATTTATCAAAGCCGAACGATACAAATAGTGCGGTAAGCAAAAGATATTGGACTATTCAGTATGTCCTGACCAGGGGCAGGCCGCGGAATTGTATTTAAAATAGGTATACCGCTCGTAACAGAGACCACCTGGGAGTTCCATAATGCGGCATGGCTTGTCTGCCTCCCTGGATCTTGCATCGTTTTTGCGGCAGTCGAATTGCCGAACAGGTCGTCCGAAGTATGGAGTCCTGAAAGTAAGAAAAAATTTAAAAAAGAATCCGGCAGCCCCTAGTACGTTTTAAGCCGTATTTTGGGCGTGCCGTTATTGTGCCCCTTCCCCTGTGCCCATGGTATTTCAAGGGTGTAGTTATGTACGCGAGGTACTGGTTTCGCTATGTCGCGAAAGCTGGGGTTGGGGCCGCATTGCTACGCTTGCTCAGAGTGTGCCAGGCGGTCCTGCTGTGGGTTACTCCGGGCGCGCTTGGCAGTGTCTGGCTTTTTAATGGCCAGACTGGAGAATTGCCTGAGAAGGCTACTTTGTACCTCCGCTGCGAGAGCCGCCGTATGCTCCTCCGTACGGAGGGAGCGTTCGATGTTTCCAATGACCGTAATTACTCCTCAAGGGCCTGGCATCTTGAGCTTGAGATATGCGTAGTGCGGCACCGCATTGAACTTTGCGAATGCGGTTCGTCCGAGCAGGGCGTGATAGCCACTGTGAAACGGGACTATATCGAAGATTAACTCTTCGCTTCGGAAACTGTCCGGGGATCCGAAGACCACGTCAAGTGTTACTGAGCCTGTACAGTTGGCTTCTACACCTAGTATAACACCTTTAAAGGTCGTTCTTGTGGGCTTAATCCTTGAGGGATCTATGCCCATTTTCTGCACTGTATCCTGATAAAGCAGGTTCAGGCTACTGCCGCCGTCCATGAGGACTCTTGTGAGATGAAATCCGTCGATGATTGGGTCGAGAACCAATGCGGTGAAGCCGCCATGACAGATGCTAGTGGGATGGTCCCTTCGATCAAAAGTGATCGGGCAGGAGGACCATGGGTTGAACTTTGGGGCGACTGGCTCCATCGCGTATACGTCCCGTAGCGCACGCTTCCGCTCCCTCTTGGGAATGTGGGTTGCGTATATCATTTTCACTGTCCGCACTTGTGGGGGAAAGCCCTTCTGTCCATTGTTGTTCGGCGGCTTGGGCTCCTCGTCGTCGCTGTGCAGCCCCTTGTCTCTGTTTTCGGCCCTTAACTTGCCTACCTGCTTGAACACCCAACAATCCCTGTTAGTGTGATTGGCTGGCCTTTCGGGGGTGCCATGTATCTGGCACAAGCGATCGAGTATTCGGTCCAAACTGGACGGGCCCTGAGTATTCTTTTTGAATGGCTTTTTCCGCTGACCGGATTTATAGCCTTTGAATCCGGCATTGACTGTCGTGTCTTCATTGCTGTCGCTGCTAACGCGGCGTTTTTGCTTATTCCGACGTGTCCTGCCACTTTTGTCCTTGGTATCCGAATTACCAGGGTTCTTTGATAAGTTGTTACTGCGAGCTAGCCAGCTGTCTTCTCCCGCGCAAAAGCGGGTCATGAGTGTCGTGAGGGCTGCCATGGATTTCGGCTTTTCCTGTCCCAGGTGCCGGGCAAGCCACTCGTCGCGGATGTTATGCTTGAAGGCTTCTAGGGCCTCTGCGTCCGGACAGTCGACTATCTGGTTTTTCTTTGTTAGGAACCGTGTCCAGAATTTTCTGGCCAATTCCTCTGGCTATTGAATTATGTGGCTTAAGTCGTCGGCATCCGGTGGTCGCACGTAAGTGCCCTGGAAGTTGTCGAGGAATGCGGCTTCCAGGTCCTCCCAAGAACCGATTGAGTCTGCTGGCAAGCTGTTAAGCCAATGCCGGGCCGGTCCTTTAAGTTTGAGCGGGAGGTATTTGATGGCGTGTAGATCATCGCCGCGTGCCATGTGGATGTGAAGGAGATAATCCTCGATCCATACCGCCGGATCTGTTGTGCCATCGTATGATTCGATGTTTACGGGTTTGAAACCCTCTGGGATTTTATGATCCATTACTTCATTCGTGAAGCATAGCGGGTGTGCGGCGCCTCTGTACTGGGCTATATCACGACGCAGCTCGGAAGAGCTATGTCTGTTGTGTTCGGCCCGGCCGGATTTGTTGTATCCAGAGTGAAGATCATTGTCACATGTCGTAGGGCGCCTGCGCGGTCCGTAGATCGATCTTGTTTGTCTTGCCTTATCCTCCAGTATGTCTCGCAGGTCGGGTGCATTTTCCCGTGCCTTAGTTGAGCGGCGTCGGGGCATGGCTTGGGTGGAGAGCCGAGAGGCCTCTCTGTCGCGGCCGCGAGGTGGCCGGTCTGCCATGTCATGCGCTGGTGATGTAGGTGCTTCTTCCTCTGATCGGGGTAGCGGCCTGCGCTTCGGGTAACTCTTGGAGGGGCGTTCGAGTTCATACTCTTCGGCCGCAAGGACTTCAGTCCATCTGTCAGCTAGCAAATCTTGGGCAGCTCTAAGCTGTTGCTGCTTTTTCTTGAGGCTGCTTGCCGTGGCTAAAAGCCTGTGTTTAAAACGCTCTTGTTCGGCGGGGTCTGATGGTATGATGAATTCGTCGTCATCGAGGCTTGCCTCGTCTTCGGAGGGAGGCGTATAGTTATCATCCTCGACCTCTTGGTCTGCCGCTCTCTCATGAGGGCTGGCTTCTCCATCTTCCTGTGCCGAATCTTGCTGAGGTGGGTGTTCTTCGGCGCTATCCGGGGTAGTATTATCTCCCGTGCTGGAATCACCATTTTTGCTTTGGCGGGATTTAGAGCGGCGCCGCTGACGCCGGCGCTTTGGCTGTTTCTTGGGGGCTTCATCCCCCACTGTTCCATCGCCATCTCCATCTTTTGGAGTATCCACCATATATATGTCATATGACGAGGTGGCCTTCCAGCGCCCTACAGGTGTTGGTTCCTGTTCGTCTCCTACATCGTCGTCCATGCCGTCGATGTCTTCAGAGCCGAAGTCAAGCATGTCGGTTAGATCGTCGACAGTGGCTACAAAGTGGGTGGTGGGTGGGCTTTGAATTTCTTCATCGTCCGTATCCCATCCTCGCTGACCGTAGTTCGGCCAGGGCTCTCCTGATAAACAGAGAGACTTGAGAGAGTTCAGGATATCGCCAAAAGGCGAGTGCTGAAAGATGTCTGCGGCGGTGAACTCCATTATCGGCGCCCAATCGGATTCGGTCGGCAGGGGCGCGGGGGGTTCGGAGTTCGGAAAGGAGTCCGGATCCTCGGAGTCACGGATCATGCAGAGTGCGGGGCTAGCGTTCGGCTCGATCGCCTTTGAGATCGAATCCCCCGAGGTGACGTCCAACCGCTCATCCTCGATTGGCGCAATAGGCTCCGAGTTGGGGGTCGGAACCGATGCATGTGCAGCCTCCAGGACACTGTCCGGAGGCAGAGCTAGATCATGCCCCTCGAGATAGTGCGGCGCGCTTGGCCGTGGCTCGAACCCGTCGAAGATCAAGTCTCCGCGGATGTCAGCCGTGTAGTTTAAGCTTCCAAACCTGACTTGATGGCCAGGGGCGTAGTTTTCGATCTACTCCAGGTGGCCGAGCGAATTGGCCCGCAGAGCGAAGCCGCCGAAGACGAAGATCTGTCCGGGGAGAAAAGTCTCACCCTGGACCGTATCGTTGTTCATGATCAAAGGAGCCATCGGGCCTAAAGGCGACGACACAGAGGAACTCTCAATGAAAGCACCAATGTCGGTGTCAAAACCGGCGGATCTTGGGTAGTGGGTCCCGAACTGTGCGTCTAGGCCGGATGGTAACAGGAGGCAGGGAGCACGATGTTTTACCTAGGTTCGGGCCCTCTTGATGGAGGTAAAACCCTACGTCCTGCTTGATTAATATTGATGATATGGGTAGTACAAGAGTAGATCTACCACGAGATCAAGGAGGCTAAACCCTAGAAGCTAGCCTATGGTATGATTGTTGTATATGGAGTTGATTGCCTACGGACTACAACCCTCCGGTTTATATAGACACTGGATAGGGTTAGGGTTACATAGAGTCGGTTACAATGGTAGGAGATCTTGGATATCCGCATCGCCAAGCTTGCCTTCCACGCCAAGGAAAGTCCCATCCGGACACGGGACGAAGTCTTCAATCTTGTATCTTCATAGTCCAGGAGTCCGGCTGAAGGTATAGTCCGGCTACCCGAACACCCCCTAATCCAGGACTCCCTCAGTCTTGTAACAACTTGGTAAGGTGGTCATACCACGCATGTGGGGCTTGTTTATGGCCATAGAGTGCCTTATCGAGTTGATACACATGATCGGGAAAGTAGGGATCCTCGAACCCGAGGGGTTGCTTGACATAAACGAACTCATTAATGGAACCATTAAGAAAAGCACTCTTCACATCCATTCGTTGTAACTTAAAGTTATGATGAGAAGCATATGCAATCAACATGCGAATGGATTCAAGACGAGCAACGGGGGCAAAGGTTTCACCGTAGTCGATACCCTCTACTTGGGAGTATCCTTGTGCAACCAACCGAGTCTTGTTGCGAATGATAATCCCATGAGCATCTTGCTTGTTCTTGAATATCCACTTGGTTCCAATGACATTGTGGTTCTCCGTTGGCCTTGTCACCAATCTCCACATCTTGTTGCGCTCGAAGTTGTTGAGTTCTTCATGCATGGCATTGAGCCAATCCGGATCTTCAAGCGCCTCATAGACCTTTTGGGGTTCAACACAAGAGACAAACGTGTGATGTTCACAATAGTTTGCTAATTGTCTACGAGTGCTTACCCCCTTTCTTAATCTTCCAAGCACATTTTTCATGAGATGATCCTTGGTGGAGAGCTTGGAAGCAATCTTGGCGGCACGACGCTCCAATTCCTCCTCGGGGGTGAGACGAGGAGTGGTCACTTGATCATCTTGAGCACCGTCTTGAGATTGTTCTTGATCTCGAAGAAGCTCTTGATCTTGAACTTGCTCGGAGGAGAGAACTTGACCTTGGGCATCACTTGATGTTACAACACCATCTTGAGATTGACCTTGCCCTTGGTCTTGTTCTTGAGGTTGAGGGCCTTCACTTTGTTTTTCAGAAGCGTGTGGGCCTTGGGTTGGTGATGGCTCCACAAGAGTGGAGCATTGTCCTTCTCCTTCGGCCACAAGGGGTTCCTCAATGGGTAGGATAAAACCAACACCCATTCTTCTTATGGCTTGGGGAGGAATTTCATCACCTACATCACAAGTGCCACTTTGCTCCACTTGGGAGCCGTTATTCTCATCAAACTCCACGTTACATGTCTCCTCAATAAGTCCCGTGGACTTATTGAGGACACGGTAAGCATGGGAGTTTGTAGCATAACCAACAAATATTCCCTCATGAGCTCTAGCCTCAAATTTAGACAAACGAACACATTTCTTGAGAATGAAACACTTACACCCAAACACCCGGAAGTACTTGAGATTGGGCTTGTTCCCGGTGAGTATCTCATATGGAGTCTTGTTCAAGCCTTTGCGGAGGTAGAGCCGATTTGATGCATGACACGCGGTGTTAATGGCTTCGGCCCAAAAGTTGTATGGAGACTTGAACTCCGCCATCATGGTCCTTGCCGCATCCATCAACGTCTGGTTCTTCCTCTCTGCTACACCATTTTGTTGAGGGGTGTATGGTGCGGAATATTGATGCTTGATCCCCTCATCACTAAGAAACTCATCCAAGGTGTAGTTCTTGAACTCGGTGCCGTTGTCACTTCTTATTGTCAAGATCTTTGCATTGTGTTGACGTTGAGCCTCATTTGCAAAGTCGATGACGGTTTGTTGGGTCTCACTCTTCCTCTTGAAGAAGTATACCCAAGTGTATCTTGAATAATCATCCACAATCACCAAGCAATACTTCCTACCCCCAAGACTATCAAAATATGGAGGCCCAAAGAGATCCATGTGAAGGAGCTCCAAAGGCCTCTTCGAGAAAATGATAATCGTGGGAGGGTGAGCCTTTTCATGTAGCTTTCCTTCGATACAAGCACTGCAAGCATGATCTTTGGCAAAACTAACATTTGTTAGTCCACGGACATGGTCCCCCTTGAGAAGACTTTGCAAAGATATCATATTGACATGGGCTAGACGGCGATGCCAAAGCCATACCACGTCAACTTTAGCCATTAGGCATGTCGCGGTCTTAGTGAGTCGCTCCGAAAAGTTGATCACATAGAGACCATTTTCGACATGCCCAACAAAGGCTACTTTAAGAGTCTTGCTCCACAAGAGGGCTACGGTATCAACATAAAAGAAGGTGGCAAAACCCATGAGTGCTAGTTGACGAACGGAAAGTAAATTATATGCAAGGGACTCAACAAGCATGACCTTCTCGATCGTAAGATCGTGAGAAATGACAACCTTGCCGAGTCCCAATACCTTAGAGGATGAGGCGTCACCCCACTCGACGTTGGTGGGCATGGATGGAATCTTTTGCACGTCCACCACCAAGTCCTTGCTTCCGGTCATATGATTAGTAGCTCCACTATCGAGCAACCATGAACTCCCACCGGAAGCAAACACCTACAAGAGATCAATGCTTGGTTTTAGGTACCCATTTTGTAATGGGTCCTTTAATGTTAGTAACAAGGGTCTTAGGAACCCAAATAGACCATTCAATGTACTCATAAGGAGAACCAACAAATTTGGCATAAACATGCCCATCTCTAGCACAGCACAACACATAGGAAGGGTAAAGTCACCGGCTTTGTTGGGAAGGGAAGCGTTGCCCTTCTTGGAATCACTACCCCTCACAGTGTTCTTCTACTTCTCCTTAGTAGCACCCTCTCCCTCCTTCACAAAGGTTTGCTTGAGAGGAGGAGGTCGTTTGGCCTTGTCATTCTTCTTGTTCTTGGACTTGGGCATGTACCCAATTCCTTCCTTGGCCACAACTCCCTTTTGGTTGGTCAAAAGATCGTTGAGGTTCTTCTCGCCTTATATGCAAGACACAAGACCTTTCTCAAGTTGCACCTTTAACTTAGCGTTCTCCTCAACAAGATGCACATGCTCACAACATGGGTTAGTAGCATTTGCATTATCAATTAACATCATACGAGGAAAAGTGGCTTTCTCCTTGGTTAGCTTTACTTGAAGTTGATCATGAGACTCTTTGAGGCTAGCATGAGCACCCTTCAAGACCTTGTGAGCCTTGTCAAGTAGGTCAAACTCCTCTTTGACTCTAGCAAGATCAACCCCAAGCTTGGCCTTCTCGGAGTTTAGCACACGAGAAACAACAAGAGCATGATCAAAATCTTTCTTTAACTTAGCGTGATCAACGTTGTGTGACTCCTCAAGAGCCAAACTAAGACCACGCTCTTCCTCAAGAGCATTGGAAAGATCCGAAATCTCATCCGCATAGTCATGACTATGCCCCTCCATCTTGGAGATAGTATCTTCGTGAGCCTCGATCATGTCATTGGCTTCACCAAGTTGTTCCAAGAAAGCAACGAAATGCTTCTTGGATTTACCCTTGAGTTTACCCATAAAGGACTCAAACTCATTTTTCTCCACACTAGATCCCTCATATTCATCAATGCAATCCGTCAAGGAAGGATTATTAATGACGGTAGTTTTGATGTTGGGGGTTACCTTGTTGGTGGCTTTAGCCATGAGGCACTTGGCGGTGATGTTCTCATTGGGTGAGTCGAAGAGAGACACTCGTAGAGTTGTTGCAATGGCAACGGAGGCCATGTCAACCGACTCACCATCTTCATCATCCTCGTGGTATTCTTCTTGAACCACCAACGCCTTGTGAGGAGTCTTCTTGGTGAAGTTGCTCTTGTTTGGGAAAGACTTGGCTTTGTCCTTTCGGATGAGCTTGCCACCATTGTCTTCCCTCTTCTCATACGGGCACTCCGCAACAAAATGGCTCATATTGCCACAATTATAGCAAGTCCTCACACGTTGCTTGTTCTTCGTGCCACTTGAGATGTTCTTGTTGAAGTTTGGCCTTGAGTTTTTCTTGCTCCAAAATTTCCTCGAAGCAAGTGCCATGTGTTCATGATAGGCATACTTTGTATCTTCGGGGTTGCTTTCCTCTTCTTCCTCTTCTTCTTCTTCTTCTTCTTCTTCTTCTTCTTCTTCTTCTTCTTCAACACAAACCTTGGCCTTCAATGCAAGGTTGGGCTTCTTTGCCCTTTGAGAGTGAAGCACCGCATTGTCAGCAGTCTTGTCCAAGATGCTCATAGCCACAAACTCATCCAACACTTACTTGAGGACAAGGTGTGGAAGTCCGGCCTTTGACGAATGACAGAGGACATAGCCTTGTGGTAAGGCATCATTGCCTTAAGGAATTTGCGCTTGATCCAATTGTCATCCGTGTCCTTGCTCCCATGATCTCGGAGTGAAACCGCGAGTTTGGTTACTCTTCGATAAAGCTCACGAGGTTCTTCATCTTCCTTCATAGCAAACTCATCATCTTCATCTTGCACCACTTCAAGGTTGGAGCGTTGAATGCTTGCGCTTCCCTGGTAGAGAGAAACAACTTGGTGCCATGCATCTTTGGCTATGGCGTAGGGCCGGAGGTGAGGAAGATCTTCGGGTGGAATTGCATCTTGGATGATGAAGAGAGCATTCTCATTGAATTGATTATCCACGGCTTCTCTTGGAGTGAAGTTGCTTCGGTCATGTGGATAGAAACCTTCTTCAATGATTCTCCAAAGATTAGTATTCACATGATTTAAATGACGCTTAAACCGATAGACCCAAGAATCAAAGTCCTCATTTTTCACAATCTTAGGGGGAGGACCGGCATGATTCAAATGAGTGGAAGGAATCGGTCCACCATAAACAAGTAGAGGTTCCACATGGGCAAAGATGTCGGTGCCATTTTTATCACTAGAGGAAGGAGCCTTTTCACTAGTAGCTTCCCCCTTGTCAGAGTTAGCATCTGTCACCTTGTTAGTGGGATCACCCACTTTCAACGGTGCGGTGGATAATTTAAGACCTTCAATGAATTTAGTAAACATGCTTTCAACCTCGGTTGTCATGGAGGTTTTCAATGTCTCCAAGGCCACATTGAATTCCTCATGAGAGACCGAGGTTCCCCATCGCCCGTAGACGAGATCGAATTCACACCGGAGTGCTCCTCCACACCGTATACAGTGCCAACCATACTCTTCGGACGACAAAGTCCTTAGTAAAGAGACGAGGCTATGATACCAATTGAAAGGACCGATATGGTTGACTAGAGGGGGTGAATAGGCAACTAACAATTTTTAACTTTTCTTTACCAAATTAAACTTTGCATCAAAGTGGGTTGTCTAGACATGCAACTATGTGAGCAACCTATCTGATGCAACAACAACAAGCACACAAGCAAGCAAGGGAGATAACACAAATAAGCTTGCACAAGTAAAGGTACGAGATAACCAAGAGTGGAGCCGGTGAGACAAGGATGTGTTACCGAAGTTCCTTCCTTTTGAGGGGAAGTACGTCTCCATTGGAGCGGTGTGGAGGCACAATGCTCCCCAAGAAGCCACTAGGGCCACCGTATTCTCCTCACGCCCTCACATAATGCGAGATGCCGTGATTCCACTATTGGTGCCCTTGAAGGCGGCTTATAAACAAGGTTGGGGCAATCTCCACAACTTAATCGGAGGCTCCCAACAACACCACGAAGCTTCACCACAATGGAATATGGCTCCGCGGTGACCTCAACCGTCTAGGGTGCTCAAACACCCAAGAGTAACAAGATCCGCAAGGGATTAGTGGGGGGAATCGAATTTCTCTTGGTGGAAGTGTAGATCGAGGCCTTCTCAACCAATCCCTAGAAAATCAACAAGTTTGAGTGGCTACGGAGAGAGATCGGGCGAAAATGGAGCTTGGAGCAACAATGGAGCTTAGGGTTGGAAGAGGTGATCAACTCGGAGAAGAAGATACCCCTTACATAGTGGAGAGAGAAATCCAACTGTTATCCACTTAACCAGCCCACGATAAGTGGTACTACCGCAAGGCCTTACAGTACTACCGCACACCCTTGCGGTACTACCGCAAGGCAGGGTTGGACCAGCCTGGGAAGGCCGTGGACAGATAAACGTCCGTGGCTAGTTCCGCTCATTACAAAATAGTGCAAAAATCCGACACGGTACTACCGCTGAAGGCAAGCGGTACTACCGTGCGGGGAGTGGATGTCAAAAATTACATCCGCTCCTACTTCCGCTACTGGTGTTGTGCCGGACCAGGGCTAACGGTACTACGGCTCCCAAAGAGCGGTACTACCGCAAAGGCATGCGGTACTACCGCTCCGAAGAGCAGTACTACCGCAAGCCTCAGAACAGCAACATATAGGAAGACTTTTTTTGCACAGACAAGAAGAAACGAAGGATGCTCCAAGGTGCTAAAGGAAAGGCGGTGCAAAGAGGAGTAAACGTGTACGTGACGATTCCACCCAAACCTTTCCAAAGCGTACCCCCTCTTAATAGTACGGCTTTCCTACGACTCAAATCCACCGAAAAAGGAACGTAGAAAAACGCCGTCTTCAATAATCTTTGAGGGGCTCCTAACCGTCTCGTGCCTAGTCATGAAATATCTGAAATACTCGAGACACACGATTAGTCCGCAAATGCATTGTCATCAATCACCAAAACACCTTAGGGATAAATATGCCCTTACAATCACTCAATCACATTAATTAGAAAGCAAATATTTGATTTTTAGAAAAACTGCTCAATCACATTAACCTTACCTTAACTCACGGATGGTAATCAATCTCCAAACAAAGGAAACAATACATAGAGGGAGCAGTAAATAAACTCCCTTTCTTATGACATATATATGATCTTCCCTTCCCTCTCCGTTGTCGAGCGTTCTTGATTCTCGAGACCGTTGCTTGGGATGCGTCACTGGGCCGCGACGGTGCCGGAGGACGAGGACGGCGAGGCCGGGTGCTGCGGCACCGCGTTGGCCGCGGCCGGTGAAGGGGGCAAAGAAGGGCGGCTTCCCACCTCCCATAGTTTTTTTGGTACCTCCTCCCACCTTCGCTAGTTTTTTCATAGATTTTTTTGTCCCCTCCCTCCACCTCATTGGTTTACTTTCGCGTCACCCTCTCACACAACGAAAAAAAATTGAACAGATCGGAACTTTCCATACTAGCGCAAGTTATTTAGTAATGTAGAATCAATCACGAATAATCTCTAAAATAAAATCTAAATTAATTAACCTTACCTTAAATCACTCAATCACATTAATTAGAAAGCAAATATTTGATTTTCAGAAAAATTGCTCAATCACGTTAACCTTACCTTAACTCACGGATGGTAATCAATCTCCAAACAAAGGAAACAATACATAGAGGGAGCAGTAAATAAACTCCCTTTCTTATGGCATGTATATGATCTTCCCTTCCCTCTTTGTTGTCGAGCGTTCCTGATTCTCGAGACCGATGCTTGGGCTACGTCACTGGGTCGCGACGGTGCCGGAGGACTAGGACGGTGAGGCCGGGTGTCGCGGCACCACGTTGGCCGCGGCCGGTGAAGGGGGCGAAGAAGGGCGGCTTCCCACCTCCCATGGTTTTTTTTGGTACCTCCTCCCACCTTCGCTGGTTTTTTTCGTAGATTTTTTTGTCCCCTTCCTCCACCTCATTGGTTTATTTTTGCGTCACCCTCTCATACAACGAAAGAAATCTGAATAGATCAGAACTTTCCATACTGGCGCAAGTTATTTAGTAATATAGAATCAATCACAAACAATCTCTAAAAATAAAATCTAAATTAATTAACCTTACATTAAATCACTCAATCACATTAATTAGAAAGAAAATATTTGATTTTCAGAAGAAAAAAAATCGCTCAATCACATTAACCTTACCTTAACTCACGGATGGTAATCAATCTCCAAACAAAAGAAACAATACATAGAGGGAGCAGTAAATAAACTCCCTTTCTTATGACATGTATATGATCTTTCCTTTCCTCTCCGTTGTCGAGCGTTCTTGATTCTCGAGACCGATGCTTGGGCTGCGTCACTGGGTCGCAACGGTGCCGGAGGACGAGGACGGCGAGGCCGGGTGCCGCGGCACCGCGTTGGCCGTGGCCGGTGAAGGGGCGGAAGAAGGGCGGCTTCCCTGGACCTGGCTGTGGTCGTGGCCCTGTGAGTTGGTGCGGTGGAAGCGGCACTTGAAGGACCCGGCGTGAGTGGCCGACGTGCAGACGCACTTGGAAGCGGGCCTGTGGCCCGTGCCGGACGGCACCGACGCCGACCAGGGCCACCTCCTCCGCGTATTCTTGGAGCTGTGGCTGGCCGAATTACATGAAATTAATTCCCTCAGTTGTGGTGGCAAATATAATACACATAATCCATATTGTTATGCACTAGCGTGTGTGTGAAATAGATGGATTATGATCCCGTACCCAATAAGATGGATATGTGTGTGTGTGTGTGTTAGAGAGAGAGAGGGAGAGGGGTGAGAGAGTGAGGAAGAAGGAGGGAGAGAGTGTGTGTGTGAGGATTTGATGGTAAAAAAGATCGCCAATGTAACTTGATATGTATGAGAATATTAATATTGAACTCTTTAAGTTAATGTGGCCCCGTTACAACGTACATGTGTTCTTCTAGTTAGAATTAGAAACACAACCGAAGAGAGAGGAGGCACGATGCAGTGCAGCTCAATAATCCTACATCTACGTACAAGTTACTTAATCATATGTAACTTTTCTAACCAATACTCTTCCCCCCCCCCCTTGATTTTGAAGGGGGTGGGCCCTTCCTCCCCCATCGATTCAATCCCATGTCTACGCGTTAACTTTTACGTAAAAACTCTATGTAAGTTTAAGTAGGTGTAGCATTACTCCAATGCAGCTTATGTGTGACTCTCATCTATACCTGGCCATTCTTTGGGCCGGGCCGGGCCAACCAAAGCCCGACACAAAAAACCCAGGCCCGAGCCCGGCCTGGTCCGGCCGTCGGGCCTAAAAATCGGGCCCGAGCCCGGCCCATCACACTAAAAGCCCGTCGGGCCTTGGACCACGGGCCGGGCCTCTTCCTTAAATGGTGAAATCAACGGGCTCGGCCCGGCCTGGGCTTCGGGCTCAAAACCTAGGCCCGAGGCCAGCCCATGGACAAGGTTGGGCCAGGCCGGGTCGGGCTTTTTCGGACCGGGTCGGGCTGCCCATGGCCAGGTATACTCCCATCTCTCTTCGTGTGCTCTTACACAAACCCGTCCACAAATTGCTGCCAGACGGAAATGGAGCGGAAGTGCAACCAGACGGAACAGGGGTAGTAACAAGGATGTCAAAAAACCGGAGGGAATCCAGAGTAGTAGTAGAACCACACAAAAATCCATTCAATAAATAATCCACCATCTGGACACCGGTCCACCATTTTACTGGTTGCTAGGCCACCGATCGACTTCAACCGGACCACACCTCCTCCACGGACCTCCAAATCAAACGCGCATCAACAGTAGCGACTAGCAAGCGAGCTACTTCGCCGGGGCCGGCGCCGGCGCTCTGCGCAGGATGCTCCCGGCGTACACGGCGGCCTCGAGGATGGAGGTGATCTCGTCGGCGACGTCCGTGGCGTTGCAGCTGTTCCCCTCGAACGTCGTCAGCACGGCCTCCACGCCGCCGCCCGCCGCCGCGGCCGCCGTCCTCACGGCGGCCACGCAGTCCAGCAGGCTCTGGTTGCACCACATGTTGAGGTAGTCGTCGGTGGCCTGGACGCAGGCGTCGTGGAGCATGCAGCAGGCGTCGAGGGCGTCGCAGGGGGGCTCGCCGGGGCACCCCGTGTAGGACACGCCGCAGTACTTGCCGTACCGCATCAGCGGAGCCTCTGGTACAAGCATGCGTACCCTCCGGTATGAGCGAGAGATACAGAGAGATGGCGGTGCATATCGCAACCGGTCGGCGGCAGGCACGGACGGCGTACGTACCTAAGGTGCCCGTGCAGTACGCGGACTCGCACGTCCGGCTGCACTTCTGGTCGCCGTCGGGGCTGGACGGCGGCGACGCTGCCCCGAAGATGCCGCCACGGGCCAGCGAGCGGCCGGCGGCGGCGAGCAGCAGGAGGAGAGGGAGGAGGCGACCGGTGTGCATTTTTCACCGTGTGTTTATGATTTGGCCGGGCTGCCAGAAGGAGGATGGCGGTGAGCTAAGAGCTACCTCTAAGCCTCCAACTGTTGGCCGTGTATGAGTGTGCCAGTGTGGTGGTGGTTTTGGAGGTTCAGCGAAGTGGTGTTTGTTGGTATGGTAGTAGCTCTGGTGGCAGTTTGGTGGCGCCGTTGGGAAATTGGATGGGTTAGTTTAAGTGTTCAACGGTGACTTTCCCCGCAAAAGGAAAGAAAAAACAGTTACTTCAAAGGGCCAGGGGATAACGAGCTATTGAATAGAAGTGTCTTCTTCTGATTGCCTGCTACAGCCTACAAGCAAAAGGCCAGGGGATTAGGCTCAGGCATCCTCTGAATAAAGATATACCGTTGTTCGGATTGGTTGTTTTGGTAGTTGAACGTACTCAACGGCATGGTTGGTTCGTACTCAACGGCATGGTACTCCCTGGCTCCGTTACGCAAATGAAACCTGCGGTCAGGTCCAAGTAGCAAGTTATTTTCCTTCCTTTGTGGGTAGGTCCAAGCACAAAGTTTAACCACTACAAAGGTTCGGAGATATCTCGGCTAGCTAAGCAACCTACCGTCCTTGCGCATATTTAATAAAGATCTACAATAACATACTCCCTCCGTCCCATAATGTAAGACGTTAACGTCTTACATTATGGGACGGAGGGAGTACCATTTTCTACTATTTCACATATATACTCAGGCAGCTTCTATCTTTCTTCAAATAAGTGGAAGGTACTTTAGTTCTTCGAAACGCATTGGGAGTTTAATAGCAGCAACAAACAATGCACACGTTACATTATGGGAGTTGCGACCGTTATCAGCAGCTGTACTGGCAAACTATCTCCGCTATCGAATAACTCAGAAATTGATTACATTAATCGACTTGCTCAAGGTTTACCAGCAAGTGCAGTCCCAGGTCTAATTAATAACCTAGAGGGGGCAGTAAAGAGATAAAAAAAATGTAAAGAAGAGAAAATCGGAGGGGAACAAAAAAAAGACACTACAGAAAATTACAGTATTATACACAAAATAACCTAGGAGGACCACCCAGCCTTTTTCTGTTGCTTAACGCCTCTACACAAATCTTTAGAATGCATGGTATAATCAAGAACGCCTTCCACCTTCTGGCAAAAAAATGTTGAACACTGCACAAACCAATAAGAACTCCTCTAGACGGGAATCTCTGGTTCGACACGTCTAAGCCTTGCCTTTCCTTTTAGCATCTAATGCCTGCATTGAATTCAGTTTCAGTCAGTCATAATAAAGTAACAATAAGATTTAAGGAGCCATACATCGTACACAGGAAGTCAAAATATCCTACAGAAGAGATACCTTATTCTGGAAAGTTCGCATGACCAATACGATTAGATCGCGTAGCCTGCAGAAGTATCACTCAGTCAGATATATGATTTTTTTCACCCTTTGTAGAAAAAAACATTAAACAAAAGGTTAGAAGTTTGAGAAGGTAAGGTAACAGTTGGCACCTAACGTCGTTATCCTCATTATTGGGCTCCGTTATTCCCTGTGTATTAAATGGTAGATTTACACCACCAGAACTTACTAAAACAAATTGAGTAGTTCGTCCATTGGGAATTTTCGTCTGCAAAGAAAAATCATATAATATCTCTCAGGAGCAAACATAAATACTGAGTGAATAAATGTGCCTGTCAAACAATGTACCTGTAGATTTGGTGAATATTTCTCGTCAATTACAACTTCATCCTTGTGGCTGAAGTTTATTTGATATCCAGTTCGTCTAAGGACCAACGTGGCATGTTCCCATTCTTCAGGAGAATACCCCTGCTGTGAAAGGAACGCAGATGTAAGCCCCCACTAATAGTTTAGGAGCAATTTTGCTATCGAACTAACGAGAGCCTATTTTGAGCACAACCATCTTGGTAAACTAGATGCATCGTCAACAAGCTAACAAACCGAGAATATTCTGAGCTTAATGCTGTCAGTTTTGAACAAATCACATTAACAATCATTTCTGCCAGCCCTACTCGTGACCCTTCTATTGTACAGAATACCCTTAATCAAATCGAGCAACTGTTTTAAGTCTATGGTTCTAATTAAAAAAAATAGCTAGAAAGATGCCATCCATTTCTTCAATTTGAAGTGCTAACTCTGTAGTTTATCAGACACAAAATGTAACAGAAGAATATTGTAAGCATATGGAGGGTCACAAGTTTAAGCTACATCAACAACAACACATAACTTGTAAAATATGATTGATGGCATCATCAAGAAGCCTTCCAAGTGAACATTCTGTTTACTTCAAAGGGTATCGAATTTTACTTCAGGCAGAATAATAAATACTTCGTGGCATACCAGGACATAAACATCAAAGTCGGCTCTCCCCCTTGAAATACATATATTGATGTCATTCTGCATTTCTTGATCTGCATAATATAGAACAGAACTTGGATAATTCTAAGAAAATGAAGTGTAAATCAACTGCAGAGCTATTCTAAGAATAGTCCACAAAACTTGAAAATGTATGTACACTATACCTCATCTTTTTCGAGAAAACGCAAAGAACTAAACCCTATATTATCATGTGTGACAAGGTATGGAAAATTACCAAAAAAAACCTACATTAACCAAAGAACTAAACCCTATATTATCATGTGCGATAAGGTATGGAAAATTACCACAAAACCCTATATTACGCATAGAACCAAATCCCAATCCCTAATACCCTATATTACCACAAAACTTGAAAATGTAAGTTCACTAACTTTGGTGGTCTTCAGGAGTATGTGTAAGTAAGCATTGCCATCCCCTTCAAGTTCTTTCAGATGAGCAAAATAATGACACAAACATACATGTTTCCTATCCATAAGTTGAGTACAAGTCTGTAACTCATTTTCTACAAAATGCACTTTCCCACAAGCATGTACCATCATTACGAGCATTCAGTTTTTGTTTTCAAGAAAAGAAATGCAAAGAATTTTAATTATGTCTAGAGTAATAGTGTTATTCAAAAAATTAGCACTCCCTCCTATTCATATTACTTGCCGCTCAAACGGATGTATCTAGCACTGAAATACATCTAGATACATCCGTTTCAGCGACAACTAATATGGATGGGAGGGAGTATCAGTGTATCACGACCCTGCCATGGAAGATGGTATGTACAGTGGCAAGCACGCAACAGCAGGAAAGGCTAAAATATAGTCTATGGTTAATTTAAATTAAATTAATATTAAGGGGTTGATTTATCAAACATGATAAAACATAGAAAAAGGCATTTCATGTAGATGAACTTCCACTTTACCAACAGGATACAATGGACTACTAATTAATAGTAGTGTCTCGAGATCCCGCAAAAAAAGAGTAGTGTCTCGACATTTTCTATATTCAAAATATGGAAGTGAGAATACATCAATTGCAAACGTTGATCCAATAATATTAGAGCACAGCATGACAATATAACAATACATTCTATCAGGGATGCAAAAGAGGCAACGGTATATACATCATAAACTTACCACAAGTTATCTTGTTCTCATTGTTAGCAAACTCCCTCACCAAATCACCCTACAATCAAGCGGAGCAACTCATCAAACTCAAATCGCAAAAAAGTGCACTGTGAGTAAAACAAATTCAGAACTATCAGCTTAAAGATTCATGTGTCAGTGTTGTACAAAATTTTATTTCAGACCAAAGCATTTAGAAACAATTTGCAACTACATTCTATCACCTACATAATAAATATGATAGTCTGCAAGCTAAAAGAACTACAAATGGAAATTAAGATGGGAACTTCCTGTGCAAACTATCAGTTTTAGAAAAAAGAATCAAGAAACACTCGGATAAACAGGTTTTGTAAAAAAAGCCAGATGGTCATAGGCTTATGCCTATATCAAATCAAGAAATAGCACTTAATTGATAGGGTTGTGCTTTACAGGCTGTTCAGTAGGCAAATAGTTCACACACTGATGCATCAAATGGTGAAACAAAAATAACAAAACAAAATCAGCACATCAGGACACCAAGAGTGTCAAAAATACCAAAACTAGTTTATAACAATGGATGGGGGAGACTTAGCAAGTATATTTATAATAAGAGAAGCCACAAAATGCTTCAAAACCTGAGGGTAGCAAATCAGGTTCAAATCAAATATAGTGGTAAAAAGTTGAACATTTCAAATCGCAAGACCAGCATTTTAGTAAATCAAGGAAGAACTGGTCCTCCATAGTCAGTTTGGTCAATCTTTTAGTAAATCACAATTTACCAAAGTTGCAAAAACTGTGTAGCTTTAGGTTTTTTCAATGTACTGCAAAAAAAAACCCTTTAATAACTTTCCTAGTTTCAACAGAATAGCCAAGTTGCCGCTGGGAGAAATAGCATCTTCCTAAGTGGGTCCTTGGACAAACTTTTTCTATCAAACGTTGTGTCTTTGGTTCCTCCATTTGCAAACAACTGTTGTTCTATAATGTGTCTGGTATCTTCGAGACTTGAGTACTACATCACATGAGCTTGTAGTCTACAATACAAAATTACCCTAAATTAATACTTGTTAACAACCTGGCGGCCACTATCATCCATAGGAGTGCAGTCTACAGCAAGAAGAGTGCCAACATCATCTGCAGTAACCACATAGTCATACATCGTAGCACCTGAATTGCAGAAAATATAGAACTAGTCAGTGTAGCTACTTTTTCTCTGAACATTATCACATGGCTTGTAGGACAAATTTCCTTCTTTACCTTCAATAGAATACCTGGTGCCATCTTCATGACAGCGAACCCACTGAAAACAACATTTCCAAGAGAGAAGTTTTATTGCAGCATTTCGAAATTCCCAGCAAAGATAAAAGAATCAGAATCCAGAGTCAGAACACAACATACCTGGAAATTACAAAGTGTAGTACCATTTGTAGGGAAACCACATGCTCTTAAAGTAGATCCTGGCCTAGGATCGCCGACAATTTGAAATCCCTCAATACCAGGTAATGGATCACCTAGGTTAAAAGTATGTATATATCAAAGGATATGATCTAGAATCTTTTTTGGTTAAAATATTAGCTATTAATTTACCATCAGCTGAGTACTCTTGAGTATCATTCCTATAGAACTGTGAGTCATCATCTAATCTTGCTTCTCTAGGACCAGGATTTTCTTCAAAATAATTAGAGTGAGTAGGAGCTACCATATCCCTGAAAGGCAGTGCCAGAAACAGAGGTCAACATTCTTCCATGTCGATGACATATTTGACTGGATAGTCAGTAACACTATTTCAAAATCTAAACTAAGCATACTGATTAAAAGTGGATCCATTGTACATTTGCTCAGCATGTCGATCATTTGGATCTTGAGCATACTGAGGGAAATTGTTCCTGTTCGCAACCTGTAAATAGGAAACAATTATATGTCAAGCTACAATGTTAAACAAGCTATTTGCAGGTTCATGTTATCATACCATATTGTAAGATGAGGAAGTGTCGTTTCTCAACGGAGTTGCTTGTTGAGGATTGGGATTATATATGTTTCCAGGTTGACTTATATCGCCTAAACTGTCCTGAATCAGTATAATCAATCAACTGAGTGCCTTAAAAAACAAATATTTTAGTAGATACTAAAATTACTATTAATAGGCTTCAGTAACATAGAAGGTAAAAAGGCTCGTAATCAGCAATTAAAGACAACAACAACAAAGCCTTTAGTCCCAAACAAGTTGGGGTAGGCTAGAGGTGAAACCCATAAGATCTCGCAACCAACTCATGGCTCTGGCACATGGATAGCAAGCTTCCACACACCCCTGTCCATAGCTAGTTCTTTGGTGATAATCAGCAATTAAAGACACAACTACATATTCAGTCATGCAGAGTCATACACAAAGCTATTCAGCAAACCAAAATACTTCAATAAGCATTTGTTCAAATGTAAGTAGTATTGACTATAATCTGGTTTTTTTGTGCCAACTTATCCAAACTTGAGAAGTTTTAGCAATCTTGGTGACACACACACACACAATCCATATGTGCCAACACGGGACTTCGAATAGTCAAAATAATTCAGAGTTGAATACTTCACCGGCTTGAAGATGCATAGCTGAGCTGAGGTCACTTACATTTAACGATCTGATCTTCCATTGCATCTGTTGGTACAAGCGCTGAAAATTGTGGTCAAAAGAAAGATGTTACATATCCATGTTAACCACTGGGCACAGAGTTTAAAAAAGACACTGGTAAATGACTCCATCATAAATACTAGACTAGGCATTCTGCATCAAGCAATTGAACAATAACTGAGCAAACCAGAAAAACATGGTAGTATAACAGATATCTTAACTAAGATAGCAAAATAAAACTCCAGTCCCATAGAGCTATTATGATGGCAGTTAAAATCGCATACATATCAAAGATGCAGAATATGTTTCACTTGACGCTTAACAGATAGAACTGAATTCTTCACCAACAAACAGGCCTTTAAAGTCAAACCTTGTAATGAAAATATTTTTTGTAAATAATATAGCACGCAGCCACTAACTACCCTGTTGTGTCTCAAGTCGACAGTACATTATACTCAATAAAAGGGATAAAACTTGGATAAAGTTTATGTAAAGATGTGAAGGTATCTATCAGACAATTTGGGGGAATCTATTGTCGAGCCTTTGATAAGGAGTGGATCCGTTATGTCCATATTAAGTCTGCATTGACATCAATAATATTTCCTACCATGTCCAGTAAACATCATACATTATACTGGGCATTAGCAAAACATAGCTAATACAGCTCTAGCTCATACAAGTAAATCAATCCTTATGAACCAAATCATTATTATTACCATCCAAGTAATAAAGAAACTAATTTGGGCAAATACAAAAGTATGTATGTACTTCCTGGCAAGAACAATTTAAAAGTAACTGACCAAATAAGAGTTACCTTTGTAACCGTTGTAATGGTTGAAGGATATATTTGAGGTGGGCGAACATCGTATTCTGCTAACATACCAAGCAATGAAGAAGTGAACAAGTAAAGCTCTTCTTCCTCACCCTACAAGGTTTCAACCGTATGTTTCTGAATTCTTAGTGACAATAAAAAATCATGTACTACATAATCTAGTTCATATTAAATGGTAGATAACAATGAACTGAAGTTGCCTCATGCAACAAACTAGGACTACCACTGCATATGCCACTGTAAAGTCAGTTGCATAGAATAAATGCCACTCAACAACTCCCTGAAATGCAGGCCAGGGAATCAGGACCCACTTAGCATTTATCTAGATCACAAAATATTTTGGTCGGATGCAATGCAACTAAAGATATGCAATCATGCAACAGCAACAGTAAAGGGGCTACAGCATCTAAAGAAAGTAATGCACGCATTTGTATAATTTTGCCACATTATTTATATGTTTATAATGCTGTATTTAATACAGTAATAAATAGTCAATTACACGCAACACCCAACCCTTTATAAAAAGGGCCACCTGGATGACTAAGCATATTGGTGGTAGTAGTGGCAAAAATGGATATATCATAAAGAGGCTTGAGCATACATTCTTGAAATGTACAATAGCACCATACTTTTAGTTCATTTGCCAATCTCATATTTTCTTCAATGTGGTTTTTTTTCTCATTCAGTTGCTTCAAAGCACCAGATATAGCATCTTCCTGCCTCTCGTCAACAGCCTGTCATAGTAATATACTTTTATTAGCACAAGACTTTACAAATTGGTCGTGCAGCAAATGTAAATCGTATCATTCATATAGACCATCCTCAAGTCTGAAAGCTTCCTCTCCAGAATATGTTTTTCGCTCAGCAGCTGCAGCTCCTACCAACACAGAAAATAATAACTGCAGTTATGGGTTACACAGAGGTGGTAAATCAAAAGGGAAGGACAGGGCACTTTTGCTTACAAATATGGTTAACTGATTCATAACCTTTAACATCATACCTTGAGAGATGCATCAGCAATTTGTTTGCGAAGCAACAGGATCTCTTCTTCCTGTGTCCGTGATCTAATGTAAAGCTCCTGCAAGAAAACATCATCGGGTTGAGAAATTGGAGCAAGTTCAGAAGATGCGGTAAATAGAAGGATCCCACACAGTTACCTTAGTTTCAGGATCCATCAAACGAGTATTAGGATCTTCTGCAATTAAGTCATTGCGGAGGGATGCGCCCTGGAGCGGATGCCTGCCAGCACACGACATAGCCTCATTTCTCAGAAAATGGAATACAATCTAATAATGCACCTAGAATAGTTAACTTTCCCACGAGTGAAGGACCTGACTAGAGTGTCGGAGTTCGGAATGAAGGGTTTAGCATCACCATTTTGCAAGCCATAGTCCCTAACAGACAAGCTGGTAAGCTCATTCCCTGGACGATGACCTGCGCCAATGAAATCAACAGGGGCATCGAATGGATCTCGCATATTCTCCTCCCGTGATCCTCCTATAGAAGATGAGATCACCATGTTAACCTAACGAAACCAAACTGGATGTTCCTTAAGAGTCTAACCTAAAAAAAAATCACATGCACAGCTACACAGACAACCAAGCAACGTTTGAACTTCTACATGGGTATCAAACAATCAAATAGTCTTTCGCTCCCAATGGACCGGTAAAGCAAGGCATTAAACCTCCCATGATTTCTTCCTCTATTCCCAAGCACCTGTTTCTGGAATACAAATTTTCAAACTCCAAACAGCACTCACTTGATGATCATGAACCAACAATATTGCATACAATCTCAAGTTGACCAGAGAAAAAATTGAGCTCCAAAACTAACATATAATTTCTTCCTCGATTCCCAAGCACCTGTTTCTAGAATCATTTATCCAAACTCCAGACAATGTTCACGCGACTATCACGGCCCAACAAACATCGAGCTCCAAAACCAACATTTCTCAGCCAAGCAATGCATCACAGCACCAGCACGGCCCCATGACTAACCTCCCTACCAAGTACTCGCGCACGAACCAAATCTGTAGGGCAAGCGGAAAGAAAAGCACACAACCCTTCCATGAAGCGGGAAATCAAAGCTGCGCTGGCACCCGTGCAAAGCCGAATCACAGCTACGGCGCACCCAAATCAGGGGAGGCGGCTCCTTTAGAAGATGAGAGCACCAGCCTTGACAATCACACGACACAAACACATGTGGAAATTGCGCGCTTACAAGGTCGCAAAGACATTAACCTGACCAAACCTAACTGGACGATCCCTAAATACTCCAACCTGAACAAAAATCACATGCACAGACTACCAGACAACCAATCGTTTTTTGAACTTCTACATGGGTGTCAAACAACCAAATATCCCTTCGCGTCCAATGACCGGCAAAGCAAGGCATTAAACCTCCCATAATTTCTTCCTCTATTCCCAGGCACCTGCTTATGGAATCCAAAATTTCAAACTCCAAACGAAGTTCACCCTGGACGATCACGGCCCAACGAACATCACATACCATCTAACACAGGCCAGAGATAACATTGAGCCTTACAACCACCATATAATTTCTTCCTCAATTCCCAGGCACCTGTTTCTAGAATCAATTTCGTTTCCAAACCCCAAACGACGTCCACCCGACGATCAAGAGCCAGCAAACATCGCATACCACCTAACACAGGACATAAAAAAAAATCTAGCTCCAAAACTGGCATTTCTCAGCCAAGCAATGCGTCACGGCACCAGCACGGCCCCATGACTAACCTGCCTACCACTTGCGCACGAATCCAATCCGCAGGGCGAGCAGGAATAAAAATATAAAAAGCACAGGGCCCTTCCGCGAAGCGAGGGAATCACGGCGGCAGCGGCGGCGGCGCTGGTGCGAGGCCCGAATCGCGGCTACGGCGCGGCGCCCGAATCGGGGGGAGGAGGGAGGGGGGTTCCGAGCGCGCACCTGCGTCGGGGTAGGGTTGGACGGGGAGGAGACGGGCGCGGCGCAGCGGGGTCCTTCGAGGCGGGTTCCGGGAGGGGACGGGGAGGGAGGCCCCGTCGTCGCCGCCCGCGCTGTCGCGCTCTGCTTCCGCCGAGGAAGCGACGAGGAAGGGACGGGGGGAGGGGCCGGGGGTGGAAGGACGGCCAGCGAGTGAGAGAGAGAGAGGAATGGCAGCGAAGGGGAGAGACGGGTACGTGCGCCGTGGAGAGTACGCGTGGTTTGGGCCGGGTCGACCCGGGTGGCGCGGGTTCCACTGGGCCAGGTTTTATGGCCACGTCCGCCGTAGCTTCGACTCAAGCGAACGTACAGTTGGCCGGCCCAAGTACGTTCGATTTTCCTTCTTTTCCTCTTGTTTTTTTACTTTTGTTTACATTTCGGAAATATTATATATTTCAAAAAATAATTTACTTTAAACGTTCGTCACACGTTTAAGAAACTTTTATAGTGTGGTGTGCAAAAACTTTTGATAGCATTAAAAAATGTATGTCACATTGAAAAAATATGTTCGTGGCGTTTAAAAAAAACATTTATACAACCTAAAGAACTGTTTGTGTAGTCTTAGACAATATTTTGAACCATTCAAAGAAAACTTGACATTTAAAAAATCATGCATTTCATAAAACATGTTTGTGATATTTATTATTTTTAAATATAATATAATATATATATATATATATATATGTGTAGTTTAAGACATATTTAATGCCATTCAAAAATGGTCAAACTGTATTTGATAGTTCTTTTAACATGCATTTGAAAAAAAGTGTTTGAAACATGTATTTGGAAAATGTTCAACGTGTATCAAAAAATGCTCCACAAGTATATGAAATTGTACAATGTGTGGTAGACATGTGTTGGAAAGAGAAAAAGAAAGAAAAAACGAAGTAAACCGGTAAAGAGATGCTGAAAAGCCAAAGAAAACTGATGACACAGCCGAAGAAACAAACTGAAAACCAAAAGGAAAAAAACTAGAAAGAAAAAGGGAAGAAAACTAAAAGAAAACTGGAACAAAACCATGAGACTAGGCCGGCCCACTAAAGGAACACCATTGGGCCGACGCTATCTTTCATGTTGTAGTAAGTGATTTATAGCTCCGGCGGTGCGTAACGGAAGAACACCGAGCAAATGCGGCTGCGCTGGCAATTTGGCCTAGCACATTAGCACCCCGTGCGGCTCCTTTGCTCGATTAATAAGAACACTTTGCCCAGTAAGCAAGGAAAATTGGCTCCGCTCGATCATAATTTGGTCGGTTTCCTAGAATAAAAACATTCTTGAATTTTTTTATTTTTTTATGATTTATAAAAATGTTTGTGAATTTCTAAATATTCATGAGTTTCTTTTAAAAAGTTGGTAAATTTTAAATATTGTCTTCAATTTAAAATGTTTTCTAAGTTAAAAATGTGCATGGATTTTATTTACAAATTCCAAAAATATTCATGGCTTTCAAAAAAAATCATGAAATTTAAAAATATTCCTGAATTTTAGAAAAAATACATATGAAATGATGAAAAAATATTCACACATTTAAAAATGAGGAAATGAAACATAAATGGAAAGGAAATGAAAAATAAATGGTAATGAAGTGAAATTTATTTAAAAAGAAAAAACAGAAGAAAACGGGACAAACTAGCAAAGAGGACAAAGAAAAAAAAGGAAAAACGGTTGGGGGAGGTTCTAAAACCTTCCCAAAATCAGTGGGAACAACAGTCGCACTGGGCGACCCTGTAAGTGCATCTAGTGTCACCCCTAGTTGGTTTTGGAGTATTGACGACAAACCTAGTTGAGGGACTAATGTGTTTGTGAGAATTACAGGATAACACAAGTAGAAGTTCTTCATTGATTCGGTTTTCCTATCAGAGATGACACCTAAAAATGTATGAAGACATTGATGTCAAAGGTGGTATGTGAAGATACTCACATTGAAGACTATGACAAGAGAAGACACCGCATGAAGCCTATGGAGCTCGAAGACTTAGATCTTTTGTAGTTCTGTTTCTTCTTTGTTGAGTCATAGGAACCACCGTACTATTAAGTGGGGTCCAGGTGAACCAGTCAGAATGACTGAAGTGATGCTTAACCAAAACCTATGTCTTCGAGTGAAGACTATGAGAGCGAAACTTGTCCAGAGTCGGACAAGTCAGCTTTGCTTGTAGCCCAAGTAAAGCTGCCGCGTGAGTTTGAAATCTGACCATTGAAACACGTGTCAGTTCCTTAATGACACAGGGTCATTTCGGACAAATCAGGTCGGATTGCCTAGTGGCTATAAATAGCCCACCCCCTACAACCATAAATGGTTGGCTGCTCAGAGTTAGAGTACGGCTTTTGTCGTTTGAGAGCAACCCACATTGAAGCCTTTGAGAGAGAATTCCTTACGAGGATAAAGCCCTAACCACCCAGAGCCAAAGAGTGTTAGGCATCACTTATGTCTTCTTGTCTGTGTGATCTGAAAACTTATTACACTTGAGGACTGTGAATCCTCCAGCCGGTTAGGCGTCGCGTTCTGAGCATCCAAGAGACATTGTGGATTGCCGATGAACGAAGTCTGTGAAGGTTTGGGAGTCTACCTTGAAGACTTACCAGAGTGATTGGGTGAGGTCTGTGTGACCTTAGCTCAAGGGGAATACGGTGAGGACTGGGTGTCCTGAGCTGCGTGTTCAGGACTGGGTGTCCGGGACTGTGTGTCCTCAGGTTTAAATACCTAGCCGCCCTAACCAGACATACAGTTGTCACAGCAACTGGAACTGGTCCAACAAATCATTGTCTTCAATGAGTCACTGGCTTCATCCTTCCCTTCCCTTTACTTACTGTTGGTCCTTATGAAGTCATTGTATGATTGCACTATCTTTTGTCTTCACTGAGTGACTGCGTGTTCTGTTTGGTTTCATAATATCTTCCTACCTGATCCTTACTACATTGCTGCTATTAGTTATTGTGCTTTCACTCCATTGAATACTTGACTATGGTTTGCTTAGTGTAGTCTACCTTCCGCTGCATGGTAATAGGTTTATTTCTATTGTTTGTCTTCATAACTTCCACGTTTTGAAGACTTTCATAAAAATCGCCTATTCACCCCCCTCTAGTCGATATAACGCATTTTCAGACCCATCTAACTACGCTAGGGGGGCATGATTTCTCGACTCCCATCGTGCTGCCCGACAACTAGTAGCCCATAACAGATGAGTTTATTGGGCATGGCTTCAGCTCTCTGATTCCAATTCGGCATCATGTACATTCTTTGAACACAAATTGTACATAACCAATGAGCAAGTACTAATGCTTATATACACACTAAACACAAATAAAACACAAGAATGTAATTGGATAACCCAAATAACCACTAACGAGCATCTATCTTATCTCGTATATACACATATTGTTATTTGATACTTAAAATTTCACCCATAATTTGGATAACCACAAAAGGTCGAAATATCATGCTAGAAAAAAAGTAGATTATCATATATACTCATATATAGCAATATTGTATCCTATAAACCGGATTTGGATTTGAACTGGATAGTGTTTGAATGTCAAAAGTCTCTTATCATATCTTATAATTTCTAATTCAGAAATGGTCCAAGTAAAAAAATCTTAATTCATCCTTACTTGTAAATTTATCAAAACTAACTAATTGCCCATGTGTTGCAACGAGGCATACATATTCTACCGGTTCAACACCAATTGTGCCCGACATATACCTTACACTTGCCATATTATAGATTCTTATAAGATTTGATTTGATTTGTGTATGGGTATGGCAAGACAAGTAAAGTTTTGTTTTAGTCGAGGTTTCGATAAGATATGATTTGATTGAATTAATGCAGGATGTAGTTTTGGGAGGAGGGATGACGGACAAGCGCACAAACACCAAACCTATCATCACAACTGCAGACTCCCTTGTAATAGTAAAGACTATTTTTGAACATTCTGGGAAAGAAGGCAATGTAGTTGCACCCACATTAGCTAGCTTGGCTTGGGGTTTTGACCCTAGGCCCCGGTTGAAGGGTAAATATTAGGTGATACCACATCTCACATGCTCCAATGCTCAAAATTTTAGAAAGCCACAATTAAATATTCTGAAAAAATTATGAATTTTTGTGAATTTTCACAAGACATGTATCTATAACCCCTAATAAATTCAGATCTGAATTAAAAGATACACACTGAGAAATAAAAAAGACAAATCTATCATGAATAGTGTCAAAAGAAGACAAATATGAGTAGTATAAAAAATGACACTATTCACATCTGGATTCGTCTTTTTACTTCTCAATGTGTATTTTGAATTTGGATCTAGACTTTTTTGGAGTTTGTAAGCACATGTCTTATAGAACACTCATCATCACACCCCATCAACACAAAGCCAGAGCCACCTATAAATTAGGCTTTTCATAGAAATGTAAACATAATAATGCATGTGTATATCCCTAAAATATTTAAAATAGTATTGGTTTTTTTGTGAAACACGATATAGACACTCGCTTACCACTGAAAGAATAAAGGCGTGAAATCCTAAAATATATCTAGGAAAATGCGAGCGTCTATGCAAAGTCTAGAACATGAAATCACGTATGTAGGTTCCACCACAAGAAACGTGACCAGCCGAGCTAGGCTCAATTGACATAACAATAATCCAAAGAAGAAAAATATTATTGTTTGTATTTTTAGGCCGGCCTCAGGTTTGGGACTTTAGGGTTGGGATTTTCCAATCCTGAACCGAGGGGTGCGGGTGTAAACATGGCAATTAATCATGGCTAATTTGGTCAGTTAGCATATCTGATTTGATATTTGCATATAACATGGAAAGGAGTACCATATCACAAATATCTTTACACTGCCCTCTTCTATGACTCCACCATTGCCTCCATTGGTGGCTCACCTGAAAGACATGATCTCCGCATCAAGATGTTCATCTTTAGCGCTCTCCAGAACTTGATGTTGGACAGTTGACCACTTCGATCGTCATGGTTACTCCCTACTAATTGATGCCTCTTCTGCGACATGCTCCTTTTATGGACAAACCCGACACAAGATATTGTCATGGTGTTGATCCACCACCTTGTTGTTGCAACCATATCAGTCATTTCGGTTCCTCGTGACACGGAAATGTTTGTCTTCTCTCACCATTTTGATTGCATGGTGGCTTTGGCGGCACAAAAATGGCTGTGTGTCCGATGGGCAGTGGCCCTCTATGCCCCTCCTTGTCCAGATCATCAAGGTATTGAAATATGAGATGGGCCTAGAGCCCATATGACAATTTCAGATTTGATCTCTAAGGGCCCATGTAGGTGGCATGACAAGGTGGTGGGAAGTTTAGTCCCACCCCGGAAGTGGAAGGAGAGTTGGAGTGGTTTATAAGGGATTCTCTTCCTCATGCTATTGGAGCTTGAGAAGAGATGAGGCCCTCGCGCACTCCTCCTTCTCCGCTCGCCTCACCGCGCCTCGCCGCGCCGCGCTGCGCCGCGGGTTGCGGGGTTGAGCCGAGCCGAGCTCACTCCTATGCGCTGGTTGACGCATATTTGCATGTGCGGTCTGCCAAGGACTTGTGGGAGGCGCTCGAATCTAAGTTCGGGGCTGCCGATGTAGGGAGCGAGATGTATATTATAGAGCAGTTCCATGATTACAAGATGGTTGAAAACCGTCCTGTATTGGAGCAGGCTCATGAGATAATATGCATTGTTAAGGAGCTTGAGCTTCTTAAGTGCGAGTTACCGGGCAAGTTTGTCGCGGGCTGCATAATCGCTAAGCTTCCCAATTCCCGGAGGAACTTTGCCACCACTCTGAAACATCAGAGGCGTGAATTCTCTGTGGAGGATGTCATTGGCCATCTGAGTGTTGAGCAGAATTCAAGGGCAAAGGACTCGCACGGAAAAGGGGTCGAAGGAACTTCTGTGGCCAACATGGTGCATCAGAAGAACTCCAATTCCCACAAGCCCAAGGGAAAGAACGGTGTCCAACAGAGTGCCGACTTTAAGAAGAAGGGTAAGAAGACCTTCAAGAAGAACAAGAAGGATGAGGGCTGCTTTACTTGTGGTTCGCTTGAACATTGCCCAAACAAGTATAAGAAGCAAGGGCAGGACTCCAAGTCTGTCAATATGATTGTGAGCAACAATGAGGGTGGTGCATCTGGGTACGGTAATTTATTTGTTGTATTTTCAGTTTGGCCGTCCACCGATTGGTGGGTCGACACAGGTGCAGGTGTTCATGTGTGTGCTGACATTTCATTGTTTTCTTCTTACCAGGCCACAGGTCACGGGTCCGTACTGATGGGGAATGGCGCGAGTGCTTCTGTTCTTGGTGTTGGCACGGTCGATCTGAAGTTTACTTCGGGAAGGATCGTGCAGCTGAAGAACGTGCAGCATGTCCCCGCCATCAAGAAGAACCTCGTTAGTGGCTCCCTTCTATGTAGAGAAGGGTTTAAGTTGGTATTCGAGTCTAATAAATTAGTTGTTACGAAATATGGACTATTTGTTGGAAAGGGTTATGAATGCGGAGGCATGTTCCGCCTTTCTCTTGCAGATCTATGTAATAAAGTCGTGAACAATATTCATTTGAGTGTTAATGAATCTGAAGTATGGCATTCACGTCTTTGTCACATTAGTTTTGGTGTTATGACACGGCTAGCAAAATCGAATTTAATCCCGAGTTTCACTTTAGCCAAAGGTTCTAAGTGCCGTTCGTGTGTGCAATCTAAGCAACCTCGCAAGCCTCACAAGGCAGCAGAGGAGAGACACTTGGCGCCACTGGAACTCATACATTCTAATCTTTGTGAGATGAATGGTGTGTTGACTAAAGGTGGAAAGAAATATTTCATGACTTTGATAGATGATTCCACTAGATATTGCTATGTGTATCTGTTAAATACTAAAGATGAGGCTCTACACTACTTCAAAATCTATAAGGCAGAAGTTGAGAATCAACTTGAAAAGAAAATTAAACGAGTCCGGTCAGATCATGGTGGAGAGTACTTCTCGAAAGAGTTTGATGCCTTTTGTGCGGAACACGGCATTATTCACGAGAGGATGCCTCCTTACTCACCCCAGTCAAACGGGGTTGCCGAGCAGAAAAACCGTACTCTAATTGATTTGGTTAACGCCATGTTAGATACGTCGGGTTTATCCAAGGCATGGTGAGGGGAGGCTATAATGACATCCTGTCATGTCCTGAATAAAGTTCCGACAAAGGATAACAAGATCACTCCTTACGAGAAGTGGACCAAGAGAAGGACAACACTCTCGTACTTGCGTACCTGGGGCTGCTTGGCGAAAGTTAATGTGCCGATCCCCAAAAAGCGTAAGCTTGGACCAAAGACTGTGGACTGTGTTAATTTGGGCTACGCTATGAATAGTGTTGGCTATAGATTTCTAGTAGTGAAATCTGAGGTACCTGACATGAAAGTCGGTACAATTATGGAGTCTAAAGATGCTACATTTTTTGAGGACATTTTTCCCATGAGAGATGTACAAAGCACTTCTAGACAGGAATCTGAGGAGACTCCTGAACCTGCCATTCCGATGGAATATTATAATCAAACACATGATGAAAATCCTGAGGAGGATAATGAGGAATCCCTTGGTAGGGGCAAGAGACAAAGGACTGTAAAGACCTTTGGTGATGATTTCTTCATATACCTCGTGGAGGATAATCCCACTTCTATTTCAGAAGCGTATGCATCTCCAGAAGCTGACTACTGGAAGGATGCGGTCCGTAGCGAGATGGATTCCATCATGGCTAACGGGACTTGGGAGCTTACTGAACGTCCTTATGGTTGCAAACCATTGGGATGCAAGTGGGTGTTCAAGAAGAAGCTTAGGCCCGATGGTACGATAGAAAAGTACAAGGCTAGGCTTGTGGCCAAGGGCTACGCCCAGAAAGAAGAAGAAGATTTCTTCGACACTTATTCACCTGTGGCCAGACTAACCACCATTCGAGTATTACTCTCGTTGGCGGCCTCGCATGGTCTTCTCATTCATCAGATGTATGTTAAGACGGCTTTCCTGAACGGAGAGCTAAAGGAGGAAATCTATATGCAACAGCCTGATGGCTTTGTGATGGATGGTCAGGAAGGAAAGGTGTGTAAGTTGGTGAAATCTTTGTATGGCCTGAGACAAGCGCCTAAGCAATGGCATGACAAGTTTAATGAAACATTGACATCTGTTGGCTTTGTTGTTAATGAGGCTGACAAATGTGTATACTATCGCTATGGTGGGGGCGAAGGAGTTATACTGTGTTTGTATGTTGATGACATACTGATATTTGGGACTAATCTCAAGTTGATCGAGGAGGTTAAGTCTTTCCTATCTCAGAACTTTGAGATGAAGGACCTTGGAGTGGCTGATGTTATCTTGAACATCAAGCTATTGAGAGATGATGAGGGTGGGATTACACTTTTGCAATCCCATTATGTTGAGAAGGTGTTGAGTCGTTTTGGATATTCAGACTGCAAACCATCTCAAACACCATATGATTCTAGTGTGCTGATTCGAAAGTCTAAAGGCACAGCTATAGATCAATTGAGATACTCTCAGATTGTTGGTTCAGTACAGTATCTAGCGAGCGCAACGAGGCCTGACATCGCATTTGCTATTAGCAAACTGAGCCGATTTGTTTCCAAACCGGGTGATGTACATTGGCGTGCTCTTGAGAGAGTTATGCGCTATCTGAAAGGTACTATGAACTATGGACTTCACTATATCGGATACCCGTCGGTACTTTAAGGGTATAGTGATGCGAATTGGATCTCTGATGCTGATGAGATGAAGGCCACAACTGGGTATATATTTACTCTTGGAGGTGGTGCTGTTTCCTGGAAGTCTTGCAAGCAAACGATCTTAACAAGATCGACAATGGAAGCAGAATTAACAGCATTAGACACATCGGGTGGCGAAGCAGAATGGCTTCGAGATCTGTTGATGAACTTGCCGGTGGTTGAGAAGCCAGTTCTGTCCATCCTTATGAACTGTGACAATCAAACATTTATTGTCAAGGTGAAGAGTTCAAAGGACAACATGAAGTCCAACAAACACATAAGAATGAGATTAAAAGCTGTCAGAAAATTGAGGAACTCCGGAGTGATAGCGTTGGATTATATTCAAACGGCTAAGAATCTGGCAGATCCCTTTACTAAAGGGCTATCACGTGTTGTGATAGATAACGCATCAAGGGAGATGGGTATGAGACCCACGTGAGTTGCCATGGTAGTAACCCAACCTATGTGATCGGAGATCCCGTAAGTAGGACCTGGGAAAACAAGCCAGTGGTGAACTGAGGAGAGTAACTTTACTAACCCACTCCGTTGGAGATGCAATACTCTCGGAAACTGTATGGAAGGATGACTACTGTCTTAATGTGTTCCAAGTCTTATATGCATAAGCAAGATGCTATCCTATAGAGAGATCTTTGGAGGAACACACCTATATGAGCCCGACTGCTGGTCACAGTCTATGAGATTGGGATGATCTCTAGCAAGCTCATGAACAGGCCAGGAATGTGACTAATATGCTCCACCCGAGGGGTCGGCCTTCGGCAGCCTCGTATCAGTGAGACTTGTGGTGAAACTTCTTGACGCCAAACTGACAATTCAAGGCATAGTCCATTGTTCAGTTGTGAAGGAGTGTAACTACTTGGTCTAGGTGGAGCTCAACCTTAATCGGTCTCCACTGAGATGCTGGTATATCAAAACAGCGTTTGGAACAAAGGACAAACTGGGCCCCTGAGATCTGGTGGGGGATTGTTGAAATATGAGATGGGCCTAGAGCCCATATGATAATTTTAGATTTGATCTCTAAGGGCCCATGTAGGTGGCATGACAAGGTGGTGGGAAGTTTAGTCCCACCCCGGAAGTGGAAGGAGAGTTGGAGTGTTTTATAAGGGATTCTCTTCCTCGTTCTATTGGAGCTTGAGAAGAGATGAGGCCCTCGCGCACTCCTCCTCCTCCGCTCACCTCGCCACGCCACGCCTCGTCACGACGCGCCGCGCCGCGCCGCGCCGCGGGTTGCGGGATTGAGCCGAGCCAAGCTCACTCCTATGCGCTTCTTTTTGCCGGTCAGGAACGAAGAGTCTTTGGCAAGTGGGGCCACGATCTGAGACGTCGGATCGTGGGCTACTGACTTGGACGTGGGTTCAGCCCACGTCTCTCCACGCGCAGCCGCACATATATATGTGGGGCGCTGCCAACCCTAGCCGCCACGAAACAGAATGCATCTCCGCCTCCACGCCCGCGTCGTTCCTTTGCTGCTGCTGCCGCCGGCGACTCCGTCCCGTTCACCACGTACACGGTTGACGGGAGAGCAGGCCTCCGAAACCCCGCCTCTCCGGATCCTATACGGGAGAGGGCGATTAGGTTTTTGGGTAGCGACTACGCGACTGCTCGCTTCTGTTCATCTACGTCCACATCACCTTCGTCATCACCATGTCGACTGACGCCGACCGTGCCGCCGCTGAGAAGGCCGAGGCCGACAAGAAGGCCGCCGAGGATGCCGCGGCTACTGCCGCCGCCACCGCCGCTGCATGGCCGATTGGAGGGTATACATCGTTTATCCCTCTCATGTTTCTTTCTGTTGTAGCAGTACTAGCGATATGCGTAGATGTTTCTACTATATGCGTAGTACATGCTCTGTTAGATCGTAACCAGTGTGTTATCAATACTGTCAATGTCATGCTCATGATTTATTCATGGATTAATTTAATCGGAAAACTGCCTATTTTCTTATCACAAGGAGGAGTCACACCTATGGCCTCGTGCTGGTGTCAAGGGTGTCATGATGCTATCACTTAAGACTTTTTTTTTGCGAAAGAACTTTCCAATCTACTCATTATCAATCATGGCAATACAAAGAAGACTAGAGGTAATAAAAATTACAACCAGGTTCATGGACCACCTAGCGACAACTACAAGCACTGGAGCGAGGCGAAGGCGCGCCGACGTCAGCACCCCTCCCTCTTCGAAGCCGGGCAAACCTGATTGTAGCACAGTCGGGAAGTCATCGTGCTAAGGCCACAAAGGACCAGCGCACCAGAGCAACAACCATCTTCGGTGAAGAGTCATAGATGATCAAACTATAGCCACACGAACAAATATGAACGAAAATTGGATCCAAATATATCCATCGAAGAGTAGCACCAATCAAATCCCATGAGATCCAACGAAGACACACCTCCACACACCCTCCGACGACGCCAGACGCACTACCGGGGCGGGGATCGGGCGTGGGAGACATTATTTTTACTGAGAGAGATCGCCACCCATCGCCACACAACCTCAAACAAGACGTTGAACCTAACAAAATGACCCCGCCAGTGGGGAGCCGAGATCCTCTGCACCTTCATGGCCCAAAGGCCATCGGAGGCGGGGTGGACCGCTCGAGGCGCCAACGGAAGAAGACTTTCTTTTTTATAAAAGCATCAACTTTATTAATTGGAAATAACAGCTTCATCATTAATAAGAAAAGGTACAATATCATTCATAGGCTCCTCAAACCAATCCGGCGGAAGAAGACTTTTCTGAAGGAGGAGGAAAGAAGCCTTAGATCTATCAAGTTGACTATCACTTGAGAGTTAATCACATGTGATGAGGGCTAAGCATCCTTCTTGTTCTGCTCGTGCATTATGAACCCTCGCTGGCCCACGTACGTGGTCATGTTTGTCATGTCATTCTTATGACTGTTACTAGGTAATTGCTCGTGCGTTGCAACGGGAGCATAAACATTTCACCTGTTCAACACAAATCCAGTGAAAAATATATGTTCAAATATACGATTAGTATCCTCATGCACATCAAGAAGAATTGTTGGCCTATTATTGGTTTATTACCTGTATAAATCACTCTTCTTATTCTTTTGCTTCTTTTTCTTGGTCGACCGATTATCTTCGTCTCACTGAAACATGCTCCACGTGCCCGTTAATGGTACATCCAAGCTCACAATCGACCAACCTAAGTGTCAAATTAACATGTAAATTACTATACCAAATTATGCATCCGATCGATATTCTGAAATTTTGGCATCAAAAAAAATTGTAGATAAATTCGTTGGTGCATAGCTAGTGTAATAGTAGAAAAAATAGACCTTTGAAAATGTGTGATCTACAAATCAATGGTTCAGTGCCATGTCAAACAATAATGTTTAGTATAAGTATGACCCTAACATGAAAATATCCACAAAATATAGATGATAATTCTTGGAAGGCTTTATTTCATTCAACTAACCATGAATATTGTTCAGTGCCATGTCAAACAATAATGTTCAGTGCCTGTTTTATTCATAGAATCTGAATGATTTCTTCACAAAGCACATTTTTCAAGTGCAGTTTTGGTACATCTGCATGGCACCACTTCTATTCAGTTTTTCATTTCATTCAGCTAACCATGAATATGTTTGATCGAAATTGATGTCTACAATTAGAAATAAAGAGCATATAGGGTTTTACCGTTGTGTTTAGAGCTAAATATAGATAGTGCCATCTCTTTTTTTTGTAAGCAGTGTGTTGTTAGGCCAACTCCAGCGCACGACCACAAACAGACGTCCGTTTTGTCCGGATTCTGTCTGTTTGGGTAGGGCAATGGGGTCGTGTCCGGACCTATCCTGGGATGCGGTGGCCATGCACCCAACGTGCAGACTCATCCTTTGGCCCCATCCTCTCCGCCTCCATTTTCAAACAACAAGTTTCGAAATACCATGCCCTAGTTCAGGTCAGCGGCCCTAGTTCACCCTGGCAACAGAGCCAACGGCTTACACGTCCTCGCCGGCAACACAACCAGTCTCCAAAATGAATAGTTTTGATCGCCGGCAACACAGCAACGGCCGGCAACACAACCAACCTCCAAAATGAATGCGTTTCTCGCCGGCACACAGCCAGTGGCCGACACCCATGCCAGCCTCCAAAAAAGAACGGCCACGGCCAATCAGACGACCTAATTCAGGCCGTCGGCGTCGAACAGCTCCTTCTGCCTGGCCTCGAACCAGCTCCTCGTCTTATAGCTCATCTTGGTCAAGTCCACGCTCATGATCGCAAGGGGCACCTCCTTTGCTTTGGTTGGGGCATTGGTGGCCTCGATGTCAAGCTGCCTCTGCCTGGCCGTGACATTGGCGGCCTCGACGTCGAGCTGCCTTTGCCGAGACGCCTCCTCCAGGTCGATCTTCCTCTTCTTGGCCGCCTCCTCCATCTCAAGTTTCTTCCTTTGAAGCTCTAGATATCGCTTCATTTGCTCATCATTGCTTTGTCGCTTCTTCTCGTCCCTTACATCCTTTTGAGACATCATGCCATGCAAAGTCTCATGCAAGGCCATGTATGAGGCATCACGTATGTCGTCCACCTTGGAGTTGGTCTTGCCCCTCAGCCTCTTCAACGCCTCGTCATCTCCACCTCCGGCCAACACAACCATCTTCTTGCCTCTCTTCCTTTAAAGTTCATGTATTGATCCTTGAACTGAGGGCATTTGTTGATGATCGTCCCACAATGCGTAAGAGTGAATGGCTTGTAATTGTATCGGGCCTTGAATGCTTCCAAAGATTGAAATTACCTACACCACATGATCAACAACAATTGAGCATGCAAACATATACAAGGCCGAAGTCTCATGGCCGTAGCAACGAAAGAACGAGGATGAGGAGAGCATACCATGTCCCCAATGCCGAGACCACTCACGGTCCGTGCTTCAACGCTCTCAAGTGCGGCACAATACTTGTTGCACTCTTGTTGGATGAACAACCACCTCTTTTGAATTGAGGTGATGCCACGGTCGCTTGTAATTTGGTAGGGCTCAAACATCTTCCTTTCATGGAATGTTTTGTGGAATCTCATCCAAAAAACAAGGCCCTTTTGTTGCGCGCCGGTCCTCGGAGCTTGGCCAATCTCCATCCAACATTGGCAAATCAACTTGTCCTTGTCTTGTGAATATGAACCCGTGCGAATGCTCTTCCTCCTCTTTTGTGCTTCCGCTCTTTGGGTGAGCTTGCCGATGAACAATGACTTGCCCCCAATATCAATGGCATTGCCTTCTTCTTCATCACCATCACCTTCGCAATAGATGTCATCGTATTCATGCCACGAGTCACCATGGTCATAGTCAGCATGGTCGTGGCCTCTTCATCAGCAACGTACTGGGCGCGGCCATCCTGACTTTGGGTCCCCTCGGGATCGTAGGCACCGCCATGCCGACCCTCGTAGATCACATCCTCCATGAACTGGTTGTAGAAGGGGTCGTCGACCGTTGGCGTTGGTGTTGACATTCCGTCGAACAGGACGCGGGGGGACGGCATGGTGCCCGTAAACGGTGGCCGTGCTTGCTTTCTTTGCAACTTGAAGGCCGACCGGCCGCCGCTGCTGTACCCCGGCGTGACGTTGAGGTCGATGACGGCCGAGGGGCGCGGGGTGGACGGCGCGATCACGCCAACGTCCGGTGACGACCCCGAAAAACGGGTCTGGCCGTCATGCCTTGGCGGGGGAAAGCTGGGCGACATAGGCGTGGTCCGCGACTGGCAGTGCGGAGGCCTGGCGACCGACGAGCATGTGCTCGCCGGGCCGACGGCCGCTTCAAAGAAACCCGTTGGACGACAAATGCCAAGTATGAGGAGGGTGTACGCTTTGTTGACGATGGCCTCCTTCTCCTCGACCTCGGCCTTGCGCCACGCGGCCTCCATCGCATATCGCTCAGCGGCGAACTTGGTCGCGACGGTCTTGCCCTTGACGGCCGCCCTTCGGTTCCTCCTCTTCGCCGATTCCGCGTCCAACTTGGCGAGCTCCTTCGACGTGCATTTCGACCGCGCCTTCCTTGCACCCTTGGCCGCCTTCTTCTTCACCTTTCCGGGCGGGTCGACGGCCAGGCCGCCGGAATTCGGCTAGGCGTCGGCCATGGACGGTGGAGGGTGGGGACGGGACATGGGAGGGTTTGGGGAAAAATGGCGCCAAATGGGACGCGGGGGTTTTTTTGCTTTGTGCCACCGACGGGCGGGCCAGGGGAGGACAAACGCGCGCGTCCCGCCCATCTGCACGCTGTCCGTTTCACCCCAAAAGCGACGCAAATTTGAGCTGATGATGGTTCAAAAGCGGACAGAAAACGGACAAAAGTCCGTTTGCGTCCGCGCGCTGGGCCGTCTGGTTTATCCATTTTGCCCCAAACGGACACACCCGGACAGGACGGGTCGCGCGCTAGAGTTGGCATTAGGCTAGCCATAGTGGGGGTAACTTAGATAGTAACTTAACACATTTCAAGACATTTTTGCTTATGTGGCAAGTATTTAATAAGGAGAGAGGTGTTTGGAGTAACATAATATGTTACTGTAACATAGCGCTTTCCGAGGTAAAATGAGTCTTTAAGGCAATAAATGAAATAATCTATGACACTACTACTAACATACTTTACACTATGAAGATAGTAACTTAGACTAGTGTCATATGCATGACACTAGTCTAAATTACTTCCCACTATGATCACTAGTATAAATTACTCTCCACTATGACCAGCTTTTATAGGAGTGATAGATGCAGCATAGCATGTCATGTGCGTATTGGACTGATACATGCAGCACAACCTGGGCCAACCAGTCTGTTTGTTGCATCGGGGAAAAAGACTAACCCGGCAGGATCACCCACTTCTTTCGCTGACTATTCGGGCTCACACGCCACTGCCGTGATGACCGCCCTTTTGTTCCTACCACTGCTCCTTCGCGGGGCGGCGGGCCACGCACCATTGGCTCGCGCTGCGCCTTCTTCCTCAAGACGCCCCGCCACGCAAGCGCTGCCGTCGTGAGGCTCTTGTGGTCTATTTTGTGGTTCAGTGCCTGGTAGTGAGGCTATTTTGTGGTCTATTGTCCTTCTAAGAGGTCATTTTGTAGGCTCAACAAACAATTCGCTGAAGCCATTCAAGACCGCTAGCAGGGCAGACAGACCATTCACTTGTTTATACGCCTTTCACCTCGCCGTTTGGACCGGGCTTTCGGGAGGCCAGGCGGCGACGCGGCCATGACGACGGTCAGGCTGAAACGGGTTCGAGACATCCAGTGGAGCCGCTCGGCATATTATATTTATTTGATATTGTAAAGATAGATATTTTCCTCTATAAACTTCGTCAAGATTTATGAAGGGTTTTTTGCTTGCGAAAAAAATAAATTCTATGCGCACTATGAAACGGAGCCAGCAATACAAGCACACTCGACATGACAGATACTCCTGTACACGCACTGTGGCTGCAGCCATGACCACACTACGGCTATTCTCCAGTCAGCGTCGCTAGTCGATCCATCACTGTGGCTATTCTCCGGTCGGTGTGATTCAATCCATCGGTTCCAAGGCAGGCGGCGTGCCTGCAACTGCAACCACGCCAGGGGGCAGCACCGCTGCCGCGGCCGGGGTGGTGCCAGTGGCGGCGGCGCGGCACATGGGGCAGGTGGAGTGCGCTTGCAGCCAGGCGTGGACGCAGTCGGCGTGGAACAGATGCGCGCACTTGGGGAGCCGACGCAGCTTCTCGCCGGCCTCCACCTGCCCGAGGCACACCGCGCAGTCCATGGGCGCCGCCAGGGTGTCGGCCTGCTCGTACACGATCGCCGCGTCGCCCATGCCGGCCTCCTGGTCGTCCGCACCAGCACCGCTGTCGCGCTGACGGCGGCAACGGCGGCGGCGGCGGCTGCAGGCGTAGGAGACGGCGAGGTAGAGGAGGAGGGTGACGATGCCAATGGCGAAGGAGAGCCCCGTGAGCAGTAGCCGCGAGCGGGTGCTGTACCTGGAGCTGTCCGCGACGGCGAGGTCGGCGAACACCCATGATGTGTCCGGCGCGCCCATGCTGAAAGGTGAGAATGGCGTCCGAAGCTGTGGATCTGTGTTTGTTTACGTCGTGGTGCTGGTGCGGAGGCAAAGTGGCGCCGATGCAGTATTTAAAGTGTCGGCCTTACTAGTGATGATCAGGGAGCTCCACTCGCGTCGCTCACGTGCCTCTCGATCGAGATATTTGTGGGGGACAAGGACACGTGCCTTCCTCACGAGACGATTTGCATTGTGGTGGTGAGACCAGTGCATGCATCGTACCTATTCTCGATGGGTGGTCGACATGATCAAAGTGTTACTCCTACACCCTAGAAAACAGTGTTACTCCTACTTTGATATTTATGCTGTTGCTGGAGTAGTACTTACTGTTTGGGCCGACTAGAAATTCTACTGTTATGATCAAGTGTTAATTGATATTTGTGCTGTTGCTAGAGTACCTCTCACCTCAATGCAAATAGCTTTGCTTGTATACTCCGCTACTACTATTATTGTGCGCATTTCTCTTCTTTTCGAAGGCACAAGAGGGACCTGACCTGATCATGCATTTCAACTCGGGCTCCTCCAGATTCGGAATGCAGCAGCGGTGGTCGGCAGGCTGGATGGCCTCCCACGGGCCTGGTTGTGTGTTCTTTTTATAGTTGCGGGCTTCTTGATATTTGTGCAGGAGTCAATTGCAAGAAACCATCACATTTGTGGCTAGGTTTGTAGAAAACTACCAACTCGTTAATCTGTTGCAAAAAACACCATAAAATCTCTTAACCCGTTGCAAAAAGCACTGAACAGCCGTTTAGCCTCGTTTGATCTCTTTTCCGACAGGTGGGCCTCGAAAACGCTGACGTGGCATGACGGACAGGCAAACGGCGCCGTTAGGAACAAAACGGTCAAGACGCCGCGTCGGTCGGTCCTGTCAGTGCTCGCCAGACAGCCCCCCCCCCCCCCGCTCTCTCCCTCTCTCGCCCCTCTCCTCTGTCCCCCCCCTCTCTCTGGCTCTGGTCGCCGTCGGTGAGAAGCTAGCTCGCCGTCGTCCGCCATGGTTTCGTGGAGCGACGACAGCGAGGAATCGGGCTAGGAGTACTCTTCAGGCGGTCCCCCCTATCAAGGTCAGTGATGTGTACTCGTAGCTAGGGTTCTTTGAGCTAGGGTTTCGATTTGGGGATTTTGTTTTTCCTACTCGATTTGAACCCGTGAGATGGATTTTGTGCGTTTCTTTTGTTGATGTAGATCCCGGCTACAATCAAGGACCCGAACTACTCTGGTGTTGACGATGAGGTGATGGTGATGTGTGAGCATGGCCAGCCGGTGAAGAGGCATGTTTGCTTCGAAGGGATTAGCACTGGGAGGAGGTTCATTGCCTGTGGACTTGATGTGAGTGCTAGCAAAAATTTGTAGTTTGCTTATTTTGTGAAGAAACTATCAATTGTTCATATGCACTGTTCATTGTTCATGTTCACTGTTTATTGTTCATGTTCACTGTTCACCTAGTAGTTTAGTTAAAGGTACTGTCATGTACCATACCATAGTGACTGAGTGAAGTAAATGAATTGTTCATACATATAAATGAACAACACCATAGTGATATAAATGAAGTAAATGAATTAAACTGTGCTGTTAAAAATTAAGTACATAGATATAAAATTAAGGTATCCATAGTGACTGAGTGAAGTAAATTGTGCTGTTAAAAAGTATCATAGTGCATTGTTCATAGATATAAATGAAGTAAATAAATTGAACTGAATTGTATTTAGCTGTTAAAAATTAAGGTATAAATGAAGTAAAATCAGTGTAGTATGTTGTTAAAAATTCAGATATAAATTCAGAATTGAGCTGAATTGTGCATGTGCAGTATACTATAGTTGTTTTGAATTGGACTGAATAGAAGTGAAGTGAAAAAGGAAGTAAATGCATTTGTACTTGTTGTTTTGCAGGAAGCAAGTAGTTGTGGTGTTGTTCAATGGGTAGATGAGGAGTGGCCAGAGCATTTGCAGAATGCTCTTCACAAACTATGGCTTTTGTATGAGGATTGCCAGCGTGCTAATAGGATGGCATGTCTGGAACATTCATCACTTGTACACAATCTCACATCACAGAAGAACAAGCTACAGGAGACTTATGAGAAGCTTGTTGAGGATGTGAACAACCTACTTGATACCCATGACAATATTCCCAAGGAAAATGAAGTCCAACAAGGTGAACATGAGGACATCACTCCTCCTTTGGACAACAATATTTCAGCTTTGAAGGAACAACTGGGTGTAATGGATGCTGAGAACAAAGAACTGAAGCAAAAGGTTGACCAGTTGAAGAGCATTCAGGTTGCCCCAGGTAATGTGATTAGGAATCTGAAGTTTGCTCATTTGAAGGAGAAGGAAAAGTTGAGCACTGAGAGGAGGAATTTGGAGTTTCACATTGCTGATCTTGTCAAAGCTAGTGACAAGAACAAGAGAAAGCTGAAGTACATCAAGGATATTTGTGATGAAGAGTGATTTGTAATCTGACCATGTGGGTCATTATCTTAAATTTTAAGCATTGAACTATGGCTTGTAATGTGTGAACTAGTGGCAGTTTGTAGTATTTGAAGTAGGGTGTAGCCTTGAACTATGTCTTGTAAGCTTTGAACTATGGTGTCATGATGTTAACTATGTTGTTAAGTATGATGTTAACTATGGTGTCATGATGTTAACTATGTTGTTGAATAGAGTTGTTAAGTATGATGTTAACTATGGTGTCATGATGTTAACTATGTTAGTGACTAGAGTTGTTAAGTATGATGTTAACTATGTTAGTGACTAGAGTTGTTAAGTATGATGTTAACTATGTCATTGATGTTAACTATGGCACCCTAAATGATGGAATGAGGATATGTTGGATACCGTCGACGTCGAAGCACCCTAGATGATCAAATTAGGTTATCTTGGATACCATCGACGCCGAGGCACCCTAGATGACCAAATTAGGTTATCTTGGATGTCGTCGACGCCAAGGCACCCTAGATGATCAAATTAGGTTATCTTGGATACCGTCGATGCCGAGGCACCCTAGATGATCAAATTAGGTTATCTTGGATACCGTCGACGCCGAGGCACCCTAGATGATCAAATTAGGTTATCTTGGATGCCGTTGACGCCGAGGCACCCTAGATGATCAAATTAGGTTATCTTGGATACCATCGACGCCGAGGCACCCTAGATGATCAAATTAGGTTATCTTGGATGACGTCGACGCCGAGGCACCCTAGATGATCAAATTAGGTTATCTTGGATGCCGTCGACGCCGAGGCAGCCTAGATGATTAAATTAGGTTATTTTGGATACCGTCGACGCCGAGGCACCCTAGATGATCAAATTAGGTTATCTTGGATACTGTCGACGCCGAGGCACCCTAGATGATCAAATTAGGTTATCTTGGATGCCGTCGACGCCGAGGCACCCTAGATGATCAAATTAGTTATCTTGGATACCGTCGACGCCGAGGCACCCTAGATGATCAAATTAGGTTATCTTGGATCACAGTAGTAGCCACATTCATCACACTTATTAGCAAACAATAAGAAAATTAGGAGCCACAACTAACCAGAAAGTACTCAACCAAAATAAAGATGTTTTGAACATGAACAACTAACCATAAGCAACACCAAGTTTTCATCACAGCCCAACAAGTCCACTAGGTACCTTACATGAAAGTACTCATGACAACCAGAATAAAGATGTTTAGAACATCAACAGCTAACCAGAAGCAACACAAGTTTTCATCATAGCCCAACAAGTCCACTAGGTACCTTACATGAAAGGTGTCATCACAACCAAAATGCAGATGTTTTGAACATCATCAGCTCACCACAAATTAACACAACTTCACCCGCTCCCTTGAGAACAGTTGAACCACTCAGACATCTTAAAGGATGGCTTCCTCACTCTTCCACTACCTGCAACTCTTGGGGGATGAACTTGTTTCTTCCTCTTGGCCCAGCAGCAGCAGAGGAACTTGGACCAACACTAGCAATAGAAGTTGCAGTCCTTGTAGTTTTAGCTTTCTTTGTTGCCCTTTTTGACGCCCTCGATTCAATCGTACACTAATCATACACGCAAATGTGTACGATCAAGATCAAGGACTCATGGGAAGATATCACAACACAACTCTAGAGACAAAATAAAATAATACAAGCTTTTATATTACAAGCCAGGGGCCTCGAGGGCTCGAATACATAAGCTCGAATACACAAGAGTCAGTGGAAGCAACAATATCTGAGTACAGACATGAGTTAAACAAGTTTGCCTTAAGAAGGCTAGCACAAAAGCAACATCGATCGAAAAGGCAAGACCTCCTGCTTGGGAGCCTCCTAACTACTCCAGGTCGTCAGTGGTCGTCACGTAGTAGTAGGCACCCTTGGGGTAGTAGTAATCATCAGTGGTGTCGTCTGGCTCCTGGGATCTGTCATCTGGTCGCAACAGTCGGGTATGGGGGAAAAAGAGGTAGCAAAGAAACCGTGAGTACTCATCCAAAGTACTCACAAGACTTACATCCGATCTAACTAAGTATGCATGTGTATCAAACGAATGGGTTGTATCTGTGGACTAAACTGCAGAATGCCAGAAGGGAAGGGGAAAGCCTAGCCTATCGAAGACTAGCATCTTCAAGCATCTTGCAACATATAGAAGAGTACAGATCAACATAATGTAAAGTAGTAGTAGTGTTATCAACCTCGGCCAGAGATCCTTTCTTGACTCCCTGCGAGAAAGCAATCCCAGAGCCATACTATCAATTTCTCATTCACAATCCATTTCTCATCACAAGTATCCAGTTCTAGTTGTATCGACCGGGATACAACTCCAAGTGTCCGTTACCGTAGGACAGGCTATCGATAGATGTTTTCTTCCCTGCAGGGGTGCACCAACTTACCCACCACGCTCGATTAACTCCGGCCGGACACACTTTCCTGGGTCATGCCCGGCCTCGGCTAAACAATACGTCGCAACCCGACCTAGGCTTAATAGAGAGGCCAGCACGCCGGACTAAACCTATGCCCCAGGGGTCATGGGCATCGCCCCGGGAATTCCTACACGTTGCATGGGCGGCCGATGAGCAGACCTAGCTACCTCCTTCAAAAAGGCAGGTGCTTACGCAGTCCAACCCGGCGCGCGCCGCTCAGTCGCTGACGTCTATTAAGCTTCGGCTGATGCATACGACGCAGAACGCCCATACAATGCCCACGTGATGGTTAGTGCTATCAGGCTAGAGGCCCCTCGGATCAAATATCCAAATCGTAGTGGATTAGGAGCACGTGATAACGAGCAGAGACTCACGATCGACGTGACACCGTCGCCCCGTCTCGAGTACTTGCGGCAAGGGCTAAGAATGCCCGGCCACGCCTCGTAAGTATCTCGTGGGCACCTTCTAGGTCAACCCGACTCCACATCACTCGCTATTAAGCTCGCGCGGGTACCCCTCAGGGCCGACCCGTCTTTAGTAACATGGCTCAGGGTAAAGTCATAGTAACCATAGTAACTATGCGTCTAACACCAAGGGGGGGAACCCGAGGAATCACCCCTGGTGAATTCCACTCGATGTTATCATCAAGGTGAACGTAAGAGGATCCACCCTCGAGGTTCACACTTGAGGGGTTGCACGATAGAGCCGTAACGGGAGTGGTTAAGGAGGAAATCACCCTCGATGACCTCGACCGTATAGCTACACTACAAAGATCTCATCAGGAGTGATGTAAGAGGTTCCACCCTCGGCACTCGATGGTAACTCTGCAGAGTCGTACAACTAGGGGGGTGATGTGCGGTGTCGGGGCCTGGACGTCGATCACGTTGATCGAGTCATCGAACATAAAGCGGGGCAACTGGGACAAGGTGGGGGTCACTGATGGATCACTAACCAACCTATACTAAGCAGTTTAGGATAAGCAGGTAAGGTATGAAAACAGGTAACAACAACATGCTATGCATCAGAGTAGGATCATACAGAAAGCAGTAGCAGTTCTAATGCAAGCATGAGAGAGAAAGAAATGGGCGATATCAGAATGCTCAAGGAGGGTTTGCTTGCCTGGTTGCTCTGGCAAGAAGGAGGGGTCATCGACACCGTAGTCGAACTGGGGTCGCCGGCAGTCTCGGGGTCTACCGGAAAGAAGTAATAGAGGGGGAATACAATAAATAAAAGAGCAATCAAAGTATCACAAAGCATAAGAAGACAATACGCGGTGCTAGAGGTGACCTAACGTGGTACTAAGTGATACCGGCAAAGGGAGAAACATCCGGGAAAGTATCCCCGGTGTTTCGCGTTTTTAGGCTGATGAACCGGAAGGGGAAAGTTGTGTGTTCGCTATGCTAGGGATGCGTGGCGGACGAACGGGCCGCATATTCGGATTCATCTCATCGTTCTGAGCAACTTTCATGTTGAAAATATTTTAATCCGAGTTACGGTTTAAAAGATATGATTTTTTAAAGTTTCAATGATTTTTTGGAATTTATCTATTTAATTAAATTCGAATTATCCTAAACAGTGTACGATGACATCAGCATGACGAAGCGTTGACGTCAGTAGTCAACAGGGGCTGACCAAAGTCAAACCCGATCAGTGGGTCCCACTGGTCAGTGAGAGAGTAGCCTAATTAGGATAACTAAACTAATTACAGATTAGTTAGAGCGCGGGCCCCACTAGTCAGTGTCTAATTTGGGATTAATTAACTAACTAATTAATTACCTTTTTAATTAACAGTTTACTTATTTGTTAAATGTTTAATTGGGATGGGGCCTGTGTGTCATTGACTGGGGGTAGCCCAGTCAGCACAGTTGACCAGGTCAACTGGTCAACTGGGGCCAGGGGGCCCACTGGCAAGTGACCCAAGGTGGAGCCCGCGGCGGTCACGTCGGCGCCGGCCGCCGGACGCGGCCGAGAGCTCCGGCGAGCTCGGGATTTGCCCACAGGGCATCAATTCGGGCGTTTCCTGCGGCATTCGAACGAGCACTCCGAGCCGCATCGAGTGGTGGCGATGGTGTGGCCGGAAGCGACGTCGGTGATGAGCGGGGCGTACGCCGGAGCTCGTGTATGGGGGGCGCGTGGCTACGGGGCACGGCGAGGCACGCCAGAGGCGGCGTTGGGCTCGCGCGGACGCACTGAGCGTGTCTACGGGCTCGGACGACCATGATGTCGACCACATCGACGACGGCGAGCTATGCGGCAGAGGAGGGCACGGGCACGCGATGGCAGTGGCGGGTACGGCACGGAGAAGAGCATGGGGAGAGAGGGGAAATGGGCGCAAGCTCACCGGGAGCCGGTAAGTGAGCAAAATGGGCGCGGGGACGGCTTGACGGCGACGAAATCGATGACGAGGTCGCGGTGGCCGTAGGTTGAAGAAGAGCTCGTCGAGGACAATGCAGCGGCTCCGAACTCCAACAGAGGGTCGTAGGCGACGTAGTCGAGGGCGGCGACTTGCTCGGGCATGGAGACGAGGCGAGGCGAGGACGGTGGCCACGCGATCTACGGGGGCGCCGCCATGGCCGAGTCGGGAGAGGTGGGAGGAGCGAGGGAGAGAGCGAGGGGGGGACAGGAGGGCGCGGGGAAACCCTAGGGTGAGGAGGACGGCCTTATCCTCGCCATGGAGGCACGGATGGCCGGCGTGTGGCATTCCTCGCCATGGACATGCTGCGGTCGTCCACGGCACTGTGGTGAACAGAGGTAGGAGACAGGGGGGCTAGTCGGCTGGCCTGGGACGGCTGGGGTAGGAGTGGGCCGAGGCCCAGGGAGAGCCAGGGGGTTTGGCCCTTTTTTGTTTAGGCCCTTGTTTTATTTATTTATTTTCTTTACTGTTTTAAAACCTTTTAATGTATCTAGGCATTTTATAAAAAGGTGATTTCTACCACATAAATACATGTGCAATATTTGGCATCTCCCCAACATTTTTGTTTTAGTTTTTGAAAACTTTTATTGCCGACATTAATTCAAATTTTATATCGAACGATGTTTTCGATTAACGTGAGGTTAACAACAATAATTGCGGTGATGTGGCATCATTAGCATGGGATTACTGTAGCTTAATTATCCGGGCATTACACCCTTGTAGCAAGAGGAGCAGCAGCTGCAGCAGGAGCAGAAGGAGCTCTCCTTGGTGCACTGGGAGCTGAAGCAGGAGCAGAAGGAGCTCTCCTTGCTACCCTTGGAGCCCTTGGAGCTGGTGGAGGTGGAGCTGCAGTTTGAGCAGTAGCAGGAGCAGAAGGAGCACTTCTCCTTGGTGGCATGGGAGCAGGAGCAGATACAGTTCTGGGTGTATCATCTCTCCTGTTTTCCTGAAATTACAGCATACAAATGTTAGAAACTGGTATGTGAAATTGTACAAAAACCTACAACAATAGTTACCTAGTGCTGGTTCATTCTCATAGCTAGGGCTGGTTTAAGAGCCTGCTTGCAACTAGTGTATCTATGCCCACTCCTATTGCAATTGCTACAAGTGTTAGTTGCCATCCTAGATGTATCCTTTGGAGCTGGCTTTTCAAACTTGCTCTTTCTCCTCTTTATCTCTTTATTTCCTGGCTTTTCTTTGAACACTGGTGGTTCAATGTCAGGGGTTCTAGTCTTTGGCCACAAATCAGGCCCATGCACAGGGAAAACTATTGGACTATAAGCTGCCTTATACATTGGTTTCTTGAAGAAATCATGAACAAAATCTTCTGGCTGTAGTTTTGCCTTGTTGATTGCAGAAACACCATGATTGCAAGGTACTCCACACATGTCCCACTTCCTACAACCACATGTATGTAGCAAAAAGTTAACTGCATATGTGCTTTCTCCACTTGTCACCTGGAAGAGATCAGGTCCAGCTTTGATATACTGACAAAACCTAGAATGATGTTTTGCTTCTTCTACCTTCTCAACATATGTTGGGCATATCTGCCACTTAGCACTCTCAGTCTTTGTCCTATTTGCATTGAACTTCTCTAACAGCTTTGTCCTGATCCCATCTACCATAGTTCTAATGGGTTTGGTTCTGACATCAAGTATCATCTTGTTAAAAACTTCACTTATATTGTTAACTACCAAGTCAGTTTTGCAATTGTTGTCCATGGCATGCCTAGCCCATGTATGTTTTGGTATCCTAGATAGCCATTTCCAAGCTGGCTCACACTCCTTTTTCATGCCTTCCATTGCTATTACATAACCATGCTCAGTATAGGAATAACTTGCCTGATACATGTATTTCTTCAACTCTTCCCCTCTAAAACCAGCTGTTTAAAAGTTCTGATAAATGTGTCTAAGGAAGAATCTTTGTTTGCAATTGGGGAATACATTGTTTATGGCTGTAAGAAGGCCTTGTTTGAATGAACTACAGTTTGAGAATACTACAACAATGCCATGTATGAAATTAATAAACAAAGACAATTAATAAGCAATGCAAGCAATGATTGGAGTAGAGAGAGTAGTACCTTTTGCCTGTCAGATATAATAGTGTAGTAGCCAAACTTGCCTGACTCACCACCAATGGCATATTTCAATTGAGTAAGAAACCAAGACCAGCTTGCTGTGTTTTGCTTGTCTACTATTGCAAAAGCAATGGGAAATATGTTATTGTTTCCATCTCTTCCAGTGGCAGCCAAGATTTCCTGCCCTGTTGTCAACTTTATGAAGCAACCATCAACACATATCATACAAGATCACAAGTAGATTACCAACAAATTAGTGGGTGTGCACATACAAATTTAGAGTCACTAGTTAATCAGTAGGTGTGCACATACCTATGAATGGTCTGCAACCATTAAGGAAACCCTCTTTGCAAGCACTGAGGCAGATGAACAAGCCATGGAATCTTGGGTTTTTGCTTGGATGTAGTTTCAGATGCTTTGTTGTGACAATGCATCTACTTCCTGGATTGGTTTCTAGCACAACTTCTAGGTAATCCCTTATCCTATGATATTGTGCCTTCTGATCTCCTAGGACTACATTTTTAGCTAGCTTTCTTGCCCTATAGGCCATATGTATAGATACCTCTATTCCATGCGTTTGCTTCAAGTTTGAAATTATAGTCTGGACAGGTGTGTTGGGGTCTGTCCTCAACTGTTGCTCACATTCATGTGCCAACCACTTACCAGTAACTTTTGTGCTCTCTCCTACTACTGGGCAGCTGTGGTGCAAGTTCAGTTTCTTTATACAGAATGTCTTCTCATGTGCTATCTAAGAAGATGCAATGAAAAATGGACAATTCTCAAATTTGCAGACAACTATAATCCTGTCTGGACAGTTTCTGTGGAAGGCATGGTTCCTATTTTGTGAGATGTGAAAATTAAGAAGTGCCCTCCTGAACTGGGTCACATCTAGGAAACAAAGCTTCTTCATAAATTGCTCTTCTGGGTTCTCCCTTTGCTCATCATACCAAAATCTGGGCTTCTTCTTTTTAGCCCTGCTCTTCCTATCAGCTGGAAGCTTCACACATGGTATTTGAGCCCCATCATTGTCCTCCTGACTTAGGTCACCAGGGTTGCTCTCCTCATCAGATGAAGGAAACCAATCTTCCTCAATAATCTCATCCAAACTAGCATGAGATCTTGTAGTTGGCCCCTTTCTTTTACTTCCTCTACTACTTCCTCCTATGCTGCTCCCTTCCTCCTCCTCCTCCTCCTCCTCCTCCTCCTCTGGTGCCTTCTCCTCCTCCTCCTCCTCCTCCTCCTCATCTGCTTCATATGGCTCATCCACATCAGTGTCCCCTTCAATATGATGAAGTGGATCATCTCTATGCTTCTTCATAGCTTCAAGCCTAGCAATTATATCCTCATCTGCTAGTAAATCTGTGTCACTGTCACTATCAGTGAAATCTTCAACCATTAGCTTTGGAAGTTTTCTTTTAGCTGCCTTGTATTTCTCTTTTTCTTCCCCCTTTTTCCTGAACTTCTCAATCTCTTCATTCCTCTTCTGCTCCAGCAGTTGCTCAATTTGCTCTTGATCTTGGTCTTGCTCCATGAAATACTCATGTCTCTCTTCACCAATCTCCATTGCAAATTCTGGTACTGCTGCACACTTTTGCTTCAGAAATAAACTCTCATGTGTGTTAATGACCTGCACTGGCACTGGTTGTGGCTTTGTTGGGCTAGGAAATAGTACTCCTGCTGTATCTATCTCATACACCACTGGCACACATATTTCAGATAATGGAACCTGCTCCTCACAAACTGGTCCAATGTTCAAATCACTAGGTCTTGGAGCATCACTTCTGATGACTGTTATGTTCACCACCTTCTGACCTTTGATAACTAGGTCATCCAACATTTCCTCCACCTTATCATCATCTGTCAGTTCTTCCATACCTGAAACCCCAACACCTGGATCTCTGACATAATACATAAAGTCTGTCATCCCATATCCTTCAAGCTCTATTAGTGCAATCAGATTGTAAAATGTGATATCATCCACGTTTAGGCTTCTTTCAAGATTATCTCTGTCATGGAAATGGAATCTGACTTCCCACACTTCATCATTCAATCTACACTTTCAAAATTCAGTTAAAAGTTAAAGATTCAGTTAGTAGAAACAATTCAATTAATGTTTCACTTAAAGATTGAACTAAAGTTTCAGTTAAAAATACAGTTTAAGTTAAAATTACAGTTTCAGTTAAAAGTTAAAGATTCATTTATATATTTAGGTAGTACAAACAATTCAGTTAATGTTTCACTTAAAGATTTAACTAAAGTTTTAGTTAAAAATACAGTTTAAGTTAAAAATACAGTTTAAGTTAAAAATACAGTTTCAGTTGAAAATTCAGTTAGAGTAAACTATTCAGTTAAAGTTTCGGTTAAAGTTTCAGTTAAAAATTCAGTTAGAGTAATTTGTTCACTTAACAATTCAATACATGATTCAGTTATAAATTCAGTAACATTTTCATTTAAATATTCAGTTGTAATTCAGTAATTGAGTAGGTTGAAATTGTGTTTAACATTCAGTAATTTTAGTTAATGTTTAGGTGCCTATTACATACACTTAGAACCCTAGAACTACATAAACACTTCACTTACATGTCTGACCACATAAACAACCTACAACAATAATCCTATAACACTAGAATCACAAACACTTAGAACCCTAACCCTAGAAACCAAATCGGGGTACGGAAAGAGAAAACTTACGAGACACCGCCGAAGGAGGATGCGTAGTGATGGCTCCCCTCTGGATCTTCCTTCACGGCCTTGGCGAATGCCCTCGCCGCCGCGTAATCAACACAATAAGACGGCGACGGCGGCTGTGGAAGAGGCGGAGCCTGAGATGGGTTTGAACTGCTGCAAACCTCTGTTGGATCTATAGGAGCACCACTGCCACCAGATGCATCGCTAGTACCACCGCCACCGCCATCATCACTGCCACGCGAGGTGGCCATCACCGGCAGCAAGCAGGGGCGAGAGAGGAGAGGGGAGCGGGGCAAGAGAGAGGATAGGGGCGCGGGGGGGACTGTCTGACAAGGACCGATCGGCGCAGCGTCTTGACCATTTTGTTCCTAACGGCGCTGTTTACCTGTCCGTCATGCCACGTCAGCGTTTTTGGGGCCCACCTGTCGGAAAAGATATCAAACGAGGCTAAACAGCTGTTCAGTGCTTTTTGCAACGGGTTAAGAGATTTTACAGTGTTTTTTGCAACAGATTAACGAGTTGGTTGTTTCCTGCAAACCTAGCCACAAATGTGGTGGTTTCTTGCAATTGACTCTTTGTGCAGTGACACCTGTGCTCTCGTAGGCTAGCTCTCCTACACGCGGGAGAAGAATGAGACCGTCGCCATGCAGTGCAGCTAGGCTAGCTTTCACGTGGTATCTCCATACTTTTGATGGGCCAAAAATTTCAAAATTTTGAAAGCTCAAAGTTTTAGAATTGGAAAATCCAAGAGTTCAAATTTCTGAAAGTGACATGGAGACAAATAAGCCACACCACGGCGGTAGCGGTTAGAGCATGCCGGGCCTTTGTCAAAAAGTCATTTTCCTTTGGCAGGTAGTTTATTCTAGTCGAATGTTCTTTTCCCCGCCCATAGTTATCCATGAAATATCACTGTTTTGTCTTACACTATTTTGCCCCTGGGAGCACTGAAGTGGTAACAAATGTGATGTTGGCCCGTCCACACCTCACTCGTTTACTCTTGTTTCTGTTTTTCTTAAAACAAGAAAGAGAACGGCACCCACCCCATAGGAAAACATGCTAGTGCGCTGACCAATCTCTACTCATACCGACTGACTGCTAAAAAGGTATACCAACGGGAAACCCTACAAAAAATATACCCTTGGCTGACTGACATGCGGGGACACCCATGCAAAAGTAAAGTTGAAACGCCGACGGTCCCTCATTTCCAGCGGGCACAGTAAAAGTAGAGCTGCTGGTAGGTCAAAATTCTGTTTCAAAAATCAAACCGTTTCGTTGCCTGCTTCAGGACGAATGACTGAACCAACAGTTGACATTACCGTGCACCAGTTGATGTACTGTATGTGTATGGTATACTAGTGGTGTGGTGTGGTGCACCATGCACGCGATGCGAAGTTGTGTGTGTGTGGGGGGGGGGGAAGGGGGATGATTGATACACACAATAACCAAAGGCACTCGTTGTCGATGATGATCGCGTGATATCTACTCCCTTGGGCCCTTTTATCTATAAAAAATTGATATCTTCTCCCCACGCATGAGAGGTCCTTTTGTCGATAATTATGTTGTTGTTAGGTTAGGGCATCTCTAACATTAACCTGCAAATTCCCCCATGCATGAGAGGTCCTTCCATAATGCGCGCCGGATTACACCAGCGCCGGGTCACATGTCTGATCACATCCAAAAAGAGCATATATGATTTGAATGAAACTAGCCTGGACTGATGCTGTTTTGAGCAAAACTACCATGGTGTTGTTTTTCTACAGAAATAAAAGCTCTCGGAACTGTACGAATTTTTAGAGATTTTTTATGGAATATATGCCAAGATCCACAGAGGACCCACTAGTGGCCCACGAGTCACTAGGACGCGACCACCCCCTGGGCGCGCCCTAGTGCCTCGTGGGGCCCATGTGGCTCCGCTGACCCTAAAGTCAAGCCTATAAATTCCTATTTTCGAAGAAACAAAATAAGAGAATAAGTTTCATCGCGTTTTACGATACGGAGCCGCCGTCACCTCATGTTTTTCATCGGGAGGCCATCATCATCACCAACCCTTCTTTATCACCAATTCCATAATCCTCATCACCAGGAGTGAGTAATTTTTTCGTAGGCTTGTTGAACGGTTATGGGTTGAATGAGATTTATCATGTAATTGAGTCAATTTGATAGGGCTTGATGCCTAGTATCCACTATGTTCTAAGATTAATGCTGCTATGACTTTGCTATGCTTAATGCTTGTCATTAGGGTCATATCTGAACCCTTTATTTTTTCATGAATATATTTGAATTCTTAATCTTATCTTGCAAGTTATACGTATCTCCAAGGTGGCAATTAATTGAGATTCTTTTCGGTGATTACCGTAGTTTGAGGAGTTCATGTACCCAACTATGTGTTAATGCTTTGTTCCGGTTCTCTATTTAAATGAGGCCTTACCATCCCTTAGTTTCCTTATGGACCCCGCTGCCACGCCCGTGTATTCCATCATATTCTGGACCCGTATATCGGACTGAATAATGCCTGACACAAATCCCATAGATCAAATGGGTGGCTCAGGTACCAGGATCACCTAGACCCGGGAGCCAAAATGCCTCACCCGAAAAGAAGCACATTTTTCTTGTACTCCCTCCGTCCCAAATTAAGTGACTCAACTTTGGACGGAGAGAGTAGAAATTATACCAAGACATTGGTATGATTGGTCACTTTGTAGAATAGCAGCCCAGGATGTTTGCTTTCTCTCTTGTGGGACTTAAATTCTTCGAATTTTGTGCTGACTCCTCTTCCTTCTTCTCCTTCTCCGTTGTTGGTTTTCCTGGAAAAACAATTACGGCGTGTAGATAGGAATATGAAAGAACACACGTTGTTTGACTCCGATTCTTCTTTTACTCGAGACCAGCGATGTGTGTGGGGATGTTGAAGATCACTGGAGTTTCTTGGTGTTGTTCGTCGCCTGAGGCCGCCGGGTCGCCCAGGCGCGAGCGCCGCGCGTGAGGGTTGTCTCGCCGGGCGCAACCGTGGCGCTGAGGGCTGATACGTCTCCAACGTATCTATAATTTTTTATTGCTCCATGCTATATTATCTACTGTTTTGGACATTATTGGGCTTTATTATCCACTTTTATATTATTTTTGGGACTAACCTATTAACCGGAGGCCCAACCCAGAATTGCTGTTTTTACCTATTTTAGGGTTTCGAAGAAAAGGAATATCAAACGGAGTCCAAACGGAATGAAACCTTCGGGAACGTGATTTTCTCACCGAACATGATCCATGAGACTTGGATCATACGTCAAGAAACAAAGGAGGAGGCCACAAGGTAGGGGGCGTGCCTACCCCCCGAGGCGCGCCCTCCACCCTCGTGGGCCCCTTGTTGCTCCACCGACGTACTCCTTCCTCCTATATATACCTACATACCCCCAAACGATCGGATACGGAGCCAAAACCACAATTCCACCACTGTAACTTCCTGTATCCACGAGATCCCATCTTGGGGCCTGTTCCGGAGCTCTACCGGAGGGGGTATCCATCACGGAGGGCTTCTACATCAACACCATAGCCTCTCCGATGAAGTGTGAGTAGTTTACCTCAGACCTTCGGGTCCATAGTTATTAGCTAGATGGCTTCTTCTCTCTTTTTGGATCTCAATACAATGTTCTCCCCCTCTCTTGTGGAGAACTATTTGATGTAATCTTCTTTTTGCGGTGTGTTTGTTGAGATCGATGAATTGTGGGTTTATGATCAAGTCTATCTATGAATAGTATTTGAATCTTCTCTAAATTCTTTTATGTATGATTGGTTATCTTTGCAAGTCTTTTCGAATTATCAGTTTGGTTTGGCTTACTAGATTGATCTTTCTTGCAATGGGAGAAGTGCTTAGCTTTGGGTTCAATCTTGCGGTGTCCTTTCCCAATGATAGTAGGGGCAGCAAGGCACGTATTGTATTGTTGCCATCGAGGATAACAAGATGGTTTTTTATCATATTGCATGAATTTATCCCTCTACATCATGTCATCTTGCTTAAGGCGTTACTCTGTTTTCATTAACTTAATACTCTAGATGCATGCTGGATAGCGGTCGATGAGTGGAGTAATAGTAGTAGATGCAGGCAGGAGTCGGTCTACTTGTCTCAGACATGATGCCTATATACATGATCATACCTGGATATTCTCATAACTATGCTCAATTCTATCAATTGCTCAACAGTAATTCGTTCACCCACCATAGAATACTTATGCTCTTGAGAGAAGCCACTAGTGAAACGTATGGCCCCCGGGTCTATCTTCATCATATTAATCTTCCAATACTTAGTTATTTCCTTTGCTTTTTTACTTTGCCTTTATTTTACTTTGCATCTTTATCATAAAAATACCAAAAATATTATCTTATCATATCTATCAGATCTCACTCTCGTAAGTGACCGTGAAGGGATTGACAACCCCTTATCGCGTTGGTTGCGAGGAGTTATTTGCTTTGTGCAGGTACTAGGGGACGTGCGTGCAACCTCCTACTAGATTGATACCTTGGTTCTAAAAAACTGAGGGAAATACTTACGCTACTTTGCTGCATCATCCTTTCCTCTTCGGGGAAATCCAACGCAGTGCTCAAGAGGTAGCAAGAAGAATTTCTGGTGCCGTTGCCGGGGAGGTTCGTGCAAGTCAAGATTTGACTTCCAACAACGAGCCATTTTTGGCGTCTACGCAAAAGTCAACATACCAAGTACCCATCACAATCCTTATCTCCCGCATTACATTATTTGCCATTTGCCTCTCGTTTTCCTCTCCCCCACTTCACCCTTGCCGTTTTATTCGCCCTCTCTCTCTATGCTCCCTCTCTTTCTCTATTTGCCTCCTTTTGCCTTTCGCACCTTCTGCCGTCATGTATGAAATTGGGGAAATTATTATCGATATGGACAATAATAATATCATGAAAAATTCTGATGCTCCTGCTAAAGAACCCCCTATCTTACATACAAAAAATTCCGTGTTGGTAGTGGTAATATTATTGGAAAAGGAGTTATTCAAGATTTCTTTACTTGTGCCGGTGCTTTGCCTTCTATGGGTAGTTCTATCCTTCATAGAACTAGTAGTCTTGCGGACGCTATTTCCATGCTTGTGGTTGGACTTGAAAGACAATTCATGCACATGCACCCTTGCATACAAAGGATTTTCCTAGAATTTTCTAATATTGAGCATTCCTCTGTTAAGCGTGCCACTACTATCTTTTTGGCTCATGAGTTTAGATTCATAATAAAAGAGGCCAAAGAAATCTTTGCACATTATAGGGTGGACTCTTGCCGTCCTCCCATAGAGGCTATCCTTTTTGATCAAGAAGAAATAATGCGTTTTCAATCTTTAGACTATGTTGCTTTCAATGAAAATCTTAGAAAAAGGGTTCCTACCAATGTTTTAGTTGATAGAATTTCTGAACTTAATGATGATTTGGCCATTCGAAATAATGAACTAGGATATTCTCTTGAATATAGGCTCACAAAGTTCTGTCAAAAGAATGCTTATAATGATGAATTGGTTGTGCAATACGAAGGGCCGAAGGAGGAACCTATACCTCCTAAAGTTGATCTTGGGGACTTTTGTCCCATTAAATTTAGCCCTTTTGATTATTTTTGCTTGCCTCAAAGAAAACTTGCTGCCGAACATAGAGAATATGAAATGAGTTTTAATGATCTATCTTACTATTATGGCAATACCTAGATCTATCATTGCTTTTTATGCCTAGCTAGGGGCGTTAAACGATAGCACTTGTTGGGAGGCAACCCAATTTTATTTTTATTCCTTGCTTTTTGCTCATGTTTAATAATAAATAATTTATCTAGCCTCTGTTTTGGTTGTGTTTTTTGTGTTTAATTATTGTTTGTGCCAAGTAGAACCGTTGGGAAGACTTGGGGAAAGTCTTGATATCTTGCTGTAAAAAAACAGAAACGTTAGCGGTCACGAGAACTGCTGCCATTTTTATTTGGAAAGTGCTATTTAGTTAATTCTTTTTGAAGATGATTAACAGATAAATTCCTCACGTCCATAAATTTATTTTAGAATTTTTGGGGTTCCAGATCTTGCGCTAGCTACAGATTACTACAGACTGTTCTGTTTTTGACAGATTCTGTTTTTCGTGTGTTGTTTGCTTATTTTGATGAATCTATGGCTAGTAAAATAGTTTATAAACCATAGAGAAGTTGGAATACAGTAGGTTTAACACCAATATAAATAAATAATGAGTTCATTACAGTACCTTGAAGTGGTCTTTTGTTTTGTTTCGCTAACGGAGCTCACGAGATTTTCTACTTTAAGTTTTGTGTTGTGAAGTTTTCAAGTTTTGAGTAAAGATTTGATGGATTATGGAACAAGGAGTTGCAAGAGCCTAAGCTTGGGGATGCCCATGGCACCCCCAACATAATCTAAGGACACCTAAAAGCCAAATCTTGGGGATGCCCCGGAAGGCATCCCCTCTTTCGTCTACTTCTATCGGTAACTTTACTTGGAGCTATATTTTTATTCACCACATGATATGTGTTTTGCTTGGAGCGTCTTGTATTATTTGAGTCTTTATTTTTTAGTTTAGCACAATCATCCTTGCTGTACACACCTTTTAAGAGAGCCATACATGATTTAGAATTTGTTAGAAAACTCTATGTGCTTCACTTATATCTTTTGAGTTATATAGTTTTGCTCTAGTACTTCACTTATATCTTTTAGAGTACGGTGGTGGATTTGTTTTATAGAAACTATTGATCTCTCATGCTTCACTTAGATTAATTTTTGAGAGTCTTAAATAGCATGGTATTTTGCCTAAATAATCCTAATATGCTTGGTATTCAAGAATAATAAAATTCTCTTATGAGTGTGTTGAATACTATGAGAAGTTTGATGCTTGATAATTTTTTTGAGATATGAAGATGGTGATATTAAAGTTGTGCTAGTTGAGTAGTTGTGAATTTGAGAAATACTTGTGTTAAAGTTTGTAATTCCCGTAGCATGCACGTATGGTGAACCGTTATGTGATGAAGTCGGAGCATGATTTATTTATTGATTGTCTTCCTGATGAGTGGCGGCCGGGGACGAGCGATGGTCTTTTCCTACCAATCTATCCCCCTAGGAGCATGTGCGTAATACTTTGCTTTGATAACTTGTAGATTTTTGCAATAAGTATATGAGTTCTTTATGACTAATGTTGAGTCCATGGATTATACGCACTCTCACCCTTCCACCATTGCTAGCCTCTCTAATACTGCGCACCTTTCGCCGGTATCATACACCCACCATATACCTTCCTCAAAGCAGCCACCATACCTACCTATTATGGCATTTCCATAGCCATTCCGAGATATATTGCCATGCAACTTTTCACCGTTCCGTTTATTATGACACACTCCATCATTGTCATATTGCTTAGCATGATCATGTAGTTGACATCGTATTTGTGGCAAAGCCACCGTTCATAATTCTTTCATACATGTCACTCATGAGTCATTGCATATCCCGGTACACCGCCGGAGGCATTCATATAGAGTCATATTTTGTTCTAAGTATCGAGTTGTAATTGTTGAGTTGTTAGAAAATAAAAGTGTGATGATCATCATTATTAGAGCATTGTCCCAAGTGAGGAAAGTATGATGGAGACTATGATTCCCCCACAAGTCGGGATGAGACTCCGGACGAAAAAAAGAAAAGAAAAGAGGCCATAAAAAAGATAAAAGGACCAAATAAAAAAATGAGAGAAAAAGAGAGAAGGGACAATCCTACTATCCTTTTACCACACTTGTGCTTCTAAGTAGCACCCTGATCTTCATAGTAGAGAGTCTCTCATTTCGTCACTTTCATATACTAGTGGGAATTTTTCATTATAGAACTTGGCTTGTATATTCCAATGATGGGCTTCCTCAAAATTGCCCTAGGTCTTCGTGAGCAAGCGAGTTGGATGCACACCCACTTAGTTTCTTTTTGAGCTTTCATATACTTATAGCTCTAGTGCATCCATTGCATGGCAATCCCTACTCACTCACATTGATATCTATCAATGGGCATCTCCATAGCCCGTTGATACACCTAGTTGATGTGAGACTATCTTCTCCCTTTCTGTCTTCTCCACAACCACCATTCTATCCCACCTATAGTGCTATATCCATGGCTCATGCTCATGTATTGCGTGAAGATTGAAAAAGTTTTGAGAATGTCAAAAGTATGAAACAATTGCTTGGCTTGTCATCGGGGTTGTGAATGATTTAAATACTTTGTGTGGTGAAGATAGAGCATAGCCAGACTATATGATTTTGTAGGGATAACTTTCTTTGCCCATGTTATTTTGAGAAGACATGATTGCTTTGTTAGTATGCTTGAAGTACTATTATTTTTATGTCAATATGAAATTTTTATCTTGAATCTTTCGGATCTGAATATTCATACCACAATTAAGAAGAATTACATTAAAATTATGCCAAGTAGAATTCCACATCAAAAATTCTGTTTTTATCATTTACCTACTCGAGGATGAGCAGGAATTAAGCTTGGGGATGCTTGATACGTCTCCAACGTATCTATAATTTTTGATTGCTCCATGCTATATTATCTACTATTTTGGACATTATTGGGCTTTATTATCCACTTTTATATTATTTTTGGGACTAACCTATTAACCGGAGGCCCAACCCAGAATTGCTGTTTTTTTGCCTATTTTAGGGTTTCGAAGAAAAGGAATATCAAACGGAGTCCAAACGGAATGAAACCTTCGGGAACGTGATTTTCTCACCGAACATGATCCATGAGACTTGGACCCTATGTCAAGAAACAAAGGAGGAGGCCATGAGGTAGGGGGGCACGCCTACCCCCCCAGGCGCGCCCTCCACCCTCGTGGGCCCCCTGTTGCTCCACCAACGTACTCCTTCCTCCTATATATACCCACGTACCCCCCAAACGATCAGATACGGAGCCAAACCCTAATTCCACCGCCCTAACTTACTGTATCCACAAGATCCCATCTTGGGGCCTGTTCCGGAGCTCCGCCGGAGGGGGTATCCATCACGGAGGGCTTCTACATCAACACCATAGCCTCTCCGATGAAGTGTGAGTAGTTTACCTCAGACCTTCGGGTCCATAGTTATTAGCTAGATGGCTTCTCTCTTTTTGGATTTCAATACAATGTTCTCCCCCTCTCTTGTGGAGAACTATTCGATGTAATCTTCTTTTTGCGGTGTGTTTGTTGAGACCGATGAATTGTGGATTTATGATCAAGTCTATCTATGAACAATATTTGAATCTTCTCTGAATTCTTTTATGTATGATTGGTTATCTTTGCAAGTATCTTCGAATTATCAGTTTGGTTTGGCCTACTAGATTAATCTTTCTTGCAATGGGAGAAGTGCTTAGCTTTGGGTTCAATCTTGCGGTGTCCTTTCCCAGTGATAGTAGGGGCAGCAAGGCACGTATTGTATTGTTGCCATCAATAACAAGATGGTTTTTTATCATATTGCATGAATTTATCCCTCTACATCATGTCATCTTGCTTAAGGCGTTACTTTGTTTTCATTAACTTAATACTCTAGATGCATGCTGGATAGCGGTCGATGAGTGGAGTAATAGTAGTAGATGCAGGCAGGAGTCGGTCTACTTGTCTCGGACGTGATGCCTATATACATGATCATACCTGGATATTCTCATAACTATGCTCAATTCTATCAATTGCTCAACAGTAATTCGTTCACCCACCGTAGAATACTTATGCTCTTGAGAGAAGCCACTAGTGAACCCTATGGCCCCCGGGTCTATCTTCATCATATTAATCTTCCAATACTTAGTTATTTCCTTTGCTTTTTTACTTTGCCTTTATTTTACTTTGCATCTTTATCATAAAAATACAAAAAATATCATCTTATCATATCTATCAGATCTCACTCTCGTAAGTGACCGTGAAGGGATTGACAACCCCTTATCGCGTTGGTTGCGAGGAGTTATTTGCTTTGTGCAGGTACTAGGGGACGCGCGCGCAACCTCCTACTGGATTGATACCTTGGTTCTCAAAAACCGAGGGAAATACTTACGCTACTTTTCTGCATCATCCTTTCCTCTTCGGGGAAATCCAATGCAGTGCTCAAGAGGTAGCAAGGGCCGTCGAGAGAAGAGGCCTTCGGCGCCTCGCAACCGCCTCCCGTTGCTTTCTTCTTGTTCTGGCCAAATCGCTCTCGATTACGAGCATGCTGCTAATGTGTGAAAGTAAAAGGAGAGAGAGAGGGGAGCAAATGATGGAACAATTATCTCATTGATTGAGGATTTGGATATACATACCCGAGTACAAAGGGGGTTTACAAGGAGTAGTTGCCAAACTAAAGCAACCGAGTGAACCAACCTGTGATTGGATGGTTAGAGGGACTGTGGTATCCCCAACCCATCAGGGTTCAAATCCTAGTGGTCACATTTATTCCTGGATTTATTTCAGGATTTCCGGCGATGTGGGTTTAGTGGGAGGAGACGTTCCCATCGATGACGAGACGCCTACGGTGACTTCGTAAATCTAAGATGATATGCCGGCTCAGTCTTTCAGAGGTGCTCGTAGGGGTAGGGTGTGCGTGTGTGCGTTCATAGGGGTGAGTGTATGCGCGTGTATATGAGCGCTTGTGTCTGTACTGATGTTAAAAAAACTAAAGCAACCGACATAGCAAGGATTATCCCTAATTAATCTAATTAATTAATTCCTAACAACTTTAACCAAGGCCGTCGTCTCTTCGTTACAGGTTTACTTGCTGACGGTGATCAAGGCACCAAAAGAGATTAGACAAGTTGCTGATCGATGAGATTCCTCTGGGCTGGGGATCAACGCCTAATGGGGGGCAAGTGCAAGGTACATTGGCAGACTGTGGGCCGCCCGAGAAATCTGGGTAGGCTGGGAGTCATCGAACTTAACTTGTTTGCAAGGGCGCTGCCGATTAGGTGGCTGTGGCGAGTTGCGGGGAGGAACGATTTACCCTCTCGATTAGGGTTTAGGCGACTCCTCCGCCGGCGGGAGATCTCCGTCTTGGAAATTGAATACCGAATCGGGGGATCCCGAGGGTGTAGGGAGAGGGCTCAAGTTGGGAAGGACCGTCGGTTTCTTTCGCCATGGCGGCTTCGAGCTCTGCAACAGTGCCTGGGGCGGAAGAAGAGATAGATCTGGAGGAGATGCTCAAGAACATGGAACTGATGGATGAGGAACTTGACGACGTCGTGATCGGGGCAGAGGACGCGAAGTCTTTCAATGAGAAGGCAGGGTGGATGGCAATTGCTAGGGTTAACACCAATTGGACCTTCAGTCCGACAGCCTTCTCAGATAATATGAACTTCATATGGGGCTTGGCTCAGACTCCGGAATTCAGAGAAGCTGGAGAAAACTTATTCATCTTCAAGTTCTTCTGCCTAGGGGATTGGAAGAAGGTAGTTCATAGAGGGCCATGGTTGTTCAGAGGATTGGCGGTGGTGATCGAGGACTATGATGGGAAGGCGGATCCAGAATCAGTGGTGCTAGATGGATTGTATGTCTGGGCACAGATCTATAAGATCCCAGAAGTTTACCGCCATGAACCGGTGGTGGATCAGCTTGCCCGAAGAATAGGGAAAGTCAAGGAGGTTCAGATGAGACCAACGCTCTACTACGAGGGGGACTATGTGAGGGTTAGAGCTAGGGTTCTTACTGCAAAACCCTTGACTCGTTTTACCCCATTGTGGCAGGAGAAGGAATCCGGATGCTTGTGGTGAAGTACGAGAAGATTCCGTTTTTCTGCAAGGTGTGTGGAATCATGGGGCACAGTCATGAGGAATGTAGCAGGGGGGTTCGGAAAGAAGAGGACAAGAAGTGGGGCTCTTGGATGGTCGCAAAGCACAGGACCGTCACGTACTCGCAGCCTTCTGGGAGAGGTTTTTTCAGAGGGGGGAGAGGGAATAGTAATGGTGGTACATCAGGTCAATCAAGAGGTGGGGGTAGAGGAGGAGCTGCGTGATACGTGTCCAACATATCTATAATTTTTTATTGTTCCATGCTATTATATTATCAACCTTGGATGTTTTATATGCACTTATATGCTATTTTATATGATTTTTGGGACTAACCTATTAACCCAGAGCCCAATGCCAGTTTCTGTTTTTTCCTTGTTTTAGAGTATCGCAGAAAAGGAAAATCAAACGGAGTCCAATTGACCTGAAACTTCACGGAACTTATTTTTGGACCAGAAGAAGCCCACGGAGTATCAGAGTTGGACCAGGAGAGTTCCGGGCTGCCCACGAGGGTGGGGGGCGCGCCCACCCCCCCCGAGCGCGCCCCCTGCCTCGTGGACAGCCCGGAGGTCCACCGACGTACTTCTTCCTCCCATATATACCCATATACCCTAAAAACTTTGGAGAGCACAATAGATCGGGAGTTTCGTCGCCAGAAGCCTCCGTAGCCACGGAAAGCCAATCTAGACCCGTTCCGGCACCCTGGCGGAGGGGGAATCCTTCTCCGGTGGCCATCTTCATCATCCCAGTGCTCTCCATGACGAGGAGGGAGTAGTTCTCCCTCGGGGCTGAGGGTATGTACCAGTAGCTATGTGTTTGATCTCTCTCGTGTTCTTGAGGTGGTACAATCTTGATGTATCGCGAGCTTTGCTATTATAGTTGGATCTTATGATGTTTCTCCCCCTCTACTCTCTTGTAATGGATTGAGTTTTCCCTTTGAAGTTATCTTATCGGATTGAGTCTTTAAGGATTTGAGAACACTTGATGTATGTCTTGCATGGGACAACCGTGGTGATAATGGGTTATTCTATTGATTCACTTGATGTATGTTTTGGTGATCAACTTGCGGGTTCCGCCCATGAACCTATGCATAGGGGTTGGCACACGTTTTCATCTTGACTCTCCGGTAGAAACTTTGGGGCACTCTTTGAAGTTCTTTGTGTTGGTTTGAATAGATGAATCTGAGATTGTGTGATGCATATCGTATAATCATACCCACGGATACTTGAGGTGACATTGGAGTATCTAGGTGACATTAGGGTTTTGGTTTATTTGTGTCTTAAGGTGTTATTCTAGTACAAACTCTAGGGCGGTTTGTGACACTTATAGGAATAGCCCAACGGATTGATCGGAAAGAATAACTTTGAGGTGGTTTCGTACCATAATCTCTTCGTTTGTTCTCCGCTATTAGTGACTTTGGAGTGACTCTTTGTTGCATGTTGAGGGATAGTTATATGATTCGATTATGTTATTATTGTTGAGGGAACTTGCACTAGTGAAAGTATGAACCCTAGGCCTTGTTTCAACGCATTGCAATACCGTTTGTGCTCACTTTTATCATTAGTTACCTTGCTGTTTTTATATTTTCAGATTACAAAAACCTTTATCTACCATCCATATACCACTTGTATCACCATCTCTTCGCCGAACTAGTGCACCTATACAATTTACCATTGTATTGGGTGTGTTGGGGACACAAGAGACTCTCTGTTGCAGGGTTGTTTGAGAGAGACCATCTTCATCCTACGCCTCCCACGGATTGATAAACCTTAGGTCATCCACTCGAGGGAAATTTGCTACTGTCCTACAAACCTCTGCACTTGGAGGCCCAACAACGTCTACAAGAAGAAGGTTGTGTAGTAGACATCATTGCGGCAGAGTTTCAGCAGGACAAGGAGGGAGAGGGTGTAGACCCAAAGCAGCAACCTGACCCTACTGGAGTAAAATCAAACTTCAAGAGATCATCACAGGATAACACTTTGTTGGTGGCTGCGGCGTCCTCTGCCGAGCAGCGTCCCATGGAAGGCGGAGAAAACAATGCTATGGTGGCGCTCCCGAATCCATCGGGGTCCCTCCGTTGCCCCCTGTTTATGTGTCACCCAGGAAAGGAAACAAGAGGTTGAAGAACTCGCTGACTGAGCTGGGAGAAGGTACTAACGCAGGAGGGACAGAGAACACAGTTTCACCATCGGTGGGCTCCCCCGAGGAGTACCGCCGGGCACAATGAATATCATATGTTGGGAACTGTCGGGGTGCGGGTAAAGCCTCGACAGTTCGCGAACTTCATGAGTTAGCGAAGAAATTTACCCCTACTGTGCTTTGTATTGTTGAAACTCAATTGGGGAAAGCAAGAGTAGAAGGTTTAGCTAGCTCCATAGGTTATGATAAAGCCTATGAAATAAGTAGTAGTGGTAGGAGTGGAGGTATTGGAATTTTTTGGAATAATTCAATAAATGTGGAGATTTTGGGCTACTCTGTGTATCATGTTGATTGCAAGGTGGATGGTGGGTGGAGGCTAACAGTAGTATATGGGGAGGCGCAGACTCATCTTCGCCACCAAACTTGGGACAAGATCAAAGAAATATGTGGTTTATATGACCTCCCATGGCTCTGTATGGGAGATTTTAATGAGGTGTTGAGGCCTGATGAGCATGAGGGGGTTGGGCAGCGGATCAATGCACAAATGAAAGGATTCAGAGACATGGTGGATAGCTGCAACCTGATGGATATTGGCTTCAAAGGCAGGTTTTGGACTTTCGAAAAGAAAGTTACAGGAGGTACATACACTAGAGTCAGACTTGATCGAGCTCTAGGGTCGGCTGAGTGGGGCGCCCAGTTTCCATTGGCTCGTCTCAGTCATTTGACTGCTGCGACCTTGGATCATGGGCCTATCTTATTACAGCTCGAGGGGGAGAGTAACAGGTTCAGAGCTCCTCCTGTCTTCCGATATGAGACAGCCTGGGAATCTCATGGAAATCTGAAAGAAACTATAGTGGAAGAGTGGGCTGCAAACCAATACAGTGGTAGGGTGGAAGATATAAAGCAGAAGCTCTCCTCTCTCGCGACCAGACTTTAGAGCTGGAACGTCGACACCTTTGGGTCAGTCCGCAAGGAGATCAAAGGCCTAAAGAAAGAGCTTGAAAAACTCAGAAATGCGCCGCAAAGGGTGGGACCGAGTCAGGAGGAGATACAGATAAATGAAAGACTAGTTGAGTTACACCATAGAGAGGAGATGCTATGGAGGCAACGATCGAGAATCAATTGTCTAGCGGAGGGGGACAGAAACACAATTTTTTTCATATCCGAGCCAGTATGAGGAGAAGGAAAAATATGATAAAAGCACTGTCTAACTCCCTTGGAGTTGTGGTTGATGATCCGGCAGAATTAAAGATTCTGGTCTCAAATTTCTATAAGGATTTATACACTTCAGAGGGAGTTACAAACATGGAGGGAGTACTCGAGCATGTTCCAAGGAAAGTCACGGATCATATGAATGATATCCTATGTGCTACATACACGGGTGAGGAGGTAAAAACAGCTTTATTTCAAATGTTTTCGACAAAATCACCAGGTCCGGATGGATTCCCAGCACACTTTTACCAGCGGCATTGGGATGTCTGTGGGGAAGAGGTAACGAAGGTAGTGTTGAGAATAGTAAGAGGGGAAGAGAGTCCCGAATGCATTAATGATACTTCTTTTGGTTTTGATCCCAAAGGTAATGAATCAAACTCTCCTGACTCAATTCAAACCAATAAGTTTATGCAATGTGTTATACAAGATAGCTTCGAAGGTGGTCTCAAATAGACTCAAGCAAATCCTTCCAGACATCATATCAGAGGAGCAGTCAGCCTTTGTCTCAGGGAGACTCATTACTGATAACATCATATCTGCTTATGAATGTTTACATTTTATGAAAAGAAGCAGGTCAAAGGTTAATAGCCATTGTGCCCTAAAGTTGGACATGATGAAGGCTTATGATAGGATGGAATGGACATATTTGGAAGCAATAATGGGCAAACTGGGATTTGCCCCAGAATGGATAAAGTTGGTGATGGGAATGGTGAAATCAGTTTCTTTTGCAGTGTTGTTCAATGGTGAAAAACTTGATCAGTTTAAACCTTCTAGAGGGATTCGACAGGGAGACCCAATTTCTCCTTATCTTTTCTTGATCGCAGCGGAGGGCCTCTCGTGCCTTTTGAAATTCAGTTCTCAGTCATCTAGTTTTGTGGGAGTTAAGGTGGCGCCGACAGCCCCGGTTGTCAACCACCTTCCCTTTGATGATGATAGCCTGCTGCTATTCAGGGCAAGTAATGATGGAGCTGTTGCAGTGTCAAACTTGTTGGATATCTATTGTAATGCGTCTGGCCAAAGGGTGAACAATGACAAATCTTCTATTTTTTTCAGTAAGGGATGCCCTCAAACAGTGCGGGATGGCATAAAGGGAACGCTCAACGTTCACAATGAAGAACTTAGCGAGAGGTATTTGGGTATGCCCACTGATGTGGGACACTCAAAAAATGGCACTTTCAAATATTTGAAAGATAGAGTTTGGGAGAAAATTAAAGGGTGGATGGAAAAGTTTTATCTTATGTTGGCAAAGAGGTTCTGATTAAGGCAATTGCACAAGCTATCCCGATCTACTCGATGGCCTGTTTCAGATTATCAAGAGGAGTTTGTTAAAGCATAACATCTCTAATCAGACAGTTTTGGTGGGGCAGTAAGAGAGGAAGGAGAAAGCCATGCTGGGTCTCTTGGGACGTGTGCACAAAACAGAAACATCTGGGAGGCCTAGGTTTCCGTGACATGGAGCTGTTCAACCCGTCTCTCTTGGCAAGGCAGGCATGGCGGTGAAGGAAATATGCCCTAGAGGCAATAATAATGTTATTATTTATTTCCTTATAATAGGATACATGTTTATTATTCATGCTAGAATTGTATTAACCGGAAACATAATACATGTGTGAATACATAGACAAACAGAGTGTCACTAGTATGCCTCTACTTGACTAGCTCGTTGATCAAAGATGGTTATGTTTCCTAACCATAGACATGAGTTGTCATTTGATTAACGGGATCACATCATTAGGAGAATGATGTGATTGACTTGACCCATTCTGTTAGCATAGCACTTGATCGTTTAGTTTGTTGCTATTGCTTTCTTCATGACTTATACATGTTCCTATGACTATGAGATTATGCAACTCCCGTTTACCGGAGGAACACTTTGTGTGCCACCAAACGTCACAACGTAACTGGGTGATTATAAAGGTGCTCTACAGGTGTCTCCAGAGGTACTTGTTGGGTTGGCGTATTTCGAGATTAGGATTTGTCACTCCGATTATCGGAGAGGTATCTCTGGGCCCTCTCGGTAATGTACATCACTTAAGCCTTGCAAGCATTGCAACTAATGAGTTAGTTGCAGGATGATGTATTACGGAACGAGTAAAGAGACTTGCCGGTAACGAGATTGAACTAGGTATTGAGATACCGACGATCGAATCTCGGGCAAGTAACATACCGATGACAAAGGGAACAACATATGTTGTTATGCGGTCTGACCGATAAAGATCTTCGTAGAATATGTGGGAGACAATATGAGCATCCAGGTTCCGCTATTGGTTATTGACCGGAGACGTGTCTCGGTCATGTCTACATTGTTCTCGAACCCGTAGGGTCCGCACGCTTAAGGTTTCGATGACAGTTATGATATGAGTTTATGAGTTTTGATGTATCGAAGGAGTTCGGAGTCCCGGATGAGATCGGGGATATGACGAGGAGTCTCGAAATGGTCGAGACATAAAGATCGATATATTGGACGACTATATTCAGACATCGGAAAGGTTCCGAGTGATTCGGGTATTTTTTTGGAGTACCGGAGAGTTACGGGAATATGTATTGGGCCTTATTGGGCCATACGGGAAAGAAGGAAAAGGGCCTCAAGGGTGGCCGCACCCCTCCCCTTGGTCTGGTCCGAATTGGACTAGGGAAGGGGGGCGCCCCCTTCCTTCCTTCTCCTTTTCCCTTCCTCTTTTTCTATTCCACATGGGAGGTGGAATCCTACTAGGACTAGGGAGTCCTAGTAGGACTCCACACTTGGCGCGCCCCCTCCTAGGGCCGGCCTCCTCCTCCCTTGCTCCTTTATATACGGGTGCAGGGGGCACCCCAAAGACACAAGAATTGATCATTGATCTCTTAGCCGTGTGCGGTGCCCCCTTCCACCATAATCCTCGATAATATTGTAGCGGTGCTTAGGCGAAGCCCTGCGACAGTAGAACATCAAGATCGTCACCACGCCGTCGTGCAGACAGAACTCTTCCCCGACATTCTGCTGGATCGGAGTCCGGGGATTGTCATCGAGCTGAACGTGTGCTAGAACTCGGAGGTGCCGTAGTTTCGGTGCTTGATCGGTCGGGCCGTGAAGACGTACGACTACATCAACCGCGTTGTGCTAACGCTTCCGCTTTCGGTCTATGAGGGTACGTAGACAACACTCTCCTCTCTCGTTTCTATGCATCACCATGATCTTGCGTGTGCGTAGGAAAATTTTGATATTACTACGTTCCCCAACAGTGGCATCAGAGCCTAGGTTTTATGCGTTGATGTTATGCACGAGTAGAACACAAGTGAGTTGTGGGCGATATAAGTCATACTGCTTACCAGCATGTCATACTTTGGTTCGACGGTATTGTTGGATGAAGCGGCCCGGACCGACATTACGCATACGCTTACGCGAGACTGGTTCTACCGACGTGCTTTCCACAGAGTTGGCTGGCGGGTGTCAGTTTCTCCAACTTTAGTTGAACCGAGTGTGGCTACGCCCGGTCCTTGCGAAGGTTAAAACATCACCAACTTGACAAACTATCGTTGTGGTTTTGATGCGTAGGTAAGAACGGTTCTTGCTAAGCCCGTAGCAGCCACGTAAAACTTGCAACAACAAAGTAGAGGACGTCTAACTTGTTCTTGCAGGGCATGTTGTGATGTGATATGGTCAAGACATGATGCTAAATTTTATTGTATGAGATGATCATGTTTTGTAACCGAGTTATCGGCAACTGGCAGGAGCCATATGGTTGTCGCTTTATTGTATGAAATGCAATCGCGCTGTAATGCTTTACTTTATCACTAAGCGGTAGCGATAGTCGTGGAAGCATAAGATTGGCGAGACGATAACGATGCTACGATGGAGATCAAGGTGTCACGCCGGTGACGATGGTGATCATGACGGTACTTCGGAGATGGAGATCACAAGTACAAGATGATGATGGCCATATCATATCACTTATATTGATTGCATGTGATGTTTATCTTTTATGCATCTTATCTTGCTTTGATTGACGGTAGCATTATAAGATGATCCCTCACTAAAATTATCAAAGTATAAGTGTTCTCCCTGAGTATGCACCGTTGCGAAAGTTCTTCGTGCTGAGACACCACGTGATGATCGGGTGTGATAGGCTCTACGTTCAAATACAACAGGTGCAAAGCAGTTACACACGCGGAATACTCAGGTTAAACTTGACGAGCCTAGCATATAACAGATATGGCCTCGGAAGACGGAGACCGAAAGGTCGAGCGTGAATCATATAGTAGATATGATCAACATAGTGATGTTCACCATTGAAACTACTCCATCTCACGTGATGATCGGACATGGTTTAGTTGATTTGGATCACGTGATCACTTAGAGGATTAGAGGGATGTCTATCTAAGTGGGAGTTCTTAAGTAATATGACTAATTGAACTTTAATTTATCATGAACTTAGTCCTGGTAGTATTAGCATATCTATGTTGTAGATCAATAGCTCGCGTTTAGCTCCCCTGTTTTATTTTTGATATGTTCCTACAGAAAACTAAGTTGAAAGATGTTAGTAGCAATGATGTGGATTGGATTCGTGATCTGAGGTTTATCCTCATTGCTGCATAGAAGAATTATGTCTTTGATGCACCGCTAGGTGACAAACCTATTGCAGGAGCAGATGCAGATGTTATGAACATTTGGCTAGCTCAATATGATGACTACTTGATAGTTTAGTGCACCATGCTTAAACGGCTTAGAATTGGGACTTCAAAGACGTTTTGAACATCATGGACCATATGAGATGTTCCAGGAGTTGAAGTTAATATTTCAAGCAAATACCCAAGTTGAGAGATATGAAGTCTCCAACAAGTTCTATAGCTAAAAGATGGAGGAGAATAGCTCAAGCAGTGAGCATGTGCTCAGATTGTCTGGGTACTACAAATCGCTTGAATCAAGTGGGAGTTAATCTTCCAGATAAAATAGTGATTGACAGAATTCTCTAGTCACCATCACCAAGTTAGTAGAACTTCGTGATGAACTATAATATGCAAGGGATAACGGAAACGATTCCCAAGCTCTTCGTGATGCTAAAATCGACGAAGGTAGAAATCAGGAAAAACATCAAGTGTTGATGGTAGACAAGACCACTAGTTTCAAGAAAAGGGCAAAAGAAAGAAGGGGAACTTCAAGAAGAACGGCAAGCAAGTTGCTGCTCAAGTGAAGAAGCCCAAGTCTGGACCTAAGCCTGAGACTAAGTGCTTCTACTGCAAAGGGACTGGTCACTGGAAGCGGAACTACCCCAAGTATTTGGCGTATAAGAAGGATGGCAAAGTGAACAAAGGTATATTTGATATACAGATTATTGATGTGTATTTTACTAGTGTTCGTAGCAACCCCTCGGTATTTGATACTGGTTCAGTTGCTAAGAGTAGTAACTCGAAACGGGAGTTGCAGAATGAACATAGACTAGTTAAGGGTGAAGTGACGATGTGTGTTGGAAGTGGTTCCAAGATTGATATGATCATCATCGCACACTCCCTATACTTTCGGAATTAGTGTTGAACCTAAATAAGTGTTATTTGGTGTTTGCGTTGAGCATGAATATGATTTGATCATGTTTATTGCAATACGGTTATTCATTTAAGTTAGAGAATAACCGTTGTTCTGTTTACATGAATAAAACCTTATATGGTTACACACCCAATGAAAATGGTTCGTTGGATCTCGATCGTAGTGATACACATATTCATAATATTGAATCCAAAAGATGCAAAGTTAATAATGATAGTGCAACTTATTTGTGGCACTGCCGTTTAGGTCATGTTGGTGTAAAGCGCATGAAGAAAATCCATGCTGATGGGCTTTTGGAATCACTTGATTATGAATCAGTTGATGCTTGCGAACCATGCCTCACGGGCAAGATGACTAAGACTCCGTTCTCCGGAACAATGGAGCGAGCAACAGATTTGTTGGAAATCATACATACTGATGTATGTGGTCCGATGAATATTGAGGCTCGTGGCAGGTATCATTATTTTCTGATCTTCACAGATGATTTGAGCAGATATGAGTATATCTACTTGATGAAACACAAGTCTGAAACATTTGAAAAGTTCAAAGAATTTTAGAGTGAAGTGGAGAATCATCGTAACAAAAATAAAAGTTTCTACGATATGATCGCAGAAGTAAAATATTTGAGTTACGAGTTTGGCCTTCAGTTAAAAACAATATGAAATAGTTTCACTACTCATGCCACCTGGAACACCACAACATAATGGTGTGTCCGAACGTCATAACCGTACTTTATTAGATATGGTGCGATCTATGATGTCTCTTACCGATCTACTGAAGGAAATATGCCCTAGAGGCAATAATAAAGTTATTATTTATTTCCTTATATCATGATAAATGTTTATTATTCATGCTAGCATTGTATTGACCGGAAACATGATACATGTGTGAATACATAGACAAACAGAGTGTCACTAGTATGCCTCTACTTGACTAGCTCGTTGATCAAAGATGGTTATGTTTCCTAGCCATAGACAAAGAGTTGTCATTTGATTAACGGGATCACATCATTAGGAGAATGATGTGATTGACTTGACCCATTCCGTTAGCATAGCACTTGATCGTTTAGTTTATTGCTATTGCTTTCTTCATGACTTATACATGTTCCTATGACTATGAGATTATGCAACTCACGTTTACCGGAGGAACACTTTGTGTGCTACCAAACGTCACAACATAACTGGGTGATTATAAAGGTGCTCTACAGGTGTCTCCGAAGGTACTTGTTGGGTTGGCATATTTCGAGATTAGGATTTGTCACTTCGATTGTCGGAGAGGTATCTCTGGGCCCACTCGGTAATGCACATCACTATAAGCCTTGCAAGCATTGCAACTAATGAGTTAGTTGCGGGATGATGTATTACAGAACGAGTAAAGAGACTTGCCGGTAACGAGATTGAACTAGTTATTGAGATACCAACGATCGAATCTCGGGCAAGTAACATACCGATGACAAAGGGAACAACGTATGTTGTTATGCGGTTTGACCGATAAAGATCTTCGTAGAATATGTAGGAGCCAATATGAGCATCTAGGTTCCGCTATTGGTTATTGACCGGAGACGTGTCTCGGTCATGTCTACATAGTTCTCGAACCCGTAGGGTCCGCACGCTTAAAGTTCGATGACGGTTATATTATGAGTTTATGTGTTTTGATGTACCGAAGGAGTTCAGAGTCCCGGATGAGATCGGGGACATGACGAGGAGTCTCGAAATGGTCGAGACGTAAAGATCGATATATTGGACAACTATATTCGTACATCGGAAAGGTTCCGAGTAATTCGGGTATTTTCAGAAGTACCGCGGAGTTACCGGAATTCGTATTGGGCCTTAATGGGCCATACAGGAAACGAGAGAAAGGCCTCAAAGGGTGGCCGCACCCCTCCCCATGGGCTAGTCCGAATTGGACTAGGGAGGGGGGGGGGGCGCCCCCTTCCTTCCTTCTCCTTTTCCCTTCCCTTTCCTTCCCTCCTACTCCTACTACTTGGAACGGCTCCTAGTTCTACTAGGAAAGGGGGAATCCTACTCCCGGTGGGAGTAGGACTCCCCTAGGGCGCGCCATAGAGAGGGCCGGCCCTCCCCCTCCTCCACTCCTTTATATACGGGGGCAGGGGGCACCCCAAATACACAACAACTGATCTCTTGATCTCTTAGCCGTGTGCGGTGCCCCCTCCACCATAATCCACCTCGGTCATATCGTAGCGGTGCTTAGGCAAAGCCCTGCGTCGGTAGAACATCATCATCGTCACCTCGCCGTCGTGCTGACGGAACTCTCCCTCAAAGCTCGGCTGGATCGGAGTTCGAGGGACGTCATCGAGTTGAACGTGTGCAGAACTCGAAGGTGTCGTGCGTTCGGTACTTGATCGGTCGGATCGTGAAGACGTACGACTACATCAACCGCGTTGTGCTAATGCTTCCGCTTCCGGTCTACGAGGGTACGTAGACAAAATTCTCCCCTCTCGTTGCTATGCATCACCATGATCTTGCGTGTGCGTAGGAAATTTTGGAAATTACTACGTTCCCCAACAGTGGCATCCGAGCCTAGGTTTTATGCGTTGATGTAATATGCACGAGTAGAACACAAGTGAATTGTGGGCGATATAAGTCATACTGCTTACCAGCATGTCACAGTTTGGTTCGGCGGTATTGTTGGATGAAGCGGCCCGGACCGACATTACGCGTACGCTTACGCGAGACTGGTTCTACCGACGTGCTTTGCACACAGGTGGCTGGCGGGTGTCAGTTTCTCCAACTTTAGTTGAACCGAGTGTGGCTACGCCCGGTCCTTGCGAAGGTTAAAACAACACCAACTTGACAAACTATCATTGTGGTTTTGATGCGTAGGTAAGAACGGTTCTTGCTCAGCCCGTAGCAGCCACGTAAAACTTGCAACAACAAAGTAGAGGACGTCTAACTTGTTTTGCAGGGCATGTTGTGATGTGATATGGTCAAGACGTGATGAGATATAAGTTGTTGTATGAGATGATCATGTTTTGTTGAAGTTATCGGCAACTGGCAAAAGCCTTATGGTTATCTTTCTATTGCATAAGATGCAAGCGCCAAATAATTGCTTTACTTTATCGCTATGTGATAGCAATAGTTGCAAGAGCAATTGTTGGCGAGACAACCATGTGACAACACATTGATATAGATCAAGATGATGGAGATCATGGTGTCATGCCGGTGAAGATGGAGATCATGACGATGCTTTGGAGATGGAGATCAAAGGCACAAGATGATGATGGCCATATCATGTCACATATTTTGATTGCATGTGATGTTTATCTCTTATACATCTTATTTTGCTTAGTTCGACGGTAGCTTTATAAGATGATCCCTCACTAAATTATCAAAGTATAAGTGTTCTCCCTGAGTATGCACCGTTGTGAAAGTTCTTCGTGCTGAGACACCACGTGATGATCGGGTGTGATAGGCTCTACGTTCATATACAACGGGTGCAAAACAGTTGCACACGCGGAATACTCAGGTTAAACTTGATGTGCCTAGCATATAACAGATATGGCCTCAGAACACGGAGACCGAAAGGTCGAGCGTGAATCATATAGTAGATATGATCAACATAGTGATGTTCACCATTGAAAGTAATCCATCTCACGTGATGATCGGACATGGTTTAGTTGATATGGATCTCGTGATCACTTAGAGGATTAGAGGGATGTCTATCTAAGTGGGAGTTCGTAAGTAATATGATTAATTGAACTTAAACTTATCATGAACTTAGTCCTGGTAGTATTAGCATATCTATGTTGTAGATCAATAGCTCGCGTTTAGCTCCCCTGTTTTATTTTTGATATGTTCCTAGAGAAAATTAAGTTGAAAGATGTTAGTAGCAATGATGCGGATTGGATCCGTGATCTGAGGATTATCCTCATTGCTGCACAGAAGAATTATGTCTTTAATGCACCGCTAGGTGACAGACCTATTGCAGGAGCAGATGCAGATGTTATGAACGTTTGGTTAGCTCAATATGATGACTACTTGATAGTTTAGTGCACCATGCTTAAACGGCTTAGAATCGGGACTTCAAAGACATTTTGAACGTCATGGACCATATGAGATGTTCTAGGAGTTGAAGTTAATATTTCAAGCAAATACCCGAGTTGAGAGATATGAAGTCTCCAACAAGTTCTATAGCTAAAAGATGGAGGAGAATAGCTCAAGCAGTGAGCATGCGCTCAGATTGTCTGGGTACTACAATCGCTTGAATCAAGTGGGAGTTAATCTTCCAGATAAGAAAGTGATTGACAGAATTCTCTAGTCACCATCACCAAGTTAGTAGAACTTCGTGATGAACTATGATATGCAAGGAATAACGGAAACGATTCCCATGCTCTTCGTAATGCTGAAATCAATGAAGGTAGAAATCAAGAAAAATATCAAGTGTTGATGGTAGACAAGACCACTAGTTTCAAGAAAAGGGCAAAAGGAAGAAGGGGAACTTCAAGAAGAACGGCAAGCAAGTTGCTGCTCAAGTGAAGAAGCCCAAGTCTGGTCCTAAGCCTGAGACTAAGTGCTTCTACTGCAAAGGGACTGGTCACTGGAAGCGGAACTGCCCCAAGTATTTGGCGGATAAGAAGGATGGCAAGGTGAACAAAGGTATATTTGATATACGGATTATTGATGTGTATTTTACTAGTGTTCGTAGCAACCCCCCGGTATTTGATACTGGTTCAGTTGCTAAGAGTAGTAACTTGAAACGGGAGTTGCAGAATGAACAGAGACTAGTTAAGGGAGAAGTGACGATGTGTGTTGGAAGTGGTTCCAAGATTGATATGATCATCATCGCACACTCCCTATACTTTTGGGATTAGTGTTGAACCTAAATAAGTGTTATTTGGTGTTTGCATTGAGCATGAATATGATTTGATCATGTTTATTGCAATACGGTTATTCATTTAAGTAAGAGAATAAATTGTTGTTCTGTTTACATATATGGTTACACACCCAATGAAAATGGTTCGTTGGATCTCGATCGTAGTGATACACATATTCATAATATTGAAACCAAAAGATGCAAAGTTAATAATGATAGTGCAACTTACTTGTGGCACTGTCGTTTAGGTCATATTGGTGTAAAGCGCATGAAGAAACTCCATGCTGATGGACTTTTGGAATCACTTGATTATGAATCAGTTGATTCTTGTGAACCATGCCTCATGGGCAAGATGACTAAGACTCCGTTCTCCGGAACAATGCAATAAGCAACAGATTTGTTGGAAATCATGCATACTGATGTATGTGGTCAGATGAATATTGAAGCTCGCGGCAGGTATCATTATTTTCTGATCTTCACAGATGATTTGAGCAGATATGAGTATATCTACTTGATAAAACACAAGTCTGAAACATTTGAAAAGTTCAAAGAATTTCAGAGTGAAGTGGAGAATCATCGTAACAAAATAAAAGTTTCTACGATATGATCGCAGAAGTAAAATATTTGAGTTACGAGTTTGGCCTTCAGTTAAAAATAATGTGAAATAGTTTCACTACTCATGCCACCTGGAACACCACAGTGTAATGGTGTGTCCGAACGTCGTAACCGTGCTTTATTAGATATGGTGCGATCTATGACGTCTCTTACTGATTTACCGCTATCGTTTTGGGGTTATGCATTAGAGACAGCTACATTCACATTAAATAGGGCACCACTAAATCCGTTGAGATGACACCGTATGAACTATGGTTTGGGAAGAAACCTAAGCTATCGTTTCTTAAAGTTTGAGGTTGCAATGCTTATGTGAAAAAGTTTCAACCTGATAAGCTCAAACCCAAATCGGAGAAGTGCGTCTTCATAGCATACCCAAAATAAAATGTTGGGTACACCTTCTATCACAGATCCGAAGGCAAGATATTCGTTGCTGAGAATGGATCCTTTCTAGACAAGGAGTTTCTCTCGAAAGAAGTGAGTGGGAGGAAAGTAGAACTTGATGAGGTAATTGTACCTGCTCCCTTATTGGAAAGTAGTTCATCATAGAAATATGCTCCTGTGACTACTACACCAATTAGTGAGGAAGCTAATGATGATGATCATGTAACTTCAGAACAAGTTGCTACTGAACCTCGTAGGTTAATCAGAGTGAGATCTGCACCAGAGTGGAACGGTAATCCTGTTCTGGAGGTCATGTTACTTGACCATGACGAGCCTACGAACTATGATGAAGCGATGATGAGCCCAGATTCCACGAAATGGCTTGAGGCCATGAAATCTGAGATGAGATCCATGTATGAGAACAAAGTATGGACTTTGATTGACTTGCCCATTGATCGGTGAGCCATTGAGATTAAATGGATTTTCAAGAGGAAGACAGACGCTGATAGTAGTGTTACTATCTACAAAGCTAGAATTGTCGCAAAAAGGTTTTCGACCAGTTCAAGGTGTTGACTACGATGAGAGTTTCTCACTCGTATCTATGTTTAAGTCTGTCCGAATCATGTTAACAATTGCCGCATTTTATGAAATCTGGCGAATGGATAAACAAAACTGCATTCCTTAATGGATTTATTAAAGAAGAGTTGTATATGATGCAACCAGAAGGTTTTGTCGATCCAAAGGGAGCTAACAAAGTGTGCAAGCTCCAGCGATCCATTTATGGACTGGTGCAAGCCTCTCGGAGTTGGAATAAGCACTTTGATAGTGTGATCAAAGCATTTGGTTTTGTACATACTTTTGGAGAAGCCTGTATTTACAAGAAAGTGAGTGGGAGCTCTGTAGCATTTCTGATATTATATGTGGATGACATATTATTGATTGGAAATGATATAGAATTTCGGATAGCATAAAGGGATACTAGAATGAGAGTTTTTCAATGAAAGACCTCGGTGAAGCTGCTTACATATTGAGCATCAAGATCTATAGAGATAGATCAAGACGCTTGATAAGTTTTTGCAATGAGTACGTACCTTGACAAGATTTTGAAGTAGTGCAAAATGGAACAGTCAAAGAAAGTATTCTTGCCTGTGTTACAAGGTGTGAAGTTGAGTAAGACTCAAAACCCGACCACGACAGAGGATAGAGAGAGAATGAAAGTCATTCCCTATGCCTTGGCCATAGGTTCTATAAAATATGCCATGCTGTGTACCAGATCTATTGTATACCCTACACTGTTTTTGGCAAGGGAGTACAATAGTGATCTAGGAGTAGATCACTGGACAGCGGTCAAATTATCCTTAGTGGAATAAGGATATGTTTCTCGATTATGGAGGTGACAAAAAGGTTCGTCGTAAAGGGTTATGTCGATGCAAATTTTGACACTGGTCCAGATGACTCTAAATGTCAATCTGGATACATATGGAATGTGGGAGCAATTAGCTAGAATAGCTCCATGCAGAGCATTGTTGACATAGAAATTTGCAAAATACTTATGGATCTGAATGTGACAGACCCGTTTACTAAACTTCTCTCACAAGCAAAACATGATCACACCTTAGTACTCTTTGGGTGTTAATCACCTAGCGATGTGAACTAGATTATTGACTCTAGTAAACCCTTCGGGTGTTGGTCACATGACGATGTGAACTATGGGTGTTAATCACATGGTGATGTGAACTATTGGTGTTAAATCACATGGCGATGTGAACTAGATTATTGACTCTAGTGCAAGTGGGAGACTAAAGGAAATATGCCCTAGAGGCAATAATAAAGTTATTATTTATTTCCTTATATCATGATAAATGTTTATTATTCATGCTAGAATTGTATTAACCGGAAACATGATACATGTGTGAATACATAGACAAACAGAGTGTCACTAGTATGCCTCTACTTGACTAGCTCGTTGATCAAAGATGGTTATGTTTCCTAGCCATAGACAAAGAGTTGTCATTTGATTAACGGGATCACATCATTAGGAGAATGATGTGATTGACTTGACCCATTCCGTTAGCATAGCACTTGATCGTTTAGTTTATTGCTATTGCTTTCTTCATGACTTATACATGTTCCTATGACTATGAGATTATGCAACTCCCGTTTACCAGAGGAACACTTTGTGTGCTACCAAACGTCACAACGTAACTGGGTGATTATAAATGTGCTCTATAGGTGTCTCCGAAGGTACTTGTTGGGTTGGCGTATTTCGAGATTAGGATTTGTCACTCCGGTTGTCGGAGAGGTATCTCTGGGCCCACTCGGTAATGCACATCACTATAAGCCTTGCAAGCATTGCAACTAATGAGTTAGTTGCGGGATGATGTATTATGGAACGAGTAAAGAGACTTGCCGGTAACGAGATTGAACTAGGTATTGAGATACCGACGATTGAATCTTGGGCAAGTAACATACCGATGACAAAGGGAACAACGTATGTTGTTATGCGGTTTGACCGATAAAGATCTTCGTAGAATATGTAGGAACCAATATGAGCATCTAGGTTCTGCTATTGGTTATTGACCGGAGACGTGTCTCGATCATGTCTACATAGTTCTCGAACCCGTAGGGTCCGCACACTTAAAGTTTGATGACAGCTATATTATGAGTTTATGTGTTTTGATGTACCGAAGGAGTTCGGAGTCCCGTATGAGATCGGGGACATGACGAGGAGTTTCGAAATGGTCGAGACGTTAAGATCGATATATTGGACGACTATATTCGGACATCGTAAAGGTTCCGAGTGATTCGGGTATTTTCGGGAGTACCGGGGAGTTACGGGAATTCGTATTGGGCCTTAATGGGCCATACGGGAAAGGAGAGAAAGGCCTCAAAGGGTGGCCGCACCCCTCCCCATGGGCTAGTCTGAATTGGACTAGGGAGGGGGGGGGCGCCCCCTTCCTTCCTTCTCCTTTTCCCTTCCCTTTCCTTCCCTCCTACTCCTACTACCATGAAGGGCTCCTAGTTCTACTAGGAAAGGGGGAATCCTACTCCCGGTGGGAGTAGGACTCCCCTAGGGCGCGCCATAGAGAGGACCGGCCCTCCCCCTCCTCCACTCCTTTATATACGGGGGCAGGGGGCACCCCAAAGACACAACAATTGATCTCTTGATATCTTAGCCGTGTGCGGTGCCCCCCTCCACCATAATCCACCTCGGTCATATCGTAGTGGTGCTTAGGCGAAGCCCTGCGTCGGTAGAACATCATCATCCTCACCACGCCGCCGTGCTGACGGAACTCTCCCTCAAAGCTCGGCTGGATCGGAGTTCGAGGGACGTCATCGAGTTGAACGTGTGCAGAACTCGGAGGTGCCGTGCGTTCGGTACTTGATCGGTCGGATCGTGAAGACGTACGACTACATCAACCGCGTTCTGCTAACGCTTCCGCTTCCAGTCTACGAGGGTACGTAGACAACACTCTCCCCTCTTGTTGCTATGCATCACCATGATCTTGCGTGTGCGTAGGAAATTTTTGAATTACTACGTTCCCCAACATCTACCACTATCGTTTTGGGGTTATGCATTAGAGACAGGTGCATTCACGTTAAATAGGGCACCATCTAAATCAATTGAGACAACACCGTATGAACTATGGTTTGGCAAGAAACCTAAGCTATCGTTTCTTAAAGTTTGAGGTTGCAATGCTTATGTGAAAAAGTTTCAACCTGATAAGCTCTAACCCAAATCGGAGAAGTGCGTCTTCATAGGATACCCAAAAGAAAATGTTGGGTACACCTTCTATCACAGATCCGAAGGCAATATATTTGTTGCTTTGAATGGATCCTTTCTAGAAAAGGAGTTTCTCTCAAAAGAAGTGAGTGGGAGGAAAGTAGAACTTGATGAGGTAACTGTACCTGCTCCCTTATTGGAAAGTAGTTCATCATAGAAATTTGTTCCTGTGACTACTACACCGATTAGTGAGGAAGCTAATGATGATGATCATGTAACTTCAGATCAAGTTACTACCGAACCTCGTAGGTAAACCAGAGTGAGATCCGCACCAGAGTAGTACGGTAATCCTATTTTAGAGGTCATGTTACTTGACCGTGACGAGCCTACGAACTATGAGGAAGCGATGATGAGCCCAGATTCCGCGAAATGGCTTGAGGCCATGAAATCTGAGATGAGATCCATGTATGAGAACGAAGTATGGACTTTGATTGACTTGCCCAATGATCGGCGAGCCATTGAGATTAAATGGATCTTCAAGAGGAAGACGGACGCTGATAGTAGTGTTACTATCTACAAAACTAGAATTGTCACAAAAAGGTTTTCAACAAGTTCAAGGTGTTGACTACGATGAGAGTTTCTCACTCGTATCTATGCTTAAGTCTGTCCGAATCATGTTAGCAATTGCCGCATTTTATGAAATCTGGCAAATGGATAAACAAAACTGCATTCCTTAATGGATTTATTAAAGAAGAGTTGTATATGATGCAACCAGAAGGTTTTGTCAATCCTAAAGGTACTAACAAAATATGCAAGCTCCAGCGATCCATCTATGGACTGGTGCAAGCATCTCGGAGTTGTAATATACGCTTTGATAAGTTGATCAAAGCATATAGTTTTATACAGACTTGTGATGAAGCCTGTATTTACAAGAAAGTGAGTGGGAGCACTACAACATTTCTGATAAGTATATGTGAAAGACATATTGTTGATCGGAGATAATGCAAAATTATTCTGCAAAGCATAAAGGAATGTTTGAAAGGATTTTTTCAAAGAAAGACCATGGTGAAGCTGCTTACATATTGATCATCAAGATCTATAGAGATAGATCAATACGCTTGACAAGTTTTTTTTCAATGAGTACATACCTTGACAAGATTTTGAAGTAGTTCAAAATGGAATAGTCAAAAAGGAGTTCTTGCCTGTGTTACAAGGTGTGAAGTTGAGTAAGACTCAAAACCCGACCACGGCAGAAGATAGAGAGAGAATGAAAGTCATTCCCTATGCCTCAGCCATAGGTTCTATAAAGTATGCCATGCTGTGTACCAGACCTATTGTATACCCTGCCCTGAGTTTGGCAAAGGAGAACAATAGTGATCTAGGAGTAGATCACTGGACATTGGTCAAAATTATCCTTAGTGGAATAAGGATATGTTTCTCGATTATGGAGGTGACAAAAGGTTCGTCGTAAAAGGTTACGTCGATGCAAGTTTTGACACTGATCCAGATGACTCTAAGTCTCAATCTGGATACATATTGAAAGTGGGAGCAATTAGCTAGAGTAGCTCCATGCAGAGCATTGTTGACATAGAAATTTGCAAAATACTTACGGATCTGAATGTGGCAGACCCGTTGACTAAACTTCTCTCACAAGAAAAACATGATCATACCTCAGTACTCTTTGGGTGTTAATCACATAGCAATGTGAACTAGATTATTGACTCTAGTAAACCCTTTGGGTGTTGGTCACAGGTCGATGTGAACTATGGGTGTTAATCACATGGTGATGTGAACTATTGATGTTAAATCACATGGCGATGTGAACTAGATAATTGACTCTAGTGCAAGTGGGAGACTGAAGGAAATATGCCCTAGAGGCAATAATAAAGTTATTATTTATTTCTTTATATCATGATAAATGTTTATTATTAATGCTAGAATTGTATTAACCGGAAACATAATACATGTGTGAATACATAGACAAACAGAGTGTCACTAGTATGCCTCTACTTGACTAGCTCGTTGATCAAAGATGGTTATGTTTCCTAACCATAGACATGAGTTGTCATTTGATTAATGAGATCACATCATTAGGAGAATGATGTGATTGACTTGACCCATTCCGTTAGCATAGCACTTGATCGTTTAGTTTGTTGCTATTGCTTTCTTCATGACTTATACATGTTCCTATGACTATGAGATTATGCAACTCCCATTTACCGGAGGAACATTGTGTGCCACCAAACGTCACAACATAACTGGGTGATTATAATGGTACAATACCGGTAACCCCCGAATTATTCCGGTGACCGTATGATGACTTCCCATATATAAATCTTTACCTCCGGACCATTCCGGAACTCCTCGTGACGTCCAGGATCTCATCCAGGACTCCGAACAACATTCAGTGACCACGTACATACTTTCCCTATAACCCTAGCGTCATCGAACCTTAAGTGTGTAGACCCTACGGGTTCGGGAGTCATGCAGACATGGCCGAGACAACTCTCCGGTCAATAACCAACAGCGGGATCTGGATACCCATGTTGGCTCCCACATGCTCCACGATGATCTCATCGGATGAACCACGATGTCAAGGATTCAATCAATCCCGTATACAATTCCCTTTGTCCATCGGTACGATACTTGCCCGAGATTCGATCATCGGTATCCCGATACCTTGTTCAATCTCGTTACCGGCAAGTCTCTTTACTCGTTCCGTAACACATCATCCCGTGATCAACTCCTTGATCACATTGTGCACATTATGATGATGTCCTACCAGGTGGGCCCAGAGATACCTCTCCGTTTACACGGAGTGACAAATCCCAGTCTCGATTCGTGCTAACCCAACAGACACTTTCGGAGATACCTGTAGTGAACCTTTATAGCCACCCAGTTACGTTGTGACGTTTGGTACACCCAAAGCACTCCTACGGTATCCAGGAGTTGCACAATCTCATGGTCTAAGGAAATGATACTTGACATTAGAAAAGCTTTAGCATACGAACTACACGATCTTTGTTCTAGGCTTAGGATTGGGTCTTGTCCATCACATAATTCTCCTAATGATGTGATCTCGTTATCAACGACATCCAATGTCCATGGTCAGGAAACCGTAACCATCTATTGATCAACGAGCTAGTCAACTAGAGGCTTACTAGGGACATTGTGTTGTCTATGTATCCACACATGTATCTGAGTTTCCTATCAATACAATTCTAGCATGGATAATAAACGATTATCATGAAAAATGAAATATAATATAATAATAACTAATTTATTATTGCCTCTAGGGCATATTTCCAACAGTCTCCCACTTGCACTAGAGTCAATAATCTAGTTCACATCGCCATGTGATTAACACTCACAGGTCACATCGCCATGTGACCAACATCCAAGAGTCTACTAGACTCAATAATCTAGTTCACATCACTATGTGATAAACACTCAAAGAGTTCTGGGTTTGATCATGTTATGCTTGTGAGAGAGGTTGTAGTCAACGGGTCTTGCCATATTCAGATCCCTATGTATTTCGCAAAACTTTATTTCATATCGTAGATGCTGCTACCACGTTCCACTTGGAGCTATTCCAAATTGTTGCTCCATTATACGTATCCGGTATCTCTACTCAGAGCTATCCGGATAGGTGTTAAGCTTGCATCGACATAACTCTTTACGTCGAACTCTTTATCACCTCCATAACCGAGAAACATTTCCTTATTCCTCTAATGATAATTTTGACCGCTATCTGGTGATCTACTCCTAGATCACCTTTGTACCCTCTTGCCAGACATATGGCAAGGCACACATCAGGTGCGGTACTTCAGCATGACATACCGTATAGAGCCTATGACAAAAGCATAGGGGACGACCTTCGTCCTTCCTCTTTCTTCTGCCGTGGTCAAGCTTTGAGTCTTACTCAACTTCACACCTTACAACTCAGGTAAGAACCCCTTCTTTGACTGATCTATTTTGAACTCCTTCAAAAACATGTCAAGGTGTGTGTTCTTTGAAAGTATCATCAGACGTCTTGATCTATTTCTATAGATCTTGATGCCCAATATTTAAGCAGCTTTATCCAGGTCTTCCTTTGAAAATCACTCTTCAAACAACCGTTTATGCTTTCCAGAAATTCTACATTATTTCGGATCAACAATATGTCATCCACATATACTTATCAGAAATGTTGTAGTGCTCCCACTCACTTTCTTGTAAATACAAGTTTCTAACAAACATTGTATAAACCTAAAAGCTTTGATCACTCCATCAAAACATATATTCCGATTCCGAGATGCTTGCTCTAGTCCATAGAAGGATTGCTGGAGCCAGCATACCTTTTAGCATCCTTAGGATCGACAAAACTTTGATTGTATCACATACAACTCTTTCTTACGAAAACTGGTAAGAAAACTTGTTTTTTACATCCATCTGTCAGATTTCATAATTGAAATATACAGCTAATGCTAACATGATTCCGACGGACTTAAGCATCGCTATGGGTGAGAAATTATCATCGTAGTCAACTCCTTGAACTTGTGAAAAGACTCTTTCCCACAAGTCGAGCTTCATAGACGGTAACATTACCACCCACGCCCGTCTTCTTCTTAAAGATCCATTTATCTCAATGGCTTGCCGATCATCGGGCAAGTCCACCAAAGTCCATACTTTGTTCTGATACATGGATCCTATCTCGGATTTCATGGCTTCTAACCATTTGTCGGAATACTGGCCCACCATCGCTTCTCCATAGCTCGTAGGTTCATTGTTGTCTAACAACATGATATCTAAGACAGGATTACCGTACCACTCAGGAGTAGTACATATCCTTGTCGACCTATGAGGTTCGATAGCAACTTGATCCGAAGCTTCATGATCACTGTCATTAACTTCCTCTTCAACAGACGTAGGTGCCACAGAAAACATCTTTCTGTGTTGCATCACTCTCTGGTTGAAGTAAAGGTTCGACAACCTCATCAAGTTCTAGCTTCCTCCCACTCAATTCTTTCGAGAGAAACTCCTTCTTGAGAAAGGACCCTTTCTTAGCGACAAACAATTTGCCCTCGGATCTGAGATAGAAGGTATACCTAACTGTCACCTTTGGGTATCCTATGAAGATGTGTTTGTCCGCTTTGGGTTCGAGCTTCTCCGGCTGAAGCCTTAAGCATCGCAGCCCCAAACATTAAGAAACGACAACTTTGGTTTCTTGCCAAACCAATGTTCATACGATGTCGTCTCAACGGACTTAGATGGTGTCCTATCTAAAGTGAATGCAGCTGTCTCTAACGCATAACCTCAAAATGAAAACGGTAGATTGATAAGAGACATCATAGATCGCACCATATCTCATAGTGTTCGATTACGACGTCTGGACACACCATTACCTTGTGGTGTTCCAGGTGGCTTCAACTATGAAACAATTCCACAATGTCTTAAGTGATTGCCAAACTCATAACTCAGAAAATCCCCTTTTGATCAGATCGTAGGAACATGATCTTATTGTTATGATGATTCTTAACTTCACTCTGAAATCGCTTGAACTTTTCAAACGTTTCAGACTTGTGCTTCATTAAGTAGATATACCTATATCTACCCAAATCGTCAATGAAGATGAGAAAATAGCGATATCCACCGCACGCTTCAATTTTCATTGGATCACACACATCAGCATGCATGATTTCCAACAAGTCACTTGCCCGTTTCATTGTACCTGAAAACGGGGTCTTAGTCATCCTGCCCATGAGGCATGGCTCGCATGTGTCAAGTGATTCAAAATCAAGTGACTCCAAACATCCATCGACATGGAGTTTCTTCATGCATCTTGCGCCAATATGACCTAAGCGGTAGTGCCACGAGAAAGTGGTACTATCATTATTAACTCTACATCTTTTGGCGTGAACATGTGTATTACCACGACCGAGATTCAATGAACCATTCACATAGGGTGCATGACCATGAAAGGTATCATTCATGTAAACAGAATAACCATTATTCTCTGACTTAAATGAATGACCGTATTGCAATGAACATGATCTAATCATATTCATGCTCAACGTAGACACCTGATAACATTTATCTAGGTTCAATACTAATCCTGAAGGCAGATGGAGCGTGCGATGGTGATCTCATCAACTTTGGAAACACTTCCAACACACATCGTCACCTCGCCCTTAGCCAGTCTCTGTTTAGTTCGTAGCTTTTGCTTCAAGTCACCAATAATAGCAACTGAACCGGTATCCAATACCCAGGTGCTACCAGGAGTACTAGTGAGGTACACATTAATAACACATATATACTTTGTTGAAGTTGCCAGCCTTCTTATCTACCATGCATTTGGGGTAATTCCGCTACCAGTGACCGTTCACCTTACAATAGAAGCACTTAGTCTTGGGTTTGGGTTCAACCTTGGGTTCCTTCACAGGAGCAGCAACTGGTTTGCCATCCATGAATTTTCCCTTCTAGCCCTTGCCCTTCTTGAAACCAGTGGTCTTGTTAAACCATCAACACTTGATGCTCCTTCTTGATTTCTACCTTTTGCGGTCTTTAAGCACCGTGAACAGCTTCGGGATCAATTCCATCCCTTGCATGTCATAGTTCATCACGAAGATCTAGTAGCTTAGTGATAGTGGCTAGAGAACTCTATCAATCACTATCTTATCCAGAAGTTTAACTCCCACTTGATTTAAGTGATTGTAGCACCCAGACATTCTGAGCACATGCTCACTAGCTGAGCTATTCTCCTCCATCTTGTTGGCAAAAGAACTTGTCAGAGGTCTCACACCTCTCAACACGGGCATGAGCCTGAAATCCCAATTTCAGCTCTTGGAACATCTCATATGTTCTATGGCGTTCAAAACGTCATTGGAATCCCGATTCTAAGCCGTAAAGTATGGTGCACCAAACTATCAAGTAGTCATCAGGATGTGTCTATCAGGTGTTCACAACATCCACAGATGATGTTGTAGGGGTTTGCATCGAGCGGTGCATCAAAGACGTAAGCCTTCTGTGTAGTAGTGAGGACACTCCTCGGACTACGGACCTAGTCCGCATCATTGCTTACAATATCTTTCAACTTAATCTTTCTCTAGGAACGTATTGAAACAGGGAGCTACAACGTGAGCTATTTATCTACAACAGATTTGCGAAGACAATTTAGACCATGTTCATGATAATTGAGTTCATCTAATCAAATTAATTTAATGAACTCCCACTCAGATAGACATCCCTCTAGTCATCTAAGTGAAACATGATCCGAATCGACTAGGCCGTGTCCGATCATCACGTGAGACGGACTAGTCATCAACGGTGAACATCTCATGTTGATCGTATCTTCTATACGACTCATGTTCGACCTTTCGGTCTTCCGTGTTCCGAGGCCATGTCTGTACATGCTAGGCTCGTCCAGTCAACCTAAGTGTTTCGCATGTGTCCCGAGGCCATGTCTGTACATGCTAGGCTCGTCAACACCCGTTGTATTCGAACGTTAGAATCTATCACACCCGATCATCACGTGGTGCTTCGAAACAACGAACCTTCGCAATGGTGCACAGTTAGGGGGAACACTTTTCTTGAAATTTTAGTGAGGGATCATCTTATTTAAACTACCGTCGTTCTAAGCAAATAAGATGTAAAACATGATAAACATCACATGCAATCAAATAGTGACATGATATGGCCAATATCATTTTGCTCCTTTAGATCTCCATCTTCGGGGCTCCATGATCATCATTGTCACCGGCATGACACCATGATCTCCATCATCGTGTCTTCTTGAAGTTGTCTCGTCATCTATTACTTCTACTACTATGGCTAACGCTTTAGTAATAAAGTAAAGTAATTACATGGCGTTTATGTTGACACACAGGTCATAAATAAATTAAGACAACTCCTATGGCTCCTGCCGGTTGTCATACTCATCAACATGCAAGTCGTGATTCCTATTACAAGAACATGATCAATCTCATACATCACATATATCATTCATCACATCCTTTTGGCCATATCACATCACAAGGCATATGCTGCAAAAACAAGTTAGATGTCCTCTAATTGTTCTTGCAAGTTTTTACGTGGCTGCTATAGGTTTCTAGCAAGAACGTTTCTTACCTACGCGAAAACCACAACGTGATATGCCAATTTCTATTTACCCTTCATAAGGACCCTTTTCATCGAATCCGATCCGACTAAAGTGGGAGAGACACACCCGCTAGCCACCTTATGCAACTAGTGCATGTCAGTCGGTGGAACCAGTCTCACGTAAGCGTACGTGTAAGGTCGGTCCGGGCCGCTTCATCCCACGATGCCGCCGAATCAAGATAAGACTAGTAACGGCAAGTAAATTGACAAAATCAACGCCCACAACTGCTTTGTGTTCTACTCGTGCATAGAAACTACGCATAGACCTAGCTCTGATACCACTGTTGGGGATCATAGCAGAAATTTAAAATTTTCTACGCATCACCAAGATCAACCTATGGAGTAATCTAGCAACGAGGGGAAGGAGAGTGCATCTACATACCCTTGTAGATCTCTAAGTGGAAGCGTTGCAAGAAGAGGATGAAGGAGTCGTACTCGTAGCAGTTCAGATCGCGGTTGATTCCGATCTAAGCGTCAAACCACGGCGCCTCCGCGTTCAACACACGTGCAGCCCGGTGACGTCTCCTACGCCTTGATCCAGCAAGGGGAGAAGGAGAGGTTGGGGAAGACTCCATCCAGCAGCAGCACGACGGCATGGTAGTGAAGGAGGAGCGTGGCAATCCTGCAGGGCTTCGCCAAGCACCGCAGGAGAAGAGGAGGACTTGGGAGAGGGGGAGGGCTGCGCCAGAACTTGGGTGCGGCTGCCCTCCCACCCCCCACATATATATAGGAGCAAGGGAGAGGGGGGCCGGCCCCCTCAGATCCAATCTGAGGAGGGGGCGGCGGCCAGGGGGGTTGCCTTGCCCTCCAAGGCAAGGGGGGCGCCCCCTTTAGGGTTCCCCCAAACCCTAGGCGCATGGGCCCTAGGGGGAGGCGCCCAGCCCACTAAGGGGCTGGTCCCTATCCACACACAGCCCATAGGGCCCTCCAGGGCAGGTGGACCCTCCCGGTGGACCCCCGGAACCCCTCCAATGGTCCCGGTACAATACCGGTAACCCCCGACTTATTCCGGTGACCGTATGATGACTTCCCATATATAAATCTTTACCTCCGGACCATTCCGGAACTCCTCGTGACGTCCGGGATCTCATCCGGGACTCCGAACAACATTCGTTGACCACGTACATACTTTCCCTATAACCCTAGCGTCATCGAACCTTAAGTGTGTAGACCCTACGGGTTCGGGAGTCATGCAGACATGGCCGAGACAACTCTCCGGTCAATAACCAACAGCGGGATCTGGATACCCATGTTGGCTCCCACATGCTCCACGATGATCTCATCGGATGAACCACGATGTCAAGGATTCAATCAATCCCGTATACAATTCCCTTTGTCCATCGGTACGATACTTGCCCGAGATTCGATCGTCGGTATCCCGATACCTTGTTCAATCTCGCTACCGGCAAGTCTCTTTACTCGTTCCGTAACACATCATCCCATGATCAACTCCTTGATCACATTGTGCACATTATGATGATGTCCTACCGAGTGGGCCCAGAGATACCTCTCCGTTTACACAGAGTGACAAATCCCAGTCTCGGTTCGTGCCAACCCAACAAACACTTTCAGAGATACCTGTAGTGAACCTTTATAGCCACCCAGTTACGTTGTGACGTTTGGTACACCCAAAGCACTCCTACGGTATCCGGGAGTTGCACAATCTCATGGTCTAAGGAAATGATACTTGACATTAGAAAAGCTTTAGCATACAAACTACACGATCTTTGTGCTAGGCTTAGGATTGGGTCTTGTCCATCACATCATTCTCCTAATGATGTGATCCCGTTATCAACGACATCCAATGTCCATGGTCAGGAAACCGTAACCATCTATTGATCAACGAGCTAGTCAACTAGAGGCTTAGTAGGGACATGGTGTTGTCTATGTATCCACACATGTATCTGAGTTTCCTATCAATACAATTCTAGCATGGATAATAAACGATTATCATGAACAATGAAATATAATATAATAATAACTAATTTATTATTGCCTCTAGGGCATATTTCCAACAACAACGTATGTTGTTATGTGGTCTAACCGATAAAGATCTTCGTAGAATATGTGGGAGCCAATATGAGCATCCAGGTTCCGCTATTGGTTATTGACCGGAGACGTGTCTCGGTCATGTCTACATTGTTCTCGAACCCGTAGGGTCCGCACGCTTAATGTTTCGATGACAGTTATATTATGAGTTTATGAGTTTTGATGTACCGAAGGAGTTTGGAGTTCCGGATGAGATCGGGGACATGACGAGGAGTTTCGAAATGGTCGAGACGTAAAGATCGATATATTGGACGACTATATTCGGACATCAGAAAGGTTCCGAGTGATTCAGGTATTTTTCGGAGTACCGGAGAGTTACAGGAATACGTATTGGGCCTTATTTGGCCATACGGGAAAGAAGGAAAAGGGACTCAAGGGTGGCTGCACCCCTCCCCTTGGTCTGGTCCGAATTGGACTAGGGAAGGGGGGCGCCCCCTTCCTTCCTTCCTTCTCCTTTTCCCTTCCTCCTTTTCTATTTCATATGGGAGGTGGAATCCTACTAGGACTAGGGAGTCCTAGTAGGACTCCACACTTGGCGCGCCCCCTCCTAGGGCCGGCCTCCTCCTCCCTTGCTCCTTTATATACGGGTGCAGGGGGCACCCCAAAGACACAACAATTGATCATTGATCTCTTAGCCGTGTGCGGTGCCCCCTTCCACCATAATCCTCGATAATATTGTAGCAGTGCTTAGGCGAAGCCCTGCGACAGTAGAACATCAAGATCGTCACCACGCCGTCGTGTTGACGGAACTCTTCCCCGACATTCTGCTGGATCGGAGTCCGGGGATCGTCATCGATCTGAACGTGTGCTAGAACTCGGAGGTGCCATAGTTTCGGTGCTTGATCGGTCGGGACATGAAGACGTATGACTACATCAACCGCGTTGTGCTAACGCTTCCGCTTTCGGTCTACGAGGGTACGTAGACAACACTCTCCTCTCTCGTTGCTATGCATCACCATGATCTTGCGTGTGCGTAGGAAAATTTTGATATTACTATGTTCCCCAACAGGCGGCTCCTTTAGGAGCCAATGACACTCAGTGCAAAAATTTTGAAGGCAGATTATTTTCCCGCCACGAGCATTTTAGAAGCAGGCCTAGGCGGTCATTCCTCTCAGGTATGGCACGCGATCCTAGACGGGCGGGACATCTTGTCCCAGGGCATCATTCGAAGAGTTGGAACTGGAGAAGAAACAAAGATCTGGGAGCATAACTGGCTCCCCCGTGAGGGAGTTAAACGACCTTTGAACACGATGGTTGCTCACCCGCCTGAACTAGTTTCAGAATTAATTGATGCCACTTCAGCCACTTGGAGAGAAGATCTGATACGGGCCATCTTTAATCCTTATGACGCCCAAAGCATATTAAGGATCCCACTGTGTACTCGTAAGGTTGCTGATTTCTGGGCTTGGGGTGCTGATCACCGTGGGAGATTTTCAGTTAGCTCGGTTTGCAGAATGCTCGTGAAAACAAAACCGCAGAGGGAAAGTTGGCTCGAAAATTCTGAAAGCCCTGCGGATGTTGCAGTGGAGGCAAAGAGGTGGTCTAATCTATGGCAGATTAAGGTTCCATCGAAGCTCAAGAACTTTTTATGGCGCTTCTGTCAGAATTCATTACCAACAACAGACTTGCTGAATCATCGTAACATGTCGACTTCTTTGGTCTGCGCTATTTGTTCAACTTCTGACAGTTGGAGGCACGCGCTGGTCAATTGCCATATGGCGGGTAGTGTCTGGGCACTAGCTCCTTCTGAGATGGTGGAGCATATGCAAGCAAACTTGGAGCTGGAAGCGAAGGACTGGTTGTTTCTGATGCACGAAACTCTGGCCCAAAATGATTTCACAAGATTGGTGGTCACCTTGTGGGCAATTTGGAGAGATAGGAGGAAAACTATACACGAGGAGATTTTCCAAAGTCCGTTGTCAACTTTCTCTTTCATTAACTCTTTTCTGGATGACTTGGAGTCTCTTAAGCAGCCAACTATTGCTCAAGCAAGGAATTAGCCAGCCAGAGCGCAGGTGTGGATTGCACCACCGTTGGAATTTTTGAAACTGAACACCGATGCGGTAGTAACGAGGAATGGAAGCTATGGCTCAGTTGCGGCTTTGTGCCGTGACGCGGGAGGTACTTTTCTGGGAGCTTCATGCATAACATTTAGGAACATTTCGGATCCTGAGATTCTTGAGTCTTTGGCAGTAAGAGAAGCCCTGGCTTTAGCGAACGATCTTTATGAGCAAAAAATACATGTGGCATCGGACTGCCAGAATGTGGTGCACGGAATAAAAAAAGGATCAATAGCGGAGTGTGGAGCTATAATTCGTGAAATCATAGACCATTCGACCTCGTTTACTTCTTGTAATATAGTTCACGAGCATAGAGCCTCGAATACCGAGGCTTACAATCTCGCTAAGCATGCTTTATCATTAGGGTTTGGCCGCCATGTATGGTTTGGCCAGCCCGGCGATCTTCTTTTTGTACCTGTAAACATTATGATTATATGAATAAAGCTTGGCGAGACTGTCTAAAAAAAAGGTGGCTGTGGCATGAGCAATCCGATAGGGAAACACCATGGGCCGCGCAATAAGGCTGACAAGCTTTGCCCCTAGTGTATTCGTCGCCACCCGAAGAAAAACATGAGATTGAAGAACGCCGTCCAAAATCACCTGTGGGTACGCGACATCAACCTCGGGCCGGGTCTTACGGTCGGATTCTTGCAAGAGTTCGTTGAATTATGGAGGCTCGTGCATGGAGTCCAGCTACTACCCGTGGTAACTAACAGTGTGACATGGAAGCTCTCTAACTCAGGGATGTTCGTCCGCGTCAGCGCAATTTATAGGAGCCATGGCCTTCAATCTTCGGCCAATCATTTGGAAGCCATGTGCGCCAGCGAAGTGCAAGTTTTTCGCTTGGCTGATAATCCGCAACACAGTCCGGACTGCTAGCTCATTGCTTAGCAGTGCATGGAGGACGAGAATTGCCTGCTCCCTCGGCCTGTGCCCATCTGTGCTCCAGCGTACGTGGCTTGATTTGATTGGAACAAAATAAGGCCCGGCCCCACCCCCTTAAAATCAGGAAGAAGATGATTAGATTAGAAAAAAAAGGAAAAAAGACAACCGTAGGATGAAGTGGAAGCACGGATAGGAGTATGGGGAAGGAGCAGGCAAGCCGGATCCATACATGGATGGCCGCGAAACCCAACCTGCCCACTATGCACCTGCACATTATGGCCGAATGCTGATACTCTAGGAGTGTTTGGGACTTAATGGCATTTTGGCTATCCTGCCCACAAATTCAGCATTTGGAATGGGTGCACCAGCAATGCTAGACCCACGTAAAACTACGTGAGGATTTTACATAAAGAGTGATGTGGAGATAGTTAATTGGATAATGGTTAGTGGCTGGGGCCCACCCCGGTTGAAATCAGGGGGCAGAAAAGTTTAATTAAGTAAGATTACGTAACAACCCGTAGGATGTACGTAGATGTAGCATTTTTGTGGGTGCACTCTGGGTCGGTTAGGGACTGGTGGTTTGCACTACCTGCAACTGCCGGCCGGGGTGCCGCAAAAAAGACTTCGGTCTCTGATCTTTTTGGGAGCTTGGGAGTTGGGAACTGTCCCTGGAAGAAATGCTAGGACCTATGAGAGAAAAGAGTGCTCAGCTACAGCTCTCACATGCAAGATTAAAAGCGAGGTTAGCTAACCTCCACCATGAGTGTATAGGATGTATATAGGAGTTAAAAGCACTAGGAGTCCTAGAACTTCATGGACGGGGGAGCTGAAGGCATGGCTGGAGGTGCTCCGCGCCGGCACCGACGGGCTGGCGTGCCAGCTGGACGACTTCCTGGACGACGTTGTGGGGGCGGCAAGGAGCTCTCCGACCTCTGCAGCCACTGGCGACCGAACCGATCATCGACCGTCCGACCCGATCGATGAACCGACGATGGTGATGATGGTGGTTCCTGTTGCCTGCTTGCCTGGCAGCAACGTGTGGTGGTCGTGTACAAGTAAAGCAATGCTGCTCCGGTCCATAAGTGGCAGCAGTACGTAGTCGTAGGCGTCTTTTGCAGTGCCGGTCCGGTCTGGGGATCGTGGAGTGGAGTGGAGCGTCACAGCGTTTTGGTCAGGTCATCAGCGTGGAGTGGAGTGGAGTGTCGCAGCGTTTTGCCAACACTAGACAGAAAATAGCAACATAGTAAACTGTCATAGGCAAGGGCAAGTCTGACCCTTCTTCAGGTCGCTACTCTTCAGACCCGAGCACCCCGGCTCCACCGCATACCCATCGCTCATGGAGGCGTAGACCAGGTAGTAGAGGATCCCGAACAGCCACACGGAGAGGGCCATGATCCACTGGTTCACGGGAGGCGGAAGCAGCGATGGGGAGGCCTTCTCCGACATGACGGCTTGCTTGGCGGCGGCGGCTTGTTGGATGGCGCCGAGGAGGAGGAGAGCAGAGAACAAGAACAGAAAGGGGGTTGGCGACGACGAGTGGCAGGGGGCTATTTGCAAAAACACGCACTGACCAGCTCAGGCACGAGGAGTCCAGTTGTCACGCTGTGATTGGTCCAGGACCAAAGTTGCACATATGGTGCAAGTTCTGTGAGTGGGTAGGATCATTTTGCAAGTTCTAAGATCAAATCATCACATCCTGAGCAAGTTTTAGGACCCCGGTGCTTTTAACTCGATGTATAGCGTACTGGTTTCTCACCAAGTTTTGATTTTCCTTTTTACTGTACTTGATCCGCTGTGATCTCGTGTTTGTATTTCTCTGCTATATTAATAGAAATGGGGCAATCTGTGCCCGTTCGTTCAATAAAAAAAAAACTAATTGCTGCACAACCATGTTATCCAACCTCACACACAGCTGATGCATCCTTCAACACCGTCACTCAGAGCTTTGACTGCTACACTTCTTTTGGTATATTATAATAATGTGTCTTCATTTTATTTCATTTTAAAGTTTTTAAACCGTCTTTTATATGTTTCCTCACCTAGGTCCAGCACCTTGCAACTAGAAGACTAATTTCTTATCTACTAGAAAAGGAAGTTAGTCCCAATTATTATGTCATCATTAATCATTAAAATGACATCAGCCTTATGCCGAGGTAAATCATATTATTACTAGTAATTAATGCAAAGTTGCAGCCACCCCTCAAAAAAAATTGCAGAGTTGCAGCCCTTGTGACAATGGAATCAAACTGTTACACATTGTATAAATTATTATCAAAAATAATAAAAAGCCAACCTACTCTATATAATGTTAATTAATGTCCAAGATATCACTCTTTTTCCTGTCACTGCTAGACTATTGGTCGCATTTCGGAAAATCTGCAGGCGGTGACGGAAGAGCTGATTCCAGTGTTGGCCCGTCTTCTATGATGAACACAGTCGCCATTCCAATCAGACACATGAAGCTCGTAGTGGCAATGCATGTAGCCTTCACACATTATGAACAAAAAAAAATCAGCCACCAAGAAAATACACGGATCTAACAATCCACTCTAGGATTTTGCAACATTCAGATTAGGAAAGAGTACGAAATCATCATGAACTAAAGCACCAAAGGTGCAGTGCTCCTGTTGGATCTGTATCCAAGAACAACAAAATAAGAAGACGCCCCTTATGGATCCGTATCAGAAAAACAAAAACAAACTATAATTCAAGAACAAGCAAGAGATAATCCTATGGTTCTCGCTCATTTTGCCTAGCATAACATATGGCATCAGAAAAACATAGTATAGAGGCGCAGAACATATGGTATCAACTAAATCACGTTGACAAATGTTTTGCAGCAAGTACACATAACATGGACATTGTTGAGAAAAAGGGACTAAAGGTTCTAGATTGCCATACTGAGTAGAATGTGTCAAACATCTGCGGCAAAGGAGATTAACAATATAATCCAAAACCTCATCATCATGGTGTTGCTAGAAGAAAGTTGCTTCTCTATCTTTTATCAAAAAACCTATCACTAGTAGAAAACGGAGCTTTAGCGCCGGTTCGTAAGGGCCTTTAGTGCCGGTTCCAATAGCGGCACTAAAGGGTGGGCACTAAAGCCCCCCTTTTAGTACCGATTCGGCACGAACCGGCGCTAAAGTGCCACCACGTGGCGTGAGCTCACGCCCTGGTATGGGGGACCTTTAGTACCGGTTGGTGTTAGTTTTTTTTTGATTTTTTTTGAAAATTTTAGAAAAAAATTTTGAATTTTTTTTATTATTTGATGATTTAGTCTCTAATCACCTCTCTTAACTACTCAAGTGTGGATCACTCATTCCAAATCATCTAACTTCCCGACCGGTCACCCATCCCTCTCACTACTCCAGCCCGAGCACGCTTAACTTTCGGGTTCTATTCTCCCTCGTTTCCGAGTCTGCACTTATTGTTTTCCTGACAATAGTAAGATGTCAATCCTATTAACCCTCAGGAGTTTAGCTTGAGCATGAAGTCACACATTTCACCATTTGAGTTTGAAACTATTATTCTAAAAAACAGTAATTATTTAGTAACGCTAATATTTCTTCAATAAGTTTGACCATAGATTGACCATAGTTTGACCAGATTTGACCAAAATTCAAAAAAGTGAAATAATTATTTAGTAACACTAATATTCTTGAATAATTATATAGTAACATTAATACTTCTTGAATAAGTAGTTTGACCAGATTTAACAATTTTTTTTAAAAAAACTGAAATTTGACCATATCTTTTTTTCCTTTTGGAATTTGAGGATTCTAAAAAATTGCAAACAGGCCGTAGGCGGTCTCCATCGGATGCGGATTTTCGTGCTGAATTTTTTGATATATTATACGTTTTTTCCGACATCGTATGCAAAAGTTATATCCGTTTTACATTTTCCCTGCACTTTTTGCAAAACATGTCCAAATTTAAGTTTTCAAATTTTCCTAACTAGTAGATGTAGTAATATAACTACCTCTTGAAGGATTTTATTTTTTGAAGTTTTTATCATTTTCTTTTGATTTTTTCAGAACTGAAATGTCGACACACGGGGGAGGGGGGGGTAGAGTTTGAAAATTGCCTTATAGTGCTGTCACAAACCGGTACTATAGGTCAGACCCCTTTAGTACCGGTTCATGGCACGAACCGGTACTAAAGGTCTAACCTTTAGTACCGGTTCGTGCCATGAACCGGTACTAAAGGTGATCGTGGGGCCCCAGCCTGACGCCAGCCTGCCACCACCCCTTTAGTACCGGTTCGTGGCACGAACCGGTACTAAAGGTTCAACACGAACCGGCATTAATGCATAGTCGTTCGAACCGGCACTAATGGTACCATTAGTGCCGGCTCAAATTCAAACCGGCACTAATGGTACCATTAGTGCCGGCTCAAATTCAAACCGGCACTAATGTGCTTCACGTTTGACCCTTTTTCTACTAGTGTATAGAGCAACAGAGAAATTAAAATCTATCCTGAAATTTTAATGGAATGAATAGACTGAAAATAACATTCCATGATGTCTCAAGTAAATAAGAAACAATTAGGGCCAACATCTTTAAAAAAAATACATTTGTAGGGACAACATGTATGCTTTAGTGGTAACACTGAATTAGTATTTTTGCTAAATAAATGGCTAACCTGTATTTCTAAAGGAGATGCATCCATGCACTGGGAGAGAACATTTATATGCGCCTTTGAACTTAAACTATAATCTTCAGTAGCTTTTATTCATACAGTTATATTAAGGAAGCCTCCAACAAAAAAAGAAGAAGATAAGTCTCGCAGCGGTAGAGGCAAGGAAAAGCGCGGACAAATCAAGCATGTGTCATGCTTTGCTATAATATCAGATGACTGACCAGTGACCACTAGTTAAACTCCAACATTGGTTACCAATGAATCAACGCGGTCCTTTGGCAGAAAAGGAACCTTACTCTTTTTTTAAGTAAGTACGGAGTAGATATATTTTACTTATCAATGAAATGATACATAATCAAGCTAAGATAAAAAAGTAATATGCAATCTTTACGATCCATATCGAGCCTGGCCCGCCCTCCCGAAAAAAGTGGATCGACCTCCTCTGCTGCTCCCGCGGGCGACAAGGGAGGCCTCCCGCCGCCGCCGGTCCCCGTCCCCCCTCTTCCTTCCGTCCCCTCGCCGCCGGCCGGCGAAGCCTGCCTGGCGTGGGCGGCGGCGGGACGCCTCTCCCCTTCGTCGTTTGGCTGGCACGGGACGACTAGATCAATGGAAGGCGCTGGGCTAGCGTGGGGCACGACGGCGTGGCAGCTGGCGCTCCTGGCGGCGGTGTGCGGTCGGCGCGACGACGCTATGGTGGCGTTCTCGCGGCGCGGTATGCGGCTGCGCCGCCATTGATGGGGCTCGTTGGTTTCGCTCTGGTGGCCAGCGAGGGTTGGATCCCGGGGCGGCGGCCCCGGACGGCGATGCAGCGGCCGCGATGGTGGACGATCTGTGCACAAGACGCTTGATGGAGGCCATTGGAACAGATCTGGGTGAAGACCTACTCGCGGCTCCTGCCGAGGCCGGCGATGGCGGCACTTTTCGGTGTCGTTTTCTTGTTGAAGGCATCGCTGTTGAGAAGTTCCGGGCCACTATCTGCTACCTCCGGAGGAAACCCTAGATCAGTAGATCGGATGACGGTGACATTATTGTGTCGTTTTCCTCTTGTGGCGTCATTTTTGGAGGTGTACACGGGCTCGAGGGACCAGTGGACGGAATAATTGGTGGAGCGGTGCTTCATCCTGCACATTAGTGGTGGCGTTTCTCGGCGGCGTGGCGCGGTGGAGACTCGGCGCACGATGTGTGGCGAGGGACTCGCGCAAGAGGGTGCCATTATTAGGCGTCGTGGTGGCGTCGATGGCAGAGAGACCGGGCACGGTGGTGCAACAGTACACACTGAAGATGGATTGATGGCAGGTGACGGCGGCGGCCTCATACCCGGCAGGCGTCCTGGTTGAGGAGTGCACCAGACTGGTAGGTGCCCCATACCCGGCAGGCGTCCGAGTTAGGACCTTAGGTCTTAGATGTTTAGGTTTAGCTGCGATGTCTATTTGGTATTAGGCCCAGACTATCAGCGCCCCTTCATCAATTGGATATGTGTAGCGACAGTTGTTGCATAGACGGTGACTTTAGTCTTACTGTTGTATCACTTTGTAAGGTCTTATGAGAATAATTAATAAAATGGCCGTATGCATCGTCCAGATGCAGAGGCCGGGGGTCCTTCTCCTTTTTTTAAAAACACAATCTTTACATATTAATGAAAAAAGAAAACGTTGACATCACATTATTCACGAAAAAGGAATACGTTGACGGGACATTATGCATCGATAGGAAGTGCCGAGATTTCAGGAATCCGTGTTTTGATACTGGTTAATGGCGCGCTTTATTTCTTGCCATGTACGTGTCGATTGTTGAGTATGTAATAACGAGGACACGAGCACCACACAATCACGTCTAGCCCTGTTTCGCTCCCGCAATGGCCAGGTCCATGAACCCGTTCCATACAGCAATCGTACTGTTGGTGCTTCTTCTCATCTGCTTTGCTAACCATGGGCAATGTAAGTACGTGCAGCTAGATAATCACCAGGCCCTATTACTACACATCAGTTAATTTGTGTTTCCTACTCCCTTCGTCCCATAATTCTTATCGTGATTTTAGTTCAAACTCATATTTCTTTTTTGGGATTGATGCATATGGTTAATTCGCCAAGTGATGGTACCAGAGTCGGAGACTAACATGAACATTGGCGGTTTCTTCTCTGTTCCACAGGCAGCAACTCGGAGCAAGGCGTGGAAAACGGCAGCAAGATCAACATACCAAACGGGCTGTGCCAAGCTAGATCCTGCGTACATATGCACGGGTGTTACTGCTGTTTGATAGATGACACCTGCCACCCTTCGCGGGACACGTGCATTGAAGCCTGCGAAAGCTCTTTCTCTACACGTGTTTTCCGCAGCCCTCCCATCTAATCTTTACATGCATTGCATGACTTAATTCTGGAATAATGTGTAGTTTTTGTTGCTCGGTTGCTCCGCGATCTGAGTTTTCGAGTGTTGAGTATTGAAAGCTTTCTGTTGCGTTCCTCATCACAAAATAAATAAATAGATGTTGTGTTAATCTAGGCTGCGTTCGGCAATCCTTCAGTCCTCAATCACGGAGCGGAGCGGACGGAGCATCGTTTCAGCCGCTCCATAAATTACAACTGGCTGCTGCTCCGCTCCGGAATAGAGTTGCAGAGCCGGAGGGAATCCGAACATGCCTCTATATTCATTACTGACTGGTTTAGTTTCCTTTAAAAAGAAAACCCTGAATCTAGAACGCGAATGTTCTCTTCGTGAAACTACAGCGCGACCCGGTCCAGCACCGTCCTATTGGGCATGCGTTCGCGTGCACCTAGCCTGATGATAACGCCGGGCCGAGGCGGGAGTTGGTCACGCGTATGCGCCATAGCGCAAGTGAAATCTAATTTAAAATGTTAGGTAGTAGATTGTAGAGCACGTAAAAAACGAACCCTCGTTTCCAAGTATATACCATATCCTCTTTGATGCTGGTCTAAGGCCAATTCCAACGCACGATCCTAAATGGCCCAGACGCGCCTGTTTGAACTAAACGGACACAAAACACGGCCCAACGCGCGAGAGCAAACGGATAAACGCATGTTTTTTTTTTGAGAAGTCTGGTTTCAATCTATTCCCGGCTCAAATTTGGGTCATGTTTATGTCGAAACGGACAGTGCGGGCCGGGCAGGACACGGGTCCTTGTCCTCCCCTGGCCCACCGTCGGGGACACAACCCCATTTTCTCTTCCACTGCCCCTCCCCCAACCCCCGCCATCGGCCGCCACCCGTCAGTACCCATTTTCCCGTCCGCTTTTCTCGCTTTCCTGCCAGGCCGCCCTAACCACAACCACGCCATGCCATAGCCGGCCCATGCCCGTGTTTCGGAGGAGTTTTTTGCCGGCCTTCGTGGCTCTTTGTTGTCGCAAACGTGCGAGAGAAATTACGGCCGCAGACGATGCCCATCGACTCCAACACCTTCCGGCAGGTCCTGCATAGCCGCAGGGAGCGGCCTGCCAACGCAAACCTTGCCTACTGCCTGTGAGGGGAGCTCGAGGTGCTCTTCCCGGCCGCGTCTCCACCACGATCGCAAGATGTTTGACACTTTGCTCACAAGGTACCATGGATAGTGGGGATGAGTATTTTTTCCACAACTTCATTTGTTCATTGGATGATTCGTCCTTGGATGACGAAGACCTTGTGGTGGCTGCATTGGTCATCAATGACCACACTGCTAGGCAGCGGCCTCGTGTCAGGGGATCAATCTCGGGTCATGCTCTGGCCTTGAACCGCAATAGGGAGACCTCCTCTATGTCGATTACTTTGAGAATGGGCCGCTCTTCAAACCACATCAATTCCGCCGCTACTTCCATATGGCTAGACATGTGTTCAATCGTATTCGGGAGGGAGTGGTAGCATATAACCCATACTTTGAGTGCAAAGAGGATGCCATTGGCAAGCTTGTCTTCTCCTCTTATTAGAAATGCACTTTGGCTATTCGCATGCTTGTGTATGGAATTCCAGGCGATCTTGTGGATGAGTACGTGCGTATGACTGAGTCCACATGCTTCCTATCAATCTACAATTTCTGCAAGGCTATGGTTGCAATGTTTGGCCCTAAGTACCTGAGAGAGCCAACTATCGCGGATACAGAGAGGTTGTTGATGATCATTGCTGATAGGGGCTTTCCAGGCATGCTTGGTAGCATAGATTGTATCACTGGAAGTAAAAGAATTGTCCATTTGCTTGGCAGTGACAGTATAATGGGCAGTCGATGTCATATTAGAAGCGGTGGCTTTACAAGATCTGTGGATATGTCATTTTTTTCTTCGGCGTGGCTGGTTCTCACAATGATATCAACGTGTTTCAGCGTTCTCTAGTGTTCGCAAGGCTTGCGAAAGGTCACTCCCCAGAGGTCAACTTTGAGATCAATGGCCACCATTACAACTAGGGATACTACTTAGGTGATGGTATCTATGCTCAATGGTCAACTCTTGTGAAGACAATACCCAATCCGCAAGGAGAGAAGAGACAGTGATTTGCCCAAATGCAGAAGAGTCCTAGGAAGGATGTGGAGCATGCTTTTGGCATGCTTCAATCTCGAAGGGGTATCATTCAGAACCCTACGCTGACATGGAGCATCGAGAAGCTTTGGGAGGTGCCGGCTGCTTGTGTGATCATGCACAACAAGATGGTGGAGGATGAGTGTGATGACAACATCTACAACCAAGGTTTTGTTTTTCAGGGTGAAAATGTTGAGCCTAAGCACCAAGAACCGGCAACCTTTGAACAACTTGCCCAATTTCATCGTGAAATACGTGATTAGCATACCCATATGCAGCTACAAGATGACTTGATTGAACACTTGTGTAATCACATTGGCAACTAGTAGATGTATCTATTCATTTATTTTTTTGCATATATTGAAGACAGTTTTGATTGGGTTGTAAAACTATTTGATTATGTTCTTATTTGGACATGGGACTATTTGTTTGTAAAAGTATTTGCAATGTTTGATATATTTGGTTTTTTTTGCGGTGTGTTATATTTGGTTATTAAAACTGTTTACAATGTGTATAGTTCATAAAAGGGCCTCCAGGACGGAGGAGTATAGAGGTGACAAGCAATCAAGCCGCGACTGTCTCCTCGTAGACGCTGGTGTAGATAGACACGCGCGGTGCCAAGGACGTCGGTGTCTGGGAGGAGGGAGAGCACGTGGACGAGCCATGACACACACACATAGGAGTGTTGCTATAACGTGTCTGCCATAGGACTGTAACTCTGTAAGTCCTTTCCTTTGTTCGCTCCTCTGGCCCTCCCATCGATCGCTCGCCCCACCACAGAATTTTCCATCACACGACCTCGTCCAAGTCTACCGATTTTTCACCGAAAAAACCCGGTTAAACCGCCCTCTCTCTGCCTCCCGAACCCACGTAATCGATTCCTAGCCCTACCCCCGATCCTGTCGCCGCCACAATCAACGCTCAGTTCCTCGCCTGCATGCAGCGGCGCCTCCTCGGGTCGACCACGATAACCGCAACCCGCGCGGTGGCATCCCTCTAGCTAGGTGGTGCGTCCCTTCATGAATCAATCAATCTGTTTGCGCCAGGATGGACTACGCATCTTGCGCAAAGGGCTCCGCCGTTCCTCGACCACGCAAGCCGAAGACCGCGCCGGTCGCCGCCGTTCCTAGATGGAAGGCTGCTGCCCCTCTGCCTTGTGCCCATGAAACCGAGCTGGAGGCTCGCGCCCCGGCTCGAATCGAGGAGTCGGCTCGTGGCTGAGGGCTCAGGCAAGTGCGAGCTCGATGGTGATGCGTGTCCGCTGCCGCATGCCTAAGGGCTTCCCTGCATGCCGTGGTTGTGCTCCGCCGGGGGGGGGGGGGGGGGGGGGGGGGGGGGGGGTTGTGAAGCCACTCGTCGGCTGCCGCTGCCGGGACGCACCACGCCATCTGCCAGTTGAGCAAGGAGCCAGTGTGAAGTTGCGCTGGTCGGATGGCGACGTGCACGTGAGGGTGCCGCCTCTTCTTGGTAATACACGATCGATATCGATCGTTTCTTCTTGTGATTTGCGTGAGTATGTACATACATGGGAAATGCGATCCATTGTTATATTATTGGTTGATCACAATGATACTAGATCAAATAGGCAAATATTAAATAGGTAATCTCTGTTATTATTATTTTCTTGGTTGAAGCCAGATCGACAAGCTTTGTTCTTCTTTTATGTTCATCCTTTTCTTTTCTGATGTCTTGGCCCTTGAAAAGATGCCAACATTTCCTAATTCATGGCCACTAATAAAGATGAAAAAAAAAGGATCAATCCGTTGTGGTTACTTGATTGAAATATCTGTCCAATTTCAAGTTCCTGTTTGGAGTATGATCAGTTGGTTTCTTTGTTTGTTTTCATCTCTCCATTCTGTTTGAGATGATCTTTGAATCGATGTAGATTGACGCCCCTGTTCATCCTTGTTCTTCTCTTTTCATGCCCGGACAAATTGCTCAATTGAAGAGAAAAGTGCATGATAACGTGTTTATAAGTAAAAAATGAGAGATAGATAGATGAATGAATCAGCATCTTTTCATTAACGATGAATCCGAGTATTTATACAAGGTGTAGGTCAGTTACGAGGTATATCGGTTAGGTGTTGGACAAAATCCAACTGCTTATGACGGTTGCTAATTGCTAATGTTGGTTCACTAATTGGCATGTGCTAATTAATAAAAGACATGTGCTAAATATATTCCTAACAAGATTGACCCATGTGCGCTCTCTGTTTTGGCATAGATGATAGATCGATCCATCTGTGCTATCTGTTTTGAGCTGTATGTTGCTTCAGATTTTGGCATTGATCCACATGTGCTATCTGTTTCACATACATGAGTTTACCATGGTTTGTAAATTGGATAATTGAAGTCAAATCCAGCTTGTTAACAGAGGTTAAAAAATGTGGTAACATGATCAATATAGATTTCACGTGAGAACTATGGAGTGGATTCATCTTTGGTTTCCTCCTGTATTTGGGATGAAGGGAGGCACTGAAACCTCTAGCGATGTTGTACTTGAACAAGATGCATTTCTCAGGTTATATTCGAGCAGTATACTTGTGAGGCAAGGAACTTTACTTCACCCTAAGCTTCCCCTGCCTGACGATTTTTTTTTTTGAGGTTTTTGACTGACTATTTGTGTGTTTTTGGCATGAAGGAATAGCTCCGTGGAGCACCCTACCTATGGGTTTTCCCTTGGAGCAAGCAAGATGGGCCGGACGGCGAGGTTGGCCGGCCTGCATTCCGGTGGCGACCAAGTCACCCACTAGGTGGAGCCCAAAGGTGGAGCGGCACACCACCACGAGCGCCAAAAGAGAGGTATGTAACTGCCACGAATCTCTGCTTTCAATTCGGTTCATTTTCCCTCGAAATAGGCTTCTCAGAGTTGTTGTTTGGTTGTAGCACATCTGTCCTACTTCTACTCCTGTATTTCTGTATGCAAGGAAACCTTGCCCAATTTGTTTTTTTTATCTTGAGAAGGATATTTTTGAGAGACTTTTCAGAGTTCGTTACAAAGCAATTAATAAATTGTCGCTAGATGTTCTTGAATGCTACCGATTTTTTCTCTCATTTTGCTGGGATTTGGCAATATATTTATCTGCCAATGTTGATACAGTCTCAAGTAGTTGTAGTTGGCTATTGCTCTGGCTCGGTCTGGATGTAGCAGACTGCCAATTAACTAATATCTGGTAGCTAAAATTAAGTGCCCCCACCCCCAAATTTATGGGGTCATTCGCTGCAACAGTGATGGCAACTCTCTTTGTTTGAGTGGCAAGTGATAAATTGAAAGTGTTGTACCATGATCAATATAAGAGTGATAAAGCTCTTCGATCATTTGAATGCACACATTCAACATTTAAGCTTCATTACCAATGTGATTTCAATTGCTTGAATTTTGCTCACACATTTCATGATCATATTATACTCATTTGACTGATTTTGTACACACATCTCGCAGATGGAGAACAGTCATTTGAGTGCTTCTCCATTACGGTTAGGGAATCCTTCCCAGATTAAGCATGTGATGAGGGCTGAAATTGAAATGCACACTTGGAGAAACATATCCTATATACCTAAGAGATTGATCCCCACTAACCTATTTATCTAGACATGCAACCCATCCACCTCAGCTATCTAGCCACATGAGCAACTGTCCACCCACATCACTCATTGATTTGTTTTTGTTTTCTTGAGAAAGTCCTATATACCTAAGAGATTAATCCCCACTAACCTATTTATCTAGACATGCAACCCATCCACCTCAGCTATCTAGCCACATCAGCAATTGTCCACCCACATCACTTGTTGATTTGTTTTTGTTTTCTTGAGAAAGTATGCATCACACACTGATGATTGTGATTAACGGACAGAAGCCCACCAGACCGTGGAGTCCCTTGCCCTTCCATTTCCTTCCGTTCAACTACGCCCCCCTCTCTATAAAGTCTCCTGATAACATTGTTCACATCGCAAGAAGCAGAACATGAAATCCATGGACATGATTTTGACATAGGCTGAACTCCTTGTCGGATGAGGCCGTCATGGCACCCATTACAGGCACGTCACCTTTTTCATGGCTAATGGCTTGCGTTCATGATGCCTGCCGCGCTAACGCCAATCCTCCAGTCCTTCTGCATCGTCGCACAATGTTGACGGTTGGCCTCCAAGCTGTTGCCTGTTGAACTGTTGAGCAAAGCTTTATTCCTTTGCATGTCTTATACCATGTCCTCCAAGACAGACTCATGGTATGTACAGCTCGCCGACGTAACAAGGATTCAGCTTTGCTTCTTCCTTCCACTTCTACGTAATGTTTATTCTTTCTTTCATAAAACATGCAGATTAGTTGCTCGAATATCTTAACTGATCCATGGCGTGCTACTATGTGCAGATCATATATATGGAGTCAGGGCACTAGGCAGGGTCTTTCCCTGGTAGTTGAACCGCCATATCTGATTCTCGACATGCCTTTGGTGAACAACTGTGCAGTTTTTGCAGGCGATGTGGTTCCATGAATTCGTTAAAACATCAAAAGAGACAAAAGTCAAATGATGCAGAAAATCTGACTTTAGAATTCCATAGCATGCCATTAAGAAAGTTTTCATCATACAACAAATGAAAAAATCTACACAATATTCCCCTCATCAGCTGCCTTTAATTACATGCATAGTTTTAACATTTGACGTGATATTTTGTAACCATTCTCAATTTGGCTCAAACCAGGAGGACGTTTCGCACATAAGCATCCACGTGCTACTGACCTCCACTCATGTACACTACTGTATAGATTCACACCATCCCTTATTTTTGAGCCTTTTGATGAGTTTAAAAGGCGTGTATAATCGCAAATTACTATATTTAGTTGCTTGTATCATTTTTGTTTTTGCAGTCATTTTTCTAATGATACATAGGATAAGCTAATTGGTGATTGGCTTCCATCAATACATACTAGATGTTTGCATATAATTCCGCAGCAACGCGCGGGGTATCCCTTAGTTTAGAGAAAAGCGAGAGATAGACAACAACTACTCCCTCCGTCCCCTAATAGACTAAAAAACGCTCTTATATTATGGGACGGAGGAAGTATTTGTCACAACATAGTCATAAGCATGTGATGTATACTGTGCACCACAAAACTCTTCTATTAAATGATACTACTTCCTCCGTTCCTAAATATTTGTCTTTATAGAGATTTCAACAAGTGACTACATACGGAGCAAAATGAGTGAATCTACACTCTAAAATATGTCTATATACATCCATATGTGGTAGTCCATTTGAAATCTCTAAAAAGACAAATATTTAGGAAATGAGGGAGTACAACGCTACATCATGTAATGCATGGAAATAAATATTTTATTCATGTTGGCTACCAAAAGGGAAAACATCATATGGAATGTTGATCACCGGGGCTTCACACCAGGGACAAAAGATATAATGTGTTACTCATTGGTGTATTACATGGGAAGGTGATAGACCATGCTTGATGAAGCAGGCTTTGCACAGTCAGTCTCGCAAACATCCATTGCAAGATAGCACAGGCCATTCACTAAACAACAGAAATAAAATGGCTTAGTTTGGCACATTTTTTCTTTTCTATGGATGCACAATCCTGTTGGTAAACGATGTTCTCATTTGTTAGGCCTTGCATGATTTGGCCTATGGAATACACGAAAATCATTAATATATTCTAAAAACTGTTGTTCAATGAGCTATAAAGAAACAACCACAAGCATAGACAAAACTAGATGATACCCCACGCGTTGCTGTGGGACATCTATGGAAACTAGAAAGACTAGAAAGGTACTAATGGGTGACCCGTTAGCTCTTTTATTTTGGTATATTATTTACGGGTATGTCTCAAATATCATTTACGGGTATGTGTTCAGGGCATATAGATCTATTTTATTTTTGGGTATATTATTTTTGGGGTCTGCCTCCAATACCATTCATGCGTATGTATTCAAAAGAGTATATTATTTGGGTATGTCAACATATACGGGATATAGTCGTCAAATGATTTTATATTGATAGTACCCAATACAATTACGGATATGCGAAACTGAGAGTACTCAATATATTTTTAGGTATGTGCATACTTATCATATTTATCTACAACTACATACCCTCACATGAAAATCATGTGTAGGTATCGCAATAATACATAGGTATTTATATATATTTACAAAGTGGGTATGATACCTAATTTTTTTCCGGATATATGTCTACACAAATGTGAAGCCATGGTAGCGGATCAATTTGAGTATATAGTAGCAAATACGTAGTGTACATCTTCTGCATGAAAATGAATAAGAGAAGGAAAGCAATAAAAGGAGATGTACTAATTCAAAGAATTTAAAACACTTGATTATATCCCGTACATGGAAAGTCTTGCATGTGAATACTAGGAAACAAAACAGACATTCTAGAAAACGCACTAACGAGTTGGACCCGATCAAAGTGCCCAGGCACCTAGGTGCCCCAAACATTTTACCTATATATAGGAAAAAGCAAAGCTATTGTGTTTCTTTCCAGAGATGGCAATCTGAGCCACATAATCTGCTTGGGATCTGGTCCCCTTTCTTTCCCTCTAAACATTTCTCTCATTTTGAGTGTGTGAAGTTTATTTCCTCATTAAGATGAAGCTGGACCACTTTCACATGTGCATAGGCACTAGGCCCAGCACGTAGACTGCCATGGACTGCACCGTGCGAGTTGTCGGGCCTTGAGCGAAGGGTTCCCAGCCCATGAAAGGTTCCTGCATTGGAAAGATTTCTTGCAAAAAAAAGTCCTCGTTGGTTTTCTAGTATCAGTCCTGCCGTGCATGAAAGCCCAGCCGTCCACACATCTTTTCTCTCCTCCCTTACAGGGCTACAGGGAAGATCTGGATCGGGCTCCTCTCTTCTCCATCGTTTCTGGTAGAGGTAAAAGCACCCCAGGTACCCTAACTTGCACAGTATGTGACATTTTAGTCCCAAACTTGCAAAACTCAACCCAACCATACCCCAACTTGCACTCCATGTGACGTTTTAGTCCCAGGCCAATGACAGCTCGACAAGTGGAAGCCAGGTGGCTGACCCAGTCGTTGCACGCACTTTTGCAAATATCCCCCTGCCGTTTTCTTTAATCAACCCGGAGTACAGCACACAACCTGAATTAATTCTGTCTGAATCTTCAGTTAACTACAAATTCTAGCCACTAAATCAAGCTCATCGTGAGCAAACCAACAGAGCGCAGGAGCCCACACGCGTAGCAGCAACTTGCATCGTTTGAGATCACGCGACCATGCTTGGAGTGGCTAGCTAGCCTCGCCTCGGCGCACCCACACCAGCTGCTGCGCCGGCCCCGCCGGCTGGACAGCGGGGGTGGCGCGCGGAGGGACACGTCGGACGAGGTGCCTGGGCTCGGCCGGGGGCGGGTCGGCGACGCCGTCACGCGGCGGCGAGAAGAGGGCCGGGAGGTACTCATCGGTGTGGCACGCGAAGGTGGAGCGGCTGAAGTGCCTCACCAGCTCCTGCCCTGCAAACACCGACGGCTCACGGCGTCAGAGAACAAATCGCATCCATGCATGCATGCATCGATGGCACGGAGGAGTCTCGTGCGTGCACGTTCGTTAATTACCTGCATGTAGGTGGCGCCGATGTTGATGATCTTGCCACTGCGCATAGTCTCTTTTACCGGTGGCTGGAGGTACCGGCTAAGCATCCGTCCGTTCGTCCACTTTGTGATTCATGCACTTTGCTGGCCCACATCTCATGTATATTAGTGTATTCTTAAAGAGCATGGCGTATTCAACATATGTCACATCAAATGGCAGGTCCATGTGAGTGATAAATAGTACTTGATGCATGTCTGATCCATTCTCTCTTGTGGTTCACGTAAAGATGCATCCGCATGCGAGATTAAATCCTGCCTTTTATTTTCTCTTTAGCAATTTCATTCATTCATATCTTTAAAACTATAATCCCATTTTAGAAACATTTTAAATATTTCAATTCTTGGCGCCAAGACCTTTAGAACAAGATCAATCTTGAATACATTTAAACGTGATTAAATTTCAATGTTTCAAATAAGTGAAATCAGTTTTCTGAAATAAGTTCTTTGAATTGAGTGAAACCAATTTTTCTGAAATGGGATTTTTTTTTTGTTTTTCATGTATATGAAACATATTTCGGTGCAAAATATGTGAAACTACTTATTTAAAAAATGTGAAATTAGTTATTTAAGAAATGTGAAGCTGATTATTCCAATCAGTTTAAAAATAAGTGAAATCTAACTTTGAAACAAGTGAAATTGTTATTTCACTTTAGTGACTATAATGTGTTTTTTCTGAATCTAGTGAAATGAGTGAAATCAGTTTTCTGAAAAAAGTGAAATAAGTTCTTTGAATTGAGTGAAACCAATTTTTTTGAAATGGGATTTTTTTTATTTTTCATGTATATGAAACATATCTCGGTGCAAAATATGTGAAACTTGTTATTTAAAAAATGTGAAACTAGTTATTTAAAAAATGTGAAACTAGTTATTTAAGAAATGTGAAGCTTATTATTTCCAATCAGTTTTAAAAATAAGTGAAATCTATCTTTGAAACAAGTGAAATTGTTATTTCAATTTAGTGACTATAATGTGTTTTTTTCTGAATCTAGTGAAATGAGTGAAATCAGTTTTCTGAAATAAGTGAAGTAAGTTCTTTGAATTGAGTGAAACCATTTTTTTTTTGAAATGGGAATTTTTTATTTTTCATGTATACGAAACATATTTCGGTGCAAAATATGTGAAACTTGTTATTTAAAAAAATGTGAAACTAGTTATTTAAAAAAATGTGAAACTAGTTATTTAAGAAATGTGAAGCTTATTATTTCCAATCAGTTTTAAAAATAAGTGAAATCTATCTTTGAAACAAGTGAAATTGTTATTTCAATTTAGTGACTATAATGTGTTTTTTTTCTGAATCTAGTGAAATGAGTGAAATCAGTTTTCTGAAATAAGTGAAGTAAGTTCTTTGAATTGAGTGAAACCTTTTTTTTTTAAATGGGAATTTTTTATTTTTCATGTATATGAAACATATTTCGGTGCAAAATATGTGAAACTTGTTATTTAAAAAATGTGAAAAAAATGTGAAACTAGTTATTTAAGAAATGTGAAGCTTATTATTTCCAATCAGTTTTAAAAATAAGTGAAATCTATCTTTGAAACAAGTGAAATTGTTATTTCAATTTAGTGACTATAATGTGTTTTTTTCTGAATCTAGTGAAATGAGTGAAATCAGTTTTCTGAAATAAGTGAAGTAAGTTCTTTGAATTGAGTGAAACCAATTTTTTTTGAAATGGGAATTTTTTATTTTTCATGTATATGAAACATATTTCGGTGCAAAATATGTGAAACTTGTTATTTAAAAAAATGTGAAACTAGTTATTTAAAAAAATGTGAAACTAGTTATTTAAGAAATGTGAAGCTTATTATTTCCAATCAGTTTTAAAAATAAGTGAAATCTATCTTTGAAACAAGTGAAATTGTTATTTCAATTTAGTGACTATAATGTGTTTTTTTCTGAATCTAGTGAAATGAGTGAAATCAGTTTTCTGAAATAAGTGAAGTAAGTTCTTTGAATATAGTGAAACCTTTTTTTTTGAAATGGGAATTTTTTATTTTTCATGTATATGAAACATATTTCGGTGCAAAATATGTGAAACTTGTTATTTAAAAAATGTGAAACTAGTTATTTAAAAATGTGAAACTAGTTATTTAAGAAATGTGAAGCTTATTATTTCCAATCAGTTTTAAAAATAAGTGAAATCTATCTTTGAAACAAGTGAAATTGTTATTTCAATTTAGTGACTATAATGTGTTTTTTTCTGAATCTAGTGAAATGAGTGAAATCAGTTTTCTGAAATAAGTGAAGTAAGTTCTTTGAATTGAGTGAAACCTTTTTTTTTGAAATGGGAATTTTTTATTTTTCATGTATATGAAACATATTTCGGTGCAAAATATGTGAAACTTGTTATTTAAAAAATGTGAAACTAGTTATTTAAGAAATGTGAAGCTTATTATTTCCAATCAGTTTTAAAAATAAGTGAAATCTATCTTTGAAACAAGTGAAATTGTTATTTCAATTTAGTGACTATAATGTGTTTTTTTCTGAATCTAGTGAAATGAGTGAAATCAGTTTTCTGAAATAAGTGAAGTAAGTTCTTTGAATTGAGTGAAACCAATTTTTTTTGAAATGGGAATTTTTTATTTTTCATGTATATGAAACATATTTCGGTGCAAAATATGTGAAACTTGTTATTTAAAAAAAATGTGAAACTAGTTATTTAAAAAAATGTGAAACTAGTTATTTAAGAAATGTGAAGCTTATTATTTCCAATCAGTTTTAAAAATAAGTGAAATCTATCTTTGAAACAAGTGAAATTGTTATTTCAATTTAGTGACTATAATGTGTTTTTTTCTGAATCTAGTGAAATGAGTGAAATCAGTTTTCTGAAATAAGTGAAGTAAGTTCTTTGAATTGAGTGAAACCTTTTTTTTTGAAATGGGAATTTTTTATTTTTCATGTATATGAAACATATTTCGGTGCAAAATATGTGAAACTTGTTATTTAAAAAATGTGAAACTAGTTATTTAAAAATGTGAAACTAGTTATTTAAGAAATGTGAAGCTTATTATTTCCAATCAGTTTTAAAAATAAGTGAAATCTATCTTTGAAACAAGTGAAATTGTTATTTCAATTTAGTGACTACAATGTATTTTTCTGAATCTAGTGAAATGAGTGAAATAACTTCTTTGAATTGAGTGAAACCAATTTTTTTGAAATGGGAATTTTTTTTGTTTTTCATGTATATGAAACATATTTCGGTGCAAAATATGTGAGTGAGTGTAATGTGTTTTCTGAAATGAGTGAAATATATCTTTTGAAAATGAGTGTAATGTGTTTTTTGAAATTGTGAAATCTATTTTCAGAATGAATGAAATTTGTTTTCTTAACTGATATTTTTTTAAATGAGTGAAATCGTTTTCCTGAAATTGTTTTTTTGAGTGGGTAAATATGTTAAATGGGTTATTTCAAATACATAAAAACATTATTTAAATATATGAAATTGATATTTGTGAAATACATGAAACATATTTCAAGGTGTAGGGTCGGCCGTCGTGAAGTTGACGAAGGCGTGCCCCTTGTTTCTGCAGCGCTGCCTGCTAGATTTGCACGTTGCAACACAAGAATGAAGACCGTGACCCTGGAGTTTCTCAACTGCCTCTGTTACACCACGCGATGGACAATGTGCAGAAGAGAAAATGAAGAGGATTAACGATGGCTTTCGTCCATTTGATGATAGTGCGACTATTCTGTTCCGCTACGGCACAAGAAAAAATGCAGGCAAGAAATCACCCTGTCAAACCGTGAGAGAAGAGCGAGCATGAAATGAATCACCTGAAATCCATGGGCAGGTAGAGGAAATCGTATGCGGCTGTCACGGCGCCGGGGCCGCGCCGCCTGTTCACGCGGGCGCAGCGGTCGTCCAGCAGCTTCATCAAAACGCGAAAGATCCATCAGCTAAAACGCAGGCACGAACTAAACACAACGATGGAGAAGATAGCGTTGCGTAGGGCTAGCTGGTCGCTTACGTGAGCTTGATTTAGTGGCTAGAACTTGTAGTTAACTGAAGATTCAGACAGAATTAATTCAAGTGTTGTGTTGTACTCTGGGTTGATTAGAGAAAACGACAGGTTTTTTTTTGCAAAAGTGCGTGCGACGACCGGGCCAGCCACCTGGCTTCCACTTGTCGAGCTGTCATTGGCCTGGGACTAAAACGTCACATGGAGTGCAAGTTGGGGTATGGTGGGGTTGAGTTTTGCAAGTTTGGCACTAAAATGTCACATGTTGTGCAAGTTAGGGTACATGGTATGCTTTTACCTCTTCCTGGTATGCTAAATCCATCACGGAGGAGAACATACGCCATCACCCAAGAACCACAACCACGGCTCACTCTTCTCCCCTGGATCCATCATTAAGTCATACGCTCCCTCCTCCCAGCTGCACCATCGTCCTCTCCGACCCGCACGGCATCACAACTCACAGCCATCGAAGCCAGAGACCCAAGCTGGTGCACCCAGCGTGCTTTTGGATGGCATCGCATGTACCTGGTGCTCCACCAAGGGGGAAAGGGGAGGACGACGGGAGGAGGGCCATAGGGTGGAAGGGGAGTGGCTGCCGTGCTGTGGCCACAATCTCAACGGGAGGAGGATCAGGGGGAGCGGATGGTGCTCGTAGGTTTCATCCTACGCCGAAGCAGCTGGTCGGAGCAGAGTGGAGTGGCAGATCCGCCTGAGGTACTTGGCTACTTGCTGTGCCACCGACCAAGGTCCTCTGCTCATTGAAATCTCGTTTTTTTCTCTACAACCCTTGCTACTTCCCTTTATTTTTTACTGTAGTTGATAGAGGATGACAAGCAGCAGCGGCCAGCTGATTAGGCGCCACATCATATAGAGAAGGAGCATCTTAGCTCCCTACTGCTTTTTTGGTACCTAGCAATCACTTTGCGTTGATGTATTTGTTATGATCTGGTTGAATTAGTTTTAGCGGAATGTAATTCTCCAGCACTGAAATAATAGCTGATGGATTCTCTAAACTGTTCTACTTGGTGTTCCCTAACTAATTGAAGAACTTTCTGGACCTCATTTGTTGTGCATGTTATTTTTTGGTGTGGTCAAATTGGTGGATGGTAATTACGTTACACACAAGCATTGCTTATTGTGCATGTGTTTTTTTAATTGCACCACTCGCACTTTTAAATTACCGAGCACAACCTTGAAATTGGTGTACACCAAACTCTATGATTTTTCTGAGTATACATGGCTTCTAAACCTGTATGCACCTGGCTCTTTTGCTTTGTTAAATATGACAGTTACAGTTCATATTGTAGAGTTTTTCCACATCTTTGCTTTGAAAGAATAACATTATGCATGGAGTGAAGGAAAAAGCTAAATCGTTCACATTGCAAAGACATGATTCATGCACAATAACAGGTGTACTTTGACAAAATAAGCTTTGCCAGTTTAATGAAATTCTTCAGTTCGCAAAGACATATGCCCGTTCTTTGTCGTAGGGAAGAAAATTGATGTCTTGGTCATGATTCCATGGATTTGATCCTATCTGGTTTTCCTAGAAGAAAAGTAGAATGTGGCTTGCATTCTCATTTCTTTTCATATACTGAAATACCACTGGTTGCTCCTTTATTTATACAACGGCACTGCATTCTTCTTCTTTTTTCTCGAATATGCACGAATGTGCATATCTTATATTATAGAAGCAAGGGGGGAAGAACCCTCCACAGTTTCGTTACACAAAAGATTACATGGCGTACGCCACCATCCACCTCCTATGGAACAACAATTATGAACTAATAATTGTAAGTGAAGCATGAAAGTTATATAATGACACGAGAACCTTGACTTTCCATTGACCAAACCTTGTACAACCCTATGTGTACACTCTTTTTATTGGAGCGGACACCTTTTATACCTTGAACTCCTATCTCTCTTTCTCTCATCCCTTTATGTGTGTGTGTGTGTTGGTCTATAGACTGATTAGGATTTAATATAGGCGCCAACACTTGATGTGGTTAAGGCCGCTCGAAATATGCCCCTCGCGGTGATCTAGTATCCTCGAATCTTTATAATGACACGATAACCTTCATTTGCCATTGCCTAAACGAGACACAGCATGTATGTGCACTCTTTTTTATTGAAGTGGGCACCTTTTATACCATGAACTCCTGACTTCTCTCTTTCCACGCCAGTATCCCATCTCTCTCTCCACCTATGTGTGTGTGTGTCATGGTCCGACTAGGATTTAATCTAGGCGCCATCACTTGATGTGGTTAAGGCCACTTGAAATATAAGTTTATAGAGTTGGCATAAGAGGAAACAACAATTATGAACTAACAAGTGTAAGTGAAAACATGAAACCTATATAATGATATGAGAACCTTCATTTTCCATTGCCCAAACCTTACACAATCCTATGTGTGCACTCTTTTTTTTATTAGAGCGGGCACCTTTTTTTATCTTGAACTCCCATATCTCTTCCTCTCACCCCTTCGCTGATCCGCAGCATGGATCCGCGCCGCCACGCCCGCGGGTCGTCCTCCGTGGCCGCTTCGTCGAGCCGCCGCCACTCAGTCGATCCGCCCGCCGCCACGCCCCCACGCGTTTTGCGGACTTCCCAGACCTCCCTCAGCCGCACCATGACAAGGACCTACATGGGCGTCCGACAGCGGTCATGGGGGACGTGGGTGGCCGAAATCACCGTCCGCAAGACCGACACGTGAAAGTGGGTCGATTCCTTCCACACCGCCGAGCTCGCGGCTATGGAATACGACTGGTGGCAGGTCTAGTTCGACGGCCACGACGCGATGCTCAATTTTCCCATCGGCACGCGGCTGGTCAACCTTGTCCTGCCGGAGCCGGGGGTGGTGTCTGCTCGGATGGCGCGGGAAGACCGGGCGGCGAGGGAGCGCCTCGAGGCCTACATGGATGACCTCTGCTGGCAGTAGCTGGAGCTAGTGGAGGCGAGCGAGCGATCTTCGTCGTCAATGACGGTGAAGTTATCCTCATCTTCGACGACGAGGGTAGCAAGGCGGGCGGCGAGGAGGGCGGCAAGGAGGGCGGCGATGACAAGATCGACGTCGAGGAGTGGCGGAGTGTCTTCCCCGGCGATGATGACAACGACACTGGCCCGGACCCAGCTCTCACCGAGGGTGACCTCACCGGGAAGGACTGGCTCAACCTCCACTTCGGCTGAAAGTAGTTTAAGTTTAGTTTTAGTTTAAATTATGTTTAATGTTCGGTTGCGAGAACTTTATGTGTTGAACTTATGTTTAAATGCATCATCTTTCGGTTCAAATTTGATTGAATTTGTGCAAATTTAGTAATACTGCACTAACTTTAGGGGATCGGCTAGGTGCGGCGAAATTTTAGTGGATTATATATACTCCACTAAGGTATATACTCCGCTAACTTTTAATGGACCGGTTAGACTTTTCCTTACATTTCTTTACGAAGGAAATACATACCAACTTGCATTTTTTTTGGGTTCAATGTAACCAAAATTTTACCCATAACATGTGTACGCAGAATCATAAAATTTTCTAACTCTCTCACTCTACTTTATCATTTTTCAGATGGCACCATCGAGCAACTAAACAGAAAATAGCAGTCATTACCACTAGCATTTACTCCATTTGTAGGCCGTGCTTGTGTAATATAGTCAGAAGGGGAAAACGTTCTATATTGAAATGTGCTTTGCTGTCGAATGGCACATGCAAAAAGAAAGAAACGTACTGTGCAAGGTTGGTTCGCCGGATCAAGCCAAGAAGTAAACCCACGGGTTCGCTAGACCTGCTACTCCTGTTGATGTGGAAGGCTAAAACGAACGACCCATGGCCTACGTCCTGGAATCCTGGGATCAGAGATTACCTGGCCTATTCTGACAGTGCTAGTACTTTCTATTTCTTTAGCGAATCTTGACTCTTGAGGCGGTCCTTGATCCCACCAGAGTATATAACAACTAGCCTCTCATCTCACACTTACAAGTGGGTCCCCAGCCTACTACGGTCCCCAGCTTACCACACAGTCAGAGAGATGTGGTTATTTAACCCAATCCTTCGACGAGTATCTCGTGGATGGAACAGTTTCCCTTGGAGACTTGCGGCAGGTTTAGTTTTCGTTGCTTCAGTTATAGCTTCAGGTCAGTTTCTCAATCTTTTCTTCAGTTATAGCTTCAGGTTCAATTTCGTTTGCTTCAACATGGGATGAACCTTGCTTTGCAGCTGCTCTCGCCAATGCTCCAGCGTGCGCCCGGCCTTTGGCTCGGTTGCGGACCATGCGAGGTGTAACAATCAAGGCGCTGAAACAAGAGAACAACGAACAAATGTACACTTTTTTCTGTAGCTAAACTGGAGATCCCGCATCATACCTGAGGCTGAGGATATGACACTCAAGGCCTCAACATCTTCACCAGCACTCCAACAGGGACCATGGCGCCTGCAAATGCATCTTCAGCCCTAGCAATACTCATCATGGTCAAACTTCCGCTTCCATTGCTTGCACGGCCAGCTCGGAAAACTTCCATTCGAGCAACTAAGGGCTGTAGTACTAGTAGCAGTGAGCATCAACAACGATAGGAAGATGTTTCATCAAGGTCTGCAGCCTTGGTCGAAGTAGATGCCTTTTCTTTAGACTAGGAGCAATAAATCTACTATATCTAAATAGCTAGCCCCCACTAACTATTTCTCTCAACATGCAAGTATGCCACATCATCACACAAGATGCATGACAAAAGGCCCACCTCCATTATCATATATCTCTCAACATGCAAGCATGCCACTTCATCATGAAACATCATGAAAAAAGACTCATCTCAACATGCAAGCATACATGAGAATTTTCATTCTATTAAGTTATTTATATTTAATAAACACTTTACAACTATATAGTAATGAAACACAATAAATTATATGTATTTTCAGTTTTAACTTTTTATATTATTACTTCAAATATTCATGCGTCATACAACAAAACACATTTAAATATGTTGCTAAATATTCCCGCAACAACGTGCGGGGTATCATCTAGTATCACTAAGAGGACAGCAAGAACACGCCATGAGATGTAAATATGACAAATTCAACGAAGATTGGAAGTGAAATAAATTCAGCGCGTCACGGTTTGCTTCTGTCGCGTAATTCAACAGGTTATACTCCCAAATCAAAATCGAGCCTCTATAGAACGCAGCTCTAAATCCAGAATAGGACAAATTGACAAGGAGTAGGAATACATGCCAGTTCATGCACTGGTAGTAGTACCTCGTCTCCGCATGGTCTTTTGTGATGCGATGCCGTTGAGCGAACAGGCCGCATGCACAAACCAAGCGCGGAGCATACCTGCTCGTCGAGCTCGTGGACCATTCCAGAACTCATTCTTCAAAAACACGCTTCTTCCTCGTGATAGTGTAACAGAGTATATAGTAGTACAAGACAGCAGTGGCCTTTCAAGTTTCAACATCAGTTACCACTTACCACATAGGAAGGGACGCGAACATTTTGACCAATAGTGAAATCGTAAAGAGGAGCAGCCATCCCTATAATACAGCCTGTTGTCCATACCTCGTTGTATGTACCCCTCCTTTTTTCGACTGACCAAGACATGGAAAGCAACCGGCCCTTCAGCTGCATCATGTAAGTGCAAGAGGGTGTAGGTGGTTCAACACAGTCAATTAGACCCATGCAATCTTTTGGCATTTACCTAAGTTGATCCTCGTCAGCACTGGTTTTCGACTGAATCAGAGAAAACGACGCACAAATCCGTGATGAAAACACGGCTGTAACAGGCCCAGCAAGATTAGGAAAACTAAAAGAAGATTTTAGTTCGAAGATGAATTAATAGTTGGTAATTGCATGATTTTTGGACGATAGATGACTCGCATCACAGATCCGAACAATGTGTTGCCGGTGCTTTGCACCGAATTGCAGTGCCGGGAACTACTGTAACGACCTCTCATCAATGCCTCTCTCACTCACTAAGTCTAGCCTGTAATAACAACAATGTAGTCATGGAAGCATACTTAGCATTGGTAATGGAATGCATGACTTCTGACTCCAGCGTCCTGAAACCAACGAAACGAAAGGTGCCGAACCATTTGTAGTGCATACAGACAATAGATGTTCATCTTTGCTAAAAATAGATCTGGATGGATGGAACCGTTCAACGCCAAGAAAACAACAAAACGTATAGTGTAGGGTTACCCAAACGGTCCATACTCGTGGCCCAATGCTAGAAAGAAGATGCATGCATACTCTGAATATTACTGCCATCGCAGCACATAGGTTGCCATTTTGGTCTGGTGCTCTCTAAAGTTCAGCACATGGCTTCCCCTTTGGTATATGCGATCTACCATAATTCAATATATAGGTACCTTATCCATATAAAGGTTCGGATCTTGATGCAAATCAAGGGTTCCGATAGCACACTCTGCTGCTAGTGTAGATAGGAAAGCCGTTCTATATATATATATATATATATATATAGAGCATGGGTTTCCTATCAACACTAGCTATGGAGGTGGCTATCAGAACCGTTAGTTTGCTTCAAGATCCGAACTTTACTGTTGATAATGTTCCTATTTGTTGATTTATAGATGCTCGCATTTACCAAAGAGGAAGCCATGTGGGGGTGCTTTACATGGCAGCCGACCAAAATGGCAACCTACCCCTGCAATGGCAGGAGTACTTAGGGAATGGACACAACTTCTTTCTAGCATTGATCCTCGAGCATCATCTGTTTTGGGTAAGCCTATGTTGTAGGTTTTGTTGCCTTGTTAATGTTGAAGAGTTCTATCCATCGCGAGCTATTTTTAGCATGTATGAACGTCCATTGTATGCATCAAATGTGAAAGGTTTGGTACCTTTAATTCACGTTGGCTTATAGAGTACACACTAAGACAAAATTCTGAAGGCTGAATACTTTAATGCGTTGCAGCATGTATTCTTGACTAATCCTCCCATAGTCTTGACAAAGAAACATGGAGGTTTTACAATGTGCCTCCGTTCTCAATGGCAGTACCATCTCCTCCAGCGGGCATCAAGGTTGATGCTAATTTTGGTATTTTTTTAAGCTTCTGCTAATTACTGTTCAAAAAAACTTTTGCTCATTACAGTTTGTTGGGTGGAGGAGCGACCAGCCATGTAAAGAAAATGAGACGTAGAAATGACAATACAAAATATATGTGGTGAGAGTTGGATTTTAGTAAACTGTATAGTTATTTTGTTTTATAAAACACATTTTGTTAAACAAATAATCAAAATATGGTAAATGTGAAATTTTGGCGACCCAAGATTGGATGGAAAAAACACACATTTATTTAATTAATTGTCATTAAGCCTTGTAGATCACTATTCTGGATATATATTTACTAACAGAAATGCATTTTACTTCGAACGTTGGTTTAAAATACATTTTTACTTTTTTTTCAAGTCAATTCTACAAATGCAAAAGAAGGAAGGTGCAGTCCCTACTTTCATCTATGTGCACATACACGGCAACTAGCCAGACAGAGTAAGAAGCAGCCCCTTCTTTCAGCCATGCAGACATATACTTGCCAGTTTTGCGTCACGGCTATAGTCAGACCACGGTGCTTCACATGCATGGCTTGGCTCCTTCACTCATTCTCATGAACATGTCTCGCTGGTCAGTGCACCCCACGTGACTCTCTATCTCTCCATTTTTGTTGGTTGCCGACTGTGGGCATGCCACTGCTGGCCAGCTGCCTGGCTTGGTTTCAGTTTGGTGGTTAATCATCCCTAAAAGGAAACTTGATGGCTAATTGTGTGTTTGACTAGTGAGGTGGTGCCACTCCTAACGTGCTAGTATTTCATTAGTGCTTGTCTAATGCGTGCATGGTGTAGGATAACCAGGGCTAAGTCAGGCTCTATCAGTTTGTTATTTCCACACACTAGAGAGAAACAGGATAACCAGAATTGGATGCTTGTACAAAAACAAACTTAGAAAAAAAAAGATGGGCGCATCAGGATCAGAGCATCTCCAACGTCGACCCTTAAACCACCTGTGTGCATCCGAACCGCAGAAGCTATCCAACACGGTCCTATATTAGTTCACGGCGCGGTTCAGAAGTACTTTCTCTTGCAAAATTGGAGACAAAGTGGTAGGAGCTTTGCAGGAGTCCGGACAGCAGGCACGTCGGACTTCGACACCCCTGGCCCACCCGATCCGCCCTTTCAGCCTCATTTCCTACAACTCCACCCCCTTTGACGCACATAAAAGGTGTCTAGTCCAATAAAGAGAGTGCACACATACAATGTGCAAGGTTGAGGGACAAGTTCTGTTCGGTGCCACCGCCATCCACCACCTGCTCGACTAGGGTTGTGCCCTGAGGGGTATAAGCTTCATGGTATGAAAGGTGCCCGATCCAGTAAAAAGAGTGCACTCATATGATTGTGCAAGGTTTGGGTAATGGAAAATGGAACTTTCCGTGTCATTGTGATGATATAGGGATACTAGACCACCATGAGGGGTATAAGTTTCATATTTCATTCACAATTGTTCATTCATAACAGGTGTGTTGTCTTATGCCAACTCTACAAATATATATTTCGAGTGGGTTTAACCACACGTCAAGTGTTGGTTCCAACATTAAATTCTAATCCATCTATCCATTGACCAACACACACACATACACACACACTCTCACACACATAGAGAGAGGGGGGGGGAGAGAGGTTGGGTGTATATGGATGGTCGGAGGCAACGGTGGACCATCAAAGGGAGTTGCTCGACAAGGGTGGTGTGTCGAGGGGTATAGGGTTAGAGGTATAAAAGGTACCTGGTCTAATAAAGAGGGTGCACACATAGGATGTGCAAGGTTCGAGGACAAGTTCTATTATGTGCCACCGCCATCCACCACCTGGTTGACTAGCTAGGGTGGTGCCCGGAGAAGTATGACCTTCAGGGTATGAAAGGTTCCCGATCTAGTAAAAAGAGTGCACTCATATGATTGTCAAAGGTTTGCTTAATGAAAAATGAAAGTTCAAGTGTCATTATGACGATACAGGGATACTAGACCACTGTGAGGGGTACAGTTTCATACTTCATCCACAATTGTTCATTCATAACTGGTGTGTCGTCTTATGCCAACTCTGCAAATATATATTTCGAGTGGGTTTAACCACACGTCAAGTCTTGGTGTCAACATTACATTCTAATCCGTCTATCCATTGACCAACCAACTCACACACGAGAGAGAGGTTGGGTGTATATGGATGGTTGGAGGCGGTGGTGGACTGTCAAAGGGAGTTGCTTGACAAGGGTGGTGTGCCGAGGGGTATAATGTTAGAGGTATAAAAGATGTCCGGTCCAATAAAGAGGGTGCACACATATGATGTGCAATGTTTGGGGACAAGTTCTGTTTGGTGCCACCGCCGTCCACCACCTGGTCGGCAAGCTAGCGTGGTGCACTGAGGAGTATGACCTTCGTGGTATAAAATGTGCCTGATCCAGTAAAAAGAGTGCACTCATACGATTGTGCAAGGTTTGGGTAATGGAAAATGAAACTTCCCGTGTCATTGTGATGATATAGGGATACTAGACCACCATGAGGGGTATAAGTTTCATATTTCATTCACAATTGTTCATTCATAACTGGTGTGTCGTCTTATGCCAACTCTACAAATATATATTTCGAGTGGGTTTAACCACACGTCAAGTGTTGGTTCAAACATTACATTCTAATCCATCTATCCATTGACCAGCACACACACACACACACAGAGAGAGAGAGAGAGAGAGGTTGGGTGTATATGGATGGTCGGAGGCGACGGTGGACCATCAAAGGGAGCTGCTCTACAAAGGTGGTGTGTCGAGGGGTATAGGGTTAGAGGTATAAAAGGTACTCGGTCCAATAAAGAGGGTGCACACATAGGATGTGCAAGGTTTGAGGACAAGTTCTGTTCTGTGCCACCGCCATCCACCACCTGGTCGACTAGCTAGGGTGGTGCCCTGAGGAGTATGACCTTCATGGTATGAAAGGTTCCCAATCTGGTAAAAAGAGTGCACTCATATGATTGTGCTAGGTTTGGGTAATGAAAAAGGAAAGTTCAAGTGTCATTATGACGATACAGGGATACTAGACCACCGTGAGGGGTACAGTTTCATACTTCATCCACAATTGTTCATTCATAACTGGTGTGTTGTCTTATGCCAACTCTACAAATATATATTTCGAGTGAGTTTAACCACACGTCAAGTGTTGCTGTCAAGATTATATTCTAATCCGTCTATCCATTGGCCAACCAACTCACACACACGTGAGAGAGAGGTTGGGTGTATATGGATGGTTGGAGGCGGCGGTGGACTGTCAAAGGGAGTTGCTCAACAAGGGTGGTGTGCCGGGGGGTATAATGTTAGAGGTATAAAAGATGCCCGGTCCAATAAATAGGGTGCACACATATGATGTGCAATGTCTGGGGACAAGTTATGTTCGGTGCCACCGCTGTCCACCACCTGGTCGACAAGCTAGCGTGGTGCGCTGAGGAGTATGACCTTCGTGGTATGAAAAGTGCCTGATCTAGTAAAAAGAGTGCGCTCATATGATTATGCAAAGGTGTGGGTAAGCAAAAATGGATGTTCATGTGTCATTATGACGATAGAGGGATACTAATCCACTGTTGGGGGTATAGTTTCATATTTCTTTCACAGTTGTTCATTCATAACTGGTGCGTGAGTGTGTGTGTGTGTGAGAGAGAGAGGTCAGGTATATATGAATGGTCGCAGGTGGCGGTGAACCGTCAAAGGGAGCTGCTCGACAAGGGTTGTGCATCGAGGGGTATAATGTTAGAGGTATAAAAGGTGCCCGGTCCAATAAAGTGAGTGCACACATACAATGTGCAAGATTTGGGAACAAGTTTTGTTCGGTGCCACCGCCGTCCACCACCTGGTCGACTAGGGTGGTGCCCCGAGGGGTATGATCTTCATGGGTATGAAAAGTGCTTGATCCAGTAAAAAGAGTGCATGCATATGATTGTGCAAGGTTTGGGTAATGGAAAATGAAAGTTCCCATGTCATTATGAGAATATAGGGATACCAGACCATCATGAGGGGTGTAAGTTTCATATTTCATTCACAATTCTTCGTTTATAAATTAGTGTGTCATCTTATGCCAATTTTCTATTCTTTTTTGTGCCAACGCCGTCCACCACAACTCACAGAAAGAGAGTTTAGTAGTACAAGCTTCCGAGGAGGAGGATTACAGAATCAACATGAAAGAAATTAGTGGACGACGTCCCATGTCGTCTGTAGGACAACGCCTGGTCACTCTGCCATGCGTTTTCAATTTGATCTAAACTGTGTTGTATCAAACATTGTTATTTGCTCTTCCATGAAATTATCAATGGCCCCGTCAATCATCATATTTAATGTAATACTACATGCCAGCAACATTGGCAGTCCTGATGAGTGATGGTTAGAACAGCTGTAAAATAGATGGGGTTACGTGCTTGTTTATTCACAGCATATCACTTTCACCATGCGCTAACAAACATGTGAAGGGATGGGGATAAATAAGCTATAAAGGTGAGGCTTCGTAAATTTTATCTTCAAACTACATGAGTAATAGTTTGTCCATCTGACATGTTCTCTTGAAATGCTCTATCCTGCAATGAACCACTAATTAATCATAAATGGATTTCAATATTCTAATCAAAGAAGCAAACTGTTAACACCCTTTGGGTATAGAAAAACATATAAATTCATAAAGTCCGTTCTTCATATATCTCGTCAGTAGTTTTCATTTGAACCTCCTATTGTAATAGGGATAGATTTGAAACCGTATGTCTGTGACAGCTATTTGGCTTTTGACGAGCGCTGCTCAAAAGTCCTGGTTGTGTTTGCGGTGCCTTTGCTTTTTAATAAAAGTTAGGGCAGAGGGGAAACCCCTTTCATTAAAAAAATCATAAAGTCATACATGAACATGGCATATATTTTTAAAAATTGTCTAGCATGTTACGCATGCATTTTTGTCCTTAGAGCAACCAACCTAGTGGCTTCAATAGCTAGGATGGCAATTGGAATGAAGTGGTCTATAAGAAAAACTAAACAATGTATAAGTTAGTCATGCATGGCCCAATACTGAGTCATCGACATGTAAAAATAAAAGCTGAATGTAGAAAAAAAAAGTAGAAAGCTGAAGAAGCTAAGCAAACCACTTCCAAGTGATGCATACATAACTCAGTATTTTCCCTGAAAATGTAGTAGAGGGTGTAAAGGAACAGATTAGGCATGCTAAAATATTAAAAATTATGGTTATCTTTCAGTGAAACAATTGCATTCAGATAACCCATGGTATTTAGAATATGAATATGGTGTTCAGAAAATTCTAGAAACAACAAGCAACTGTTTAACACTGACAACGACAAGCAACTAGCCACGAACAGGAACAAAATCAGGTCAGTTACTAGCAATATATGAAGTATATGCTATGATAAAAATACTGTTGGACTTGTATTCGACTGAGGTTTTTCATGGTGTACTTTTTGTGATATAAAATTGAAATTTTACTATTAATAATCACTGTCAAAGAATTGAACCAACAAATGAGGGGCCTAACAAATTAACTAATTTATTTATTTGTTCTGATTAGTATTCTGGCTTACTATGTCAAAAGGGATTTCTGTGACAAACGATTCAGTTCTGCGCTAGGTCTATTGATACTTGGAATGGACAGTAGGGGACGCACACACATTATTTGACATCTTGTCTGTTAGCTTTTGTATTTCATGCTCGGCACCATTAAACTGCCCTGGATTCTGGCTGCCATTGCTCGACAGAGGAGGCCTGTTCGCTACCGTATGTAAAGATGGAAGTAGTTATAGCCGTTTGTATAATTGTTGTGTTCGATACAAACTAGTATTTTGTGCTCCACACATGGTGGGTATCCAATGTATCCAGCCCTTAAGTATGTCACGCCGCACTACATGTGTTGATTAGAAGAGTATAATAACATGAGATTTGTATATATCCTGGTTCAAGTCCTTGCTACTAGTAGTAAGAGCATCTCCAGCCGTTCGGCTCCCCGGGACGCCGAAAAAGCGCCGTCTAGGGCCGAACCGACGTTTACTTTCGGCGTGTGGGCGATTGTGTTTCCAGTTGCCGCCCCCCGGTCGCCCACTGCGGCATTCACGTGGCGCTCCCAGACCCCGCTCCGGTGCTGCTTCTTCGCATGGCTTGCGATCATGAACCTCTGCTAGATGTCAGACCGGTTAGCACAGAAAGGACTACCGCACCAGGACTCTTGCCCTTTCTGTGATCAGCACGAGGAGACGATTAGCCACCTGCTCATTGAGTGTGTTTTGGCGAGGGAAGTATGGGCTAAGGTGTTCATGGTCATGGGTGTTCCACACGGCGCTCTATGTGTTGGAGAGCCCTTGCCAGATTGGTGTGCCCGGCAGGATACCCATGGGCGGCCGGCGAGGACGATGCGGACCTTGTGCCTCCTTGTCATGTGGGAGCTTTGGAAGCACCAGAATGCCATCGTCTTCAACGGGGCAACGGTCAGCCTTCAGCAGATTCTGCACCGGATTGCGAGCGAGGGCAGGGTGTGGAGGCAGGCGGGACTGCTAAGAGGAGAGTTGGATGCATTCTTCGTAGAGGAACTCGAGTGGGCTCGCCGCGAGTAGTCCGGTTAGGCCATAGGAGGTGGATGGTGGCGTACGCCATGTAATCTTTTGTGTAACGAAACTGTGGAGGGTTCTTCCCCCTTTATTCTACTCCCTCCATTCCAAAATATAGTGCGCCCGCGCTTCCCGAGGTCCAACTTTGACCATAAATTTAACCAACGAGACCAACTGCGGCGGGAGAAAAAAAATTATATAATTGAAAACTTCTTTCGAATACGAATTCACTGATATAATTTTTGCTCCCGCCGCAATCGGTCTTGGTAGTTAAATTTACGGTCAAAGTTGAAGCACGTAGATAGAGGAAGCACTACATTGTGGAATGGAGGGAGTATAATATAAGATATGCACACTCGTGCGTATTCGAGAAAAAAGAAGAAGAATGCAGTGCCGTTGTATAAAGAAAGGAGCAACCAGTGGTATTTCAGTATATGAAAAGAAATGAGAATGCAAGCCATATTCTACTTTTCTTCTAGGAAAACCAGATAGGATCAAATCCATGGAATCAAGACTAAGACATCAATTTTCTTCCCTATGACAAAGAACGGGTATATGTCTTTGTGGACTGAAGAATTTCATTAAACTGGCAAAGCTTATTTTGTCAAAGTACACCTGTTATTTTGCTATGTCTTTGCAATGTGAACGATTTAGCTTCTTCCTTCACTCCATGCATAATGTTATTCTGTCAAAGCAAAGATGTGGAAAAACTCTACAAAATGAACTGTAACTGTCAGTTTTAACAAAGCAAAAGAGCCAGGTGCATACAGGTTCTGAAGCCATGTATACTCAGAAAATTCATAGAGTTTGGTGTACACCAATTTGAAGGTTGTGCTCGGTAATTTAAAAGTGCGAGTGGCGCAATTAAAAAAACACATGCACAATAAGCAATGCTTGTGTGTAACATAATTACCATCCACCAATTTGACCACACCAAAAAATAACATGCACAACAAATGAGGTCCAGAAACTTCTTCAATTAGTTAGGGAACACCAAGTAGAACAGTTTAGAGAATCCATCGGCTATTATTTCAGTGCTGGAGAATTACATTCGGCTAAAACTAATTCAACAAGATCGTAACAAATACATCAATGCAAAGTGATTGCTAGGTACCAAAAAAGCAGTAAGAAGTAGCAGCTCGTGGGAGCTAAGATGCTCCTTCTGTATATGATGTGGCGCCTAATCAGCTGGCCGCTGCTGCTTGTCATCCTCTATCAACTACAGTAAAAAATAAAGGGAAGTAGCAAGGGTTGTAGAGAGAAAAAACGAGATTTCAATGAGCAGAGGACCTTGGTCAGTGGCACAGCAAGTAGCCAAGTACCTCAGGCGGATCTGCCACTCCACTCTGCTCCGACCAGCTGCTTCGGCGTAGGATGAAACCCACGAGCACCATCCGCTCCCCCTGATCCTCCTCCCGTTGAGATTGTGGCCACAGCACGGCAGCCACTCCCCTTCCACCCTATGGCCCTCCTCCCGTCGTCCTCCCCATTCCCCCTTGGTGGAGCACCAGGTACATGCGATGCCATCCGAAAGCACGCTGGGTGCACCAGCTTGGGTCTTTGGCTTCGATGGCTGTGAGTTGTGATGCCATGCGGGTCGGAGAGGACGATGGTGCAGCCGGGAGGAGGGAGCATATGGCTTAATGATGGATCCAGGGGAGAAGAATGAGCCGTGGTTGTGGTTCTTGGGTGATGGCGTATGTTCTCCTCCATGATGGATTTGGCATACCAGAAACGATGGAGAAGAGAGGAGCCCGATCCAGATCTTCCCTGTAGCCCTGTAGGGGAGGAGAGAGAAGATGTGTGGATGGCTGGGCTTTCATGCACGGCAACACTGATACTAGAAAACCAACGAGGACCTTTTTTTGCAAGAAACCTTTCCAAAGGAGGAACTTTCCATGGGCTGGGAACCCTTCGCTCAAGGCCCGACAACTCGCACGGTGCAGTCCATGGCAGTCTACGGACTGGGCCTAGTGCCTATGCACATGTGAAAGTGGTCCAGCTTTATCTCAATGGGGAAATAAACTTCACACACTCAAAATGAGAGAAATGTTTAGAGGGAAAGAAAGGGGACCAGATCCCAAGCAGATTATGTGGCTCAGATTGCCATCTCTGGAGAGAAACACAATAGCTTTGCTTTTCCCTATATATATATAGCCCGTCTATTCTGATAATATTATCAGAATAGTTATTCTGATAACACTTCCGCACTGCATGCTCAACGCGAGGGCACTGCACTTTCTTTAGTAAGAGCACTGCATTACAGAGACTAATGAACTTCGCGTCGGAAAAAACTGCGCGTAGTGTTTTTTCGGTACTGTTTTCGCTATAATTTTTTAACCGTTTATCGGAACAAGGCGTGTAATATACCGTTGGAAAGCTACGGATTAGGCGCAACTTCGCCATGTTGAACACTTTTCGAGATTCCCCGCGGTTTAAGAGAAGTTTTAAAAATGGTGCGGCCCACAAAGAGTGGCAGCGAGCGTTTTTTCGCGTTTTTTTAAACCGCTCGTCGGAATGAGGTAAATGATACACCGTTGGGTAGATATCGTCGAGGCGCATCATTTTCATAACTATTGTTTTCTCTAATTCGTTACGGTTTAAGAGCAGTTTCAAATTTACTAAATCGCGGAATTCTGTTTTTTTTTGAAATTTTTGCAATTTTCGGTACTGTTTTCGCTCTAGTTTTTGAACCGTTTGTCGAAACGAGGCGTGTAATACATCGTTGGAAAGCTATGGACAAGGCGCAACTTTCATATGTAGAAATGGTTTCGAGATTCCTTACAGTTTTAAGTTAATTTTGAAAATCATGCGGCAGACGATGAGAGACAGCGGTCATTTTTTGCGAAATTTTTACAAACCGGTTGTCAAAACGATTCAAATGATATGTCGTTGGAAAGATATCGACGAGACGGAACTTTTTCATTTAGAACACTCTCTCTAATTCCTTACAGTTTAGGAGCAGTTTTAAATTTACCGAAATGCAGACATTCTGTTTTTCGCAACACCCAAATCGACGTGGGTACTTCACCCGACTGAAAACCGCACTGCATCGGATGAAAAACCACACTGCATCAGACGTGTTAGAGAACTGCACGGTTTATTTTATTCAAACATAGCTTTTTCAAGGACGAGAAAATAGAGTGCAATTCACATCGGGTGTAAATGAACCACAACACTATCAAGAAGTGAACCGCATTACTTTTTGTCGCTTTCGTAATATTTTTTTTTGCACTTACGGGATGAACAACATCATTCAGCCGACCGCACTGTTTCAGAATGAAAACCGCACTGCATCGGATGGGCAAGCGAGCTGCATAAATTTTTTTGTCAGACGTTATTTTTCTCATATGAGTTTTTGTTGTTTTTTTTTACCTTTTTAGGAACGAGAGTGGACAACAGAGACTAGGGCAAGTGAACCACATCATATATCAAAGTGCACCGCTTTACTTTTTTGTTGATTCGCTAATTTTTTTCACATTTTTCATGCTAGGCGCAAGTGAACAGCATCACTCTCAAAAGTGAACGACATTCGAAGACCAAAGGCACTGCAAGTGTTGATGTAGTCGACTGAATTATGAGACACACGAAAACATTTTTGCGACACTATTTTTTGCGACACTCAAATCGACGAGTGAGCTTCATCCAACATAAAATCACACCGCTTCAGACAAAAAACCGCACTGCATACAAGGGTCAAGCGAGCTACATGGATTCTTTTATCTTCTTTATAAAAAAATGATGAACGAGTGGACCGCATAGAGGACAACAAGTGAACCCCAACACTCTTGAAAGTGATCCACAACACTCTTGAGAGTGAACCTCATTACTTTGTTTTACTAGTTTAAATGTCTTTCAACAAACACAACATAAATTTTATATACATTTTTCCAAGTGAAGTGTATTTCAAAGTTCTTCGGAGTGGACTTCTTTTAAGACAGGAGTGCATCGTAGTTTCCTCTTTATTTTTTCTCTAGAGTTTAGTTCCCCCTAGTGCACTGCATACATTTTTTTAGTTAATGAAATATGCACTGCGGGGGGACGCGAGTGGACTACATTTTTTGCTTGCACGCTACACATTACACACAAGCATTCATCCACATCCATTTTTTACTCTCTTTTCCTCTTTGCATTTTCTCAAACAACAAAATGAACTTCTTTTAAAGGAACATCGACGGAGCATTTATGTCTGTGTTTTCTCGAACAATAAAACAAACTTCAGAAAAAATGACGACATTCTTTTTTTCTCCTTTGTACATGTGCTGCCCTGCACGTCCATACAATCTGCACTGCAAAAAAGAAACAAGCATTTTCTATACTGCATCTGTGCATGGCCATGGCGCATGCAAGCACTGAAACGGCCGTGACACCGGACGGCATGCGAGGCCATGGCGAACTGCATCCGAAGGCAAAAAAAAGAAGCAGCAAAAGACGCAATTTCTGGACGGCATGGGGCGTTGTTGCCGCTGTTCACCTTCAGCTCCATGATTGAAGGAGGTTGGCCTCCCGCCCGCCCTTCCGGTGATGTCCTGTAACAAAGGAGGGGGAGATGGAGGTAGGGGATAGAGGAAGGGCCGCGGTGGAGGCCCTGAGAATCGCCCGACTGCAGTCGCCGTTTGCCTGAGTCGTGCGCCCATGCGTGGATCTCGCCGTCGCGGCGATGGAGAGGTCATTAGAGGAGGCGGCCATTCGAGATCCCTCGGGACGCCTGGATCCGTCGCCGGAGGGTCGTCAGATGTGGATGGACCTCCTACCACAACCTCACTGGCAGAAGCCCAGCGGAGCACCCCTTTACATTATCTAGTGGCGCGGGGCTGCGGCAGCCAGCCGGTGCGGGATTCGGCGAACTGCGGGTAGGGGAGGAGTGAGCGGCGGGGCGTGACTGCCATGAACTGCAGGTAGGGGAGGAGTGAGCTGCGGGGGTGACTGCCACTGCTGGGGGGAGGCGATGGCGGAGTGGGTGGGAGCACCTTATTTGGATCCGGAGGCAGGCGATGTGCATCCGGTCTCTTCGGCGTGGATCGTAGCGGCTCGATGGGGGTGGGGATGAGAGGATGGGGTGCTGGGGCGTCGGGCAGGAAGTGAATGCCGGTGCAGGGTGGGTCCTGGGCGGCGGAGGGAGGAGGAAGTTGGAGCGGGGGTGCTCCTGCTGCGCGATGAAGGTGGAGCGGGGCGAGGTACTAGAGGGAAGAGAAAGGTGGGCATCAGGGGCGCTTTGCCGCCCATGGAGAGGTCGGGGTGGCCTACCTCGTCGTGAGGTGCAGGCGCGCGGGAGGGGGGGTGCGGGTGCCCGAGATCCGGCGCCTGCGGGGGGCATGGCGGCACGATTTGACCAGGCCCGCCTGGATCCTTCACCGGAGCGCCGTCGGAGGAGAAGGTGGCGTGGATTGGAGTCGCGTCGCCTGGGAGGATGGGGTGGTCGGGGCGTCGTGGTGGTCGGAGCTCCGTAGTAGTTGGCGGCGTCGGGGGAGTGGGTCGTGGGTGAGGAAGAAGGTAGTTGGGATGGGGTAGGGGAGGTGCAAACAGATAAGGTCTGGACGTGGGGGTGTGGTGGATTTTGCTTTTGTTGGGGCGGTTCGGTTCGTAGGTGGACGCAGTGTGGGGTGTTAGCAGAATAAGACAAAGTGTTATCAGAATAAGACTCTTAAGGGTGTTATCATAATAGACCCACCATATATATATATATATATTATTACTATTCATCACCCAGGGTGCAGAATAAGTTATTCTTCAACCGAGGTAATCTTACAATCATTTCATAATTAAATTACGTTTGGAATTCAAATAGTTACATTCCTATTGATTCACTACGTAAAATTTGACATAAGAAAATAAAAATATAGGTCATAAGACAAGAAAAATTTATAGTTTATGTGTATTTTAGACTATGTTTTTCGTATGTAATTTTACATAACATAAAATATTTTTTACGGTGATTATATATTTTCTTACGGTCTTTTTTTGCGTCGGTAATAAGACAAAACTTACGGAGCGTAAAATTACGGTGCATTGATGGTAAAATAGAAGGGGGTAAAGAATAACTATTCCTCACCCAGGATGACTAATAGCGCGACCCTATATATATATATATATATATATATGTATATATATCAATGCTCCGTATTTTTAGGTTTCGTAAATTTTGTCCTATTACAAACGTAAAAAGAGAACGTAAAAAAATATATACTCGCCATAAAAAATATTTTATGTTATGTAAAGTTATGAACGTAAAAACATACATAAAAATGCGATATTTTTGGTCTTATAACCTATTTTTTTTTGTTTTCTTATGCCAAATTTTATGTAGTGAATCAATATGAATGTAAATATTTGTATTCCAAACGTAATTTGTTTATGAAGCAATCGTAAGATTACCTCGGGTGAAGAATAATTTATTCTGCACCCTGGGTGATGAATAGCAACACTATATATATATATATATATATATATATATATATATATATATATATATATATATATATATATATATTCGAAAATACATCTATGCACTCGAGCTCATCTATACCCGTGTTGACGAAAAAAATCAAAACAAATACTAGAAAAATTCAATTTTTTGTGTCATAGACAATTTGATGCATGAGGTCCGCCTTAATTTTCAAATTATTTGGACATCTGAGGAGCTCTCAGCAAAAAAGACAAATTGGGGGTCTGTAAAAATGTTTACTGTTCATGTACTGTTTTGGTCCGATTTGGCTTTTTTGTTGAGAGCTGCTCAGATGTCCAAATGACATGAAATTTGGAGCGGACCTCACGCATCAAATTGTCTACCGCACAAAAAAGAATCAGAATTTTTTGAACTTATTACGAATTTTTTTCTAACCGGGTGAAGATGAGTCTGGGCACCAAAACGCCTTACTCTATATATTAACATATTCTATTTATAAGAAGCATTGTTGCACAAAGGTGTGGAAATGAGGTATGTGTTGTCAATTTCTTAATATTAAGTCTGAAATATATGTACATATTCCCCGACAGATTTATGGGTTCGTTGACCCACTAAATTGCACTTCCCACTTGCATATAGAAAGAAACTTTGTTTTATTTCAATACCTTTGTGGTCTCTTTCATGAAAATGACAGAAGTATGTAGAAGAAGTGTTCCCATATCGTATTATAGAAAACGATTGATAACCCACTTAGGAGGCAAAATAAATCCAAAATAATAGATGGAAACATGCTTGTCCCGTATGAACTATATATATAAGCATGATGATGATAATATCATTAGATCTATTTTTCATATGGGTAGCAGACTGTAAGATCTAAAGTGAACACCAAAATAGACATGTCAAAACAACATCATTCAAAAGAAGAAGAAAATAGAGATCAACATGAGTTTAGCTATATATCCACAATCAAATATTTCAGCCCATCACAATAATTATATAGATAAACTGTGTATTTCAGGACCACGACGAACAACACCTTTTTATTCTGAAACAACCAGGGACATTGAGATATTAAATACACGTTTATGATAATATAATTCATAACTGAAGTATATGTGCTGCATAGCTGAGTTCATTTGTACGTATAGAAAGAGCAGAGCGAAGACGTAATTTTCATTACCAACGACGCTCCTGTTCAAGCAGGAATATCTCTATTCTGAATCTCAAAAGGTGAAGATACACCCTCACTTAATAAACTTGTTAACCAACTCTTAAATTTAGCCTGCTTCAGTGTTAACCATAGAAACAAAAGACATCAGGAAGAAACCAGAGCGATTGAGTGTGTCCAAAAAGATTAATAGACATCATATAAGATTAAGGGAGCCAGTGCCTTAAAAGGCCTCCAGAATCTGAGACTACATGATATATGACCATATACAGAAATAAAGAAAATTCATGTTGATATCTGACTTGGTCATAGCAATTGGTAAAGTACGATACATAATTTGTGCTCAAATGCAGCAATAGATATGGTTAACATTTAGCCATGTGAGTCCCTCACAAAAAATATGCAGTGATCCTAAAAGAGCAGAAAAAACCAGTACAACATAAGCTTCAAAAACCAGTACAACTCTCAGTTCCAAGCAAAGACTTAGACCCAAAAAAATTAGCCACCTAAAATCCATATGATCTGCAGAAATCATATGAAATTTCCTAGTTACATTATGGGAATTGAAACTCTCAGTTTTACACAAAAGGAAAGAAAGAACCAGGACTCCGCGATTGTGTAGACGGCCGGCAGGAGACCTGAAGGATAGAGAGACATCCGAACTTGTGAATAAACCATCTGAGACAGCAAACAATTCAGATCTGGAACTCCCTATGTAATAGGGAGTCTGCAGAGAGAAGAGACATGCACATGCTACAGTGGAGAGAAGAGACGTGAGCGGAGTGTTGGGGAACACAGTAATTTCAAAAAAATTCCTACGCACATGCAAGATCATGGTGATGCATAGCAACGAGAGGGGAGAGTATCGTCTACGTACCCTCGTAGACCGTAAGCGGAAGCGTTATGACAACGCGGTTGATGTAGTCGTACGTCTTCATGATCGACCGATCTAGTACCGATGATACGGCACCTCCGCGATCTGCACACGTTTGGCTCGATGATGTCCCGCGAACTCACGATCCAGTAGAGCTTCGAGGGAGAGCTTCGTTAGCATGACGGCGTGATGACGGTGAGGATGTTGCTATCGGAACAAGGCTTCGCCTAAGCACCGCTATGATATTATCGATGTGGATTATGGTGGAGGGGGGGGGGGGACCGCACACGGCTAAAAGATCAATGATCAACTTGTGTGTCTATGGGGTGCCCCCTCCCCCGTATATAAATAAGTGGAGGAGGGGAGGTGTAACGCCCCGAGACCGATGTGACAGGTGTCTTCCAGTTATTCGCTGTTGTTGCCCTATCTTTGCTTGCGTGTCGCATCTTGTCATGTCATCATGTGCATTGCATCATCATGTTTTCGAAACTTGCATGCGTCCCGGCCTCCTCGTTCTCTTCGTTGTCCGTTCTGAGCCCAGACACACTTGCACGCGCCCGCGGCATGTCCAAAATTTTATTTTTATAAGTGGCCGGAAAATGTTCTCGAAATGGATTGAAAGTTGCCGTGCGGTCTTATTTTAATGTAGATAGACCGCCTGTCAAGTTTCATCGCATTCGGAGTTCGTTTGATAGCCCAACCGTTAAACTATAGCGACAATATAGTGGGTCAAAACGTTGGACATCTTCGGTCTTCGGAAACAGTCGCCGGGCCTCTCTCTCTTCTCTTCTCTCAGCCTGAGGCCTTCTGCACAACCCACTACCTACCACCGGGCCTAGCCTAAGCTCTCTCGTCAGCCCGCGGCCCTCCTCGCGCGCGCGCCCGAAAAGCTGTCCCGGACCCGACCCGGGCAGTCGTCACCGTTGGATCCGGATCATCCCCAAACGTCTGCAAAACATCACCGTTTTTCTTACTTGGACTTCCTAGCCTATTTTTCTCGACCGCCCGATTACGATCGGACGGACCGAATACCCTCCTAACCTAATCCAATAACGTATATAAGTGGGCAACCCTAAAATTTAGGCGACTTGTCCCATCCATCCTCCTGCGCGCCGCCACTGCAAATCCACCTCGGGATCGCCTTGCCCAATCCTCCTTGATCCCCTCGCCGAACCAGTGCATTCCATCGATTCTCCTCATCGATCCGATTTGGCCCTCCCTGCAAGAAGCCTCGCCAGCGCCCTGGCTCCCTCGTCTGCCTCCAGCGCGCTGCCGTCCAAAGCTCCCCATCTCCTTCCGCCTTACCTCGTCGCTGCCCGCTTGCTCAAGGACGCCCGAGGCCGTGCCTCCTCTCCCTCCTCGGCTCGATCCCGAATGGATCATGAGCACCGAGCGCCATGCCCCAGCTTCGTGGCGCGCCCTGCCTCGCCATGTACGTCTCCAGCTGCGCCAGGTTCCTCCTCCGTTCCATCCTACTGCTACAAGTCTCGCCGCGGCCAAGCTCCTGCTAGAGCCATCTCGTCCGTGGCCTCCCGCGAGCCGCCGTCCAGGACCCCGACAGGCCGCACCCTCGCCGGAGTGGAGTCTCGTAGGTCGCGGCCCCTCGCCCCTCCAATCCAGCGACCCCTCTCCATGGTTCCCCAGTGTCTCTAACCTCTCTCTCTCTCTCTCTCTGCACCTTGCAGCGCCATGGATATGGAGTCCCGCACCCGAGCTCCGTCCGCCACCGTTGCCCGGAACCGATGCCGGACGACTCGACCCGCCCGTCCCGGCCGGTTCCCATCGATCCCGTCGCCAGGACCCTTGTCGTTGTCTTCTCCATTGCCTTGTTCTGCTGCTGTTTCTGTTTTCTTCAGGAACGAGAACAGGAGCAGCTCGCCTCCTCGTCTCGCTCGTGCGTTGACCGAGCGCAGGGCTAGCAGGCCCAGCTGCGCGCCTAGCAGCCAACCGGCCTCTGCATCAACTGGGCCTTGGCCCATGGTGAGGCCCCAGCGGCTCCTTAGTTTTTTTTTCTGTTGGCCCATTCTGCTCCAGATTCGGCCCATGTATTTTTTCCATGCGCTATGAATTTTTCCTTTTAACCAGAGACTGCCTATTTTACAGAAAGCCCCTTGCACTTCATGCATTTAATAACTCAACAACCATGCATCACATGTAAAAACTTTATATATGAAATATGCTTAGTTTTTCATCTAGTTTCATAATATGCCACTTTCATGCATGTTTGAAATGTTTAAAATGTTGTTTGGTTAAATTTGCTCCTATGCCATGTTAAAATGATTTAATTCATAACTAAATAACCGTAGCTCCAAACTTAACAAACTTTACATGTAAATGAGGTAGAATTTTGCCTAGTTTAACATGGTGCACTCATCTAGCATGTTTAACAAATATAAAATTGTGATTAGGGCAGATCAGTACCAAACCTAAAATATGCACATGAGGAGTTTCCGGACTTGTTGTTTTGTTGTTCCGGCCTCATTTAAAATTGCCTAGATAGTTAGTTTCATTATGCTACACCTCTTGCCATGTTAAGAACATTTAATATTGTTGGGTACATAACCAAGAGAGAACTAAATAATTGATGTGGTGTTCCGTCAATATGCATCCCGATGCATATTGGGCTCCATTTAACTTGTAGTTTTGTTTGTGCACTTTGCCATGCCATGCATATTTAAACCGGACATGCATCATACTTGATTGTGCATCATGCCATGGTTATGTGGTGGTTGTTTACTATGTTGTTTGCTCCTTTCCGGAGTTGCTTCTTTGGGTTGGTTCCGAAAACGTCGTGTTGTGAGGATTCGTCTGTTTGTCTTCTTCGTGGACTCGTTCTTCTTCCTTGCGGGATCTCAGGCAAGATGACCATACCCTTGAAATCACTTCTATCTTTGCTTGCTAGTTGCTCGCTCTTTTGCTATGCCTATGCTGCGATACCTACCACTTGCTTATCATGCCTCCCATATTGTTGAACCAAGCCTCTAACCCACCTTGTCCTAGCAAACCGTTGTTTGGCTATATTACCGCTTTGCTCAGCCCCTCTTATAGCGTTGTTAGTTGCAGGTGAAGATTGAAGTTTGTTCCTTGTTGGAACATGGACATGTTGTTCCTTGTTGGAATATGTTTACTTGTTGGGATATCACAATATCTCTTATCTAATTAATGCATGTATATACTTGGTAAAGGGTGGAAGGCTCGGCATTATGCCTGGTGTTTTGTTCCACTCTTGCCGCCCTAGTTTCCGTTATATCGGTGTTATGTTCCCGGATTTTGCGTTCCTTACGCGGTTGGGTTATAATGGGAACCCCTTGATAGTTCGCCTTGAATAAAACTCCTCCAGCAATGCCCAACATTGGTTTTACCATTCGCCACCTAGCCTTTTCTTTTCTTTTCCACCGTGAGAGCTTGTGATGGGCTAAGTTGGGACACCCCTGCAGGTATTTGAACTTTCGAAAGCCGTGACCGCGGTTATGGGCAGATGGGAATTTGTTAATGTCCGGTTGTAGAAAACCTGAAGTTGATCTTAATTAAAACACATCAACCGCGTGTGTAACCGTGATGGTCTCTTCTCGGCGGAGTCCGGGAAGTGAACACAGTGTTGGAGTTATGCTTGACGTAGGTTGTTCTAGGATCACTTCTTGATCATAGATTCTCGACCGTGCTTTGCCCTCTCTTCTCGCTCTCTTTTGCGTATATGTTAGACACCAAATATGCTAGTCGCTTGCTGCAGCTCCACCTCATACCTTTTACCCTTCCTATAAGCTTAAATAGTCTTGATCTCGAGGGTGTGAGATTGCTGAGTCCCCGTGACTCACAGATACTTCCAAAACCAGTTTGCAGGTGCCGATGTTACCGAGCAGGTGACGCAACCAAGATCAAGGAGGAGCTCGATGAAGATCTTGTCCTTTGTGTTGTTCCGTTCTAGTTGTTCAGTAGTGGAGCCCAGTTGGGGTCGATCGGGGATCTATGTAGCATTTGGGGTAGTCTTCTTTTATTTTGGTTCCGTAATCGGACCTTGATTGTATCTGATTGATGTAATGCTTTATTCATGTAATTGTGTGAAGTGGCGATTGTAAGCCAACTATGTATCTCTTTCCCTTATGTATTACATGGGTTGTGTAAAGATTACCTCACTTGCGACATTGCTTTCAATGCGGTTATGCCTCTAAGTCGTGCTTCGACACGTGGGAGATATAGCCGCATCGAGGGCGTTACAAGTTGGTAATCAGAGCCTTCCCCGACCTTAGGAGCCCCCTGCCTGATCGAATAGCTGGCGTTGTTGAGTCTAGAAAAATGTTTTGAGTCATTTAGGATTATATATATCAGAGAGTTAGGAATTCTTTTTTACTCCTCAGCCCCTTCATCGCTCTGGTGAGGCATCCTGACGTAGAGTTTTGACTCTTCTCTTCTCAAATTTCACTTCAAAATTTTTTAGGATCACGCGGGTATCTTGGAATCGTTTCGATGGTTTTGTGACGAGAACATTGTTCTTGGTGCCTCCTGACATTTAGGGGTTGTGGCAGTGTCCCGGGGAGTTGAGCTCCGAGGTGTTGTCATCACAATTTTATCGTTGCAGTTCTGGAATACCTGAGTTTAGTTTCACCGACATTGAAAATCTCTTTTATGCAGTTGGTGAGATAACCTCGACGCCACCCAGTACTGGGGCGGGAGTTCAGGAGTATTGCCATAACTCATATAACGGATGCTTTTCGAAGGTTGAGGTAGACGATTTTCGAAGGTTTCTAGGTTATGTGTTGAAGGATGGATACAGCTGGATGTAGGATTTGCTAGTTTTGGGTGAGATATTATGCTTCCCCTGTATCCCCAACACCTGATTGCATAACCGGAAAATTTCAGGAGTTTATAAGTGGGAATTCAAGTAGCTCTTAGGATATCTTTCCGACAGATGTATGATATGAAATTGGGGTTCGACGTCTAGTGGTCCGCCTATCCACGGTTGGTTTTACAGTGGTCTCATTGTGTCTTAAAGAGTCCTTGGCTATGCCGACTCGGGGACGCTTCGTATGTCATGTGCACTGCCTTGTATATGATGGTGCTGTACGATCGAGCCCGTGTAGGCCCCACCACGAAAACTTCGGACGAAATCTCTAGCATATGTTTGTTCTGGCTCATTCTGCAAGCCAATCCTTTGTTTTTTTTGAGTTGTGATATTCGAGTTGCTTCGAAGTCAAATGTTGATTCCATACCTTCTCTAAACGGTGTTCTCATACTCCGATGCGAATACCAAACCTTCATGATGATCGAGACTGTGATGTCAATCCTTTTCAACCGGTGTGCTTCTCTTCAAGTGGATCCGATCATTTCAATATTTGCAAGATCCAATCTCAGTTCTTCTCAACGGTGTTTGTTTGTTTTCCCGGCCTCCCTCCCTTGTTTTCTCCAAGGATTCGGATTTCTTAATCAAGTATCCATCTTATTGATGAGAGGCCTCTTCATTCCTTTTCCGTCAATGTTCTTATCCGGCGATTCTCATGAAGATTCTAACGGAGCTTCAAGTTCGTCATTCTTCATTCTTTTCATCTCTGGTGGTTTCAAGTCAAGCTTTGTTGATCATATCCTTTCCTCGTTTCAATGCTTTCTCATGCCGGTGCACCTCATCATCATTCCACCTCTCGCTATTCATTTGTTCCGGAGTGCTGAAGATATTTCGAAGATTTGTGTTTTCACCTTGCATTCGTTCAAGCTATTTCGAGGTCCTATCTTATTCAAGCCATTTAATTCAACTGGTGCAATCTCTCCTTCAAATTGTTCAACGGTGTATCTTTTGAGTGGGCCCTAACCCACAGGTCTTTTCCCAGGATCTTACCTGACTCTTCTTATTTTCCCGGAGCTATCCTCAAATTTCTTTTCGAAGTTTGACGTAAGAATGATTTGTCATCAGTCAAATGTCTTTCTCCAAGATCTCCAAAATTCTTTTCATCATTGGTTCAAATTTTCTATTCTTCTTCATTCTGGAGTGCCTCTACAATTATTGTTGGTGTTTCTCGTCATCATTCTCAGATTGGAAGACCGAAGAAGAGTTTCTTTTAAATCTTGCTCCATTCTCCGCCATCCTCTCATAATTGTTCTCGATTGTGAGATTTCTTTTCACCCATCTGTAGCAATTCAGAAGTTTTTCTGTTTGATTCTCTGAAGCCCTTCATCTCAGAATTATTCATTTTCAGCTTATGCTTCACGCGGGCGGCTGTCACGGCGCCGGGGCCGCGCCGCCTGTTCACGCGGGCACAGCGGTCGTCCAGCAGCTTCATCAAAACGCGAAAGATCCATCAGCTAAAACGCAGGCACGAACTAAACACAACGATGGAGAAGATAGCGTTGCGTAGGGCTAGCTGGTCACTTACGTGAGCTTGATTTAGTGGCTAGAACTTGTAGTTAACTGAAGATTCAGATAGAATTAATTCAAGTGTTGTGTTGTACTCTGGGTTGATTAGAGAAAACGACAGGTTTTTTTTTGCAAAAGTGCGTGCGACGACCGGGCCAGCCACCTGGCTTCCACTTGTCGAGCTGTCATTGGCCTGGGACTAAAACGTCACATGGAGTGCAAGTTGGGGTATGGTGGGGTTGAGTTTTGCAAGTTTGGCACTAAAATGTCACATGTTGTGCAAGTTAGGGTACATGGTATGCTTTTACCTCTTCCTGGTATGCTAAATCCATCACGGAGGAGAACATACGCCATCACCCAAGAACCACAACCACGGCTCACTCTTCTCCCCTGGATCCATCATTAAGTCATACGCTCCCTCCTCCCAGCTGCACCATCGTCCTCTCCGACCCGCACGGCATCACAACTCACAGCCATCGAAGCCAGAGACCCAAGCTGGTGCACCCAGCGTGCTTTTGGATGGCATCGCATGTACCTGGTGCTCCACCAAGGGGGAAAGGGGAGGACGACGGGAGGAGGGCCATAGGGTGGAAGGGGAGTGGCTGCCGTGCTGTGGCCACAATCTCAACGGGAGGAGGACCAGGGGGAGCGGATGGTGCTCGTAGGTTTCATCCTACGCCGAAGCAGCTGGTCGGAGCAGAGTGGAGTGGCAGATCCGCCTGAGGTACTTGGCTACTTGCTGTGCCACCGACCAAGGTCCTCTGCTCATTGAAATCTCGTTTTTTTCTCTACAACCCTTGCTACTTCCCTTTATTTTTTACTGTAGTTGATAGAGGATGACAAGCAGCAGCGGCCAGCTGATTAGGCGCCACATCATATAGAGAAGGAGCATCTTAGCTCCCTACTGCTTTTTTGGTACCTAGCAATCACTTTGCGTTGATGTATTTGTTATGATCTGGTTGAATTAGTTTTAGCGGAATGTAATTCTCCAGCACTGAAATAATAGCTGATGGATTCTCTAAACTGTTCTACTTGGTGTTCCCTAACTAATTGAAGAACTTTCTGGACCTCATTTGTTGTGCATGTTATTTTTTGGTGTGGTCAAATTGGTGGATGGTAATTACGTTACACACAAGCATTGCTTATTGTGCATGTGTTTTTTTAATTGCGCCACTCGCACTTTTAAATTACCGAGCACAACCTTGAAATTGGTGTACACCAAACTCTATGATTTTTCTGAGTATACATGGCTTCTAAACCTGTATGCACCTGGCTCTTTTGCTTTGTTAAATATGACAGTTACAGTTCATATTGTAGAGTTTTTCCACATCTTTGCTTTGAAAGAATAACATTATGCATGGAGTGAAGGAAAAAGCTAAATCGTTCACATTGCAAAGACATGATTCATGCACAATAACAGGTGTACTTTGACAAAATAAGCTTTGCCAGTTTAATGAAATTCTTCAGTTCGCAAAGACATATGCCCGTTCTTTGTCGTAGGGAAGAAAATTGATGTCTTGGTCATGATTCCATGGATTTGATCCTATCTGGTTTTCCTAGAAGAAAAGTAGAATGTGGCTTGCATTCTCATTTCTTTTCATATACTGAAATACCACTGGTTGCTCCTTTATTTATACAACGGCACTGCATTCTTCTTCTTTTTTCTCGAATATGCACGAATGTGCATATCTTATATTATAGAAGCAAGGGGGGAAGAACCCTCCACAGTTTCGTTACACAAAAGATTACATGGCGTACGCCACCATCCACCTCCTATGGAACAACAATTATGAACTAATAATTGTAAGTGAAGCATGAAAGTTATATAATGACACGAGAACCTTGACTTTCCATTGACCAAACCTTGTACAACCCTATGTGTACACTCTTTTTATTGGAGCGGACACCTTTTATACCTTGAACTCCCATCTCTCTTTCTCTCATCCCTTTGTGTGTGTGTGTGTGTTGGTCTATAGACTGATTAGGATTTAATATAGGCGCCAACACTTGATGTGGTTAAGGCCGCTCGAAATATGCCCCTCGCGGTGATCTAGTATCCTCGAATCTTTATAATGACACGATAACCTTCATTTGCCATTGCCTAAACGAGACACAGCATGTATGTGCACTCTTTTTTATTGAAGTGGGCACCTTTTATACCATGAACTCCTGACTTCTCTCTTTCCACGCCAGTATCCCATCTCTCTCTCCACCTATGTGTGTGTGTGTCATGGTCCGACTAGGATTTAATCTAGGCGCCATCACTTGATGTGGTTAAGGCCACTTGAAATATAAGTTTATAGAGTTGGCATAAGAGGAAACAACAATTATGAACTAACAAGTGTAAGTGAAAACATGAAACCTATATAATGATATGAGAACCTTCATTTTCCATTGCCCAAACCTTACACAATCCTATGTGTGCACTCTTTTTTTATTAGAGCGGGCACCTTTTTTTATCTTGAACTCCCATATCTCTTCCTCTCACCCCTTCGCTGATCCGCAGCATGGATCCGCGCCGCCACGCCCGCGGGTCGTCCTCCGTGGCCGCTTCGTCGAGCCGCCGCCACTCAGTCGATCCGCCCGCCGCCACGCCCCCACGCGTTTTGCGGACTTCCCAGACCTCCCTCAGCCGCACCATGACAAGGACCTACATGGGCGTCCGACAGCGGTCATGGGGGACCTGGGTGGCCGAAATGACCGTCCGCAAGACCGACACGTGAAAGTGGGTCGATTCCTTCCACACCGCCGAGCTCGCGGCTATGGAATACGACTGGTGGCAGGTCTAGTTTGACGGCCACGACGCGATGCTCAATTTTCCCATTGGCACGCGGCTGGTCAACCTTGTCCTGCCGGAGCCGGGGGTGGTGTCTGCTCGGATGGCGCGGGAAGACCGGGCGGCGAGGGAGCGCCTCGAGGCCTACATGGATGACCTCTGCTGGCAGTAGCTGGAGCTAGTGGAGGCGAGCGAGCGATCTTCGTCGTCAATGACGGTGAAGTTATCCTCATCTTCGACGACGAGGGTAGCAAGGCGGGCGGCGAGGAGGGCGGCAAGGAGGGCGGCGATGACAAGATCGACGTCGAGGAGTGGCGGAGTGTCTTCCCCGGCGATGATGACAACGACACTGGCCCGGACCCAGCTCTCACCGAGGGTGACCTCACCGGGAAGGACTGGCTCAACCTCCACTTCGGCTGAAAGTAGTTTAAGTTTAGTTTTAGTTTAAATTATGTTTAATGTTCGGTTGCGAGAACTTTATGTGTTGAACTTATGTTTAAATGCATCATCTTTCGGTTCAAATTTGATTGAATTTGTGCAAATTTAGTAATACTGCACTAACTTTAGGGGATCGGCTAGGTGCGGCGAAATTTTAGTGGATTATATATACTCCACTAAGGTATATACTCCGCTAACTTTTAATGGACCGGTTAGACTTTTCCTTACATTTCTTTACGAAGGAAATACATACCAACTTGCATTTTTTTTGGGTTCAATGTAACCAAAATTTTACCCATAACATGTGTACGCAGAATCATAAAATTTTCTAACTCTCTCACTCTACTTTATCATTTTTCAGATGGCACCATCGAGCAACTAAACAGAAAATAGCAGTCATTACCACTAGCATTTACTCCATTTGTAGGCCGTGCTTGTGTAATATAGTCAGAAGGGGAAAACGTTCTATATTGAAATGTGCTTTGCTGTCGAATGGCACATGCAAAAAGAAAGAAACGTACTGTGCAAGGTTGGTTCGCCGGATCAAGCCAAGAAGTAAACCCACGGGTTCGCTAGACCTGCTACTCCTGTTGATGTGGAAGGCTAAAACGAACGACCCATGGCCTACGTCCTGGAATCCTGGGATCAGAGATTACCTGGCCTATTCTGACAGTGCTAGTACTTTCTATTTCTTTAGCGAATCTTGACTCTTGAGGCGGTCCTTGATCCCACCAGAGTATATAACAACTAGCCTCTCATCTCACACTTACAAGTGGGTCCCCAGCCTACTACGGTCCCCAGCTTACCACACAGTCAGAGAGATGTGGTTATTTAACCCAATCCTTCGACGAGTATCTCGTGGATGGAACAGTTTCCCTTGGAGACTTGCGGCAGGTTTAGTTTTCGTTGCTTCAGTTATAGCTTCAGGTCAGTTTCTCAATCTTTTCTTCAGTTATAGCTTCAGGTTCAATTTCGTTTGCTTCAACATGGGATGAACCTTGCTTTGCAGCTGCTCTCGCCAATGCTCCAGCGTGCGCCCGGCCTTTGGCTCGGTTGCGGACCATGCGAGGTGTAACAATCAAGGCGCTGAAACAAGAGAACAACGAACAAATGTACACTTTTTTCTGTAGCTAAACTGGAGATCCCGCATCATACCTGAGGCTGAGGATATGACACTCAAGGCCTCAACATCTTCACCAGCACTCCAACAGGGACCATGGCGCCTGCAAATGCATCTTCAGCCCTAGCAATACTCATCATGGTCAAACTTCCGCTTCCATTGCTTGCACGGCCAGCTCGGAAAACTTCCATTCGAGCAACTAAGGGCTGTAGTACTAGTAGCAGTGAGCATCAACAACGATAGGAAGATGTTTCATCAAGGTCTGCAGCCTTGGTCGAAGTAGATGCCTTTTCTTTAGACTAGGAGCAATAAATCTACTATATCTAAATAGCTAGCCCCCACTAACTATTTCTCTCAACATGCAAGTATGCCACATCATCACACAAGATGCATGACAAAAGGCCCACCTCCATTATCATATATCTCTCAACATGCAAGCATGCCACTTCATCATGAAACATCATGAAAAAAGACTCATCTCAACATGCAAGCATACATGAGAATTTTCATTCTATTAAGTTATTTATATTTAATAAACACTTTACAACTATATAGTAATGAAACACAATAAATTATATGTATTTTCAGTTTTAACTTTTTATATTATTACTTCAAATATTCATGCGTCATACAACAAAACACATTTAAATATGTTGCTAAATATTCCCGCAACAACGTGCGGGGTATCATCTAGTATCACTAAGAGGACAGCAAGAACACGCCATGAGATGTAAATATGACAAATTCAACGAAGATTGGAAGTGAAATAAATTCAGCGCGTCACGGTTTGCTTCTGTCGCGTAATTCAACAGGTTATACTCCCAAATCAAAATCGAGCCTCTATAGAACGCAGCTCTAAATCCAGAATAGGACAAATTGACAAGGAGTAGGAATACATGCCAGTTCATGCACTGGTAGTAGTACCTCGTCTCCGCATGGTCTTTTGTGATGCGATGCCGTTGAGCGAACAGGCCGCATGCACAAACCAAGCGCGGAGCATACCTGCTCGTCGAGCTCGTGGACCATTCCAGAACTCATTCTTCAAAAACACGCTTCTTCCTCGTGATAGTGTAACAGAGTATATAGTAGTACAAGACAGCAGTGGCCTTTCAAGTTTCAACATCAGTTACCACTTACCACATAGGAAGGGACGCGAACATTTTGACCAATAGTGAAATCGTAAAGAGGAGCAGCCATCCCTATAATACAGCCTGTTGTCCATACCTCGTTGTATGTACCCCTCCTTTTTTCGACTGACCAAGACATGGAAAGCAACCGGCCCTTCAGCTGCATCATGTAAGTGCAAGAGGGTGTAGGTGGTTCAACACAGTCAATTAGACCCATGCAATCTTTTGGCATTTACCTAAGTTGATCCTCGTCAGCACTGGTTTTCGACTGAATCAGAGAAAACGACGCACAAATCCGTGATGAAAACACGGCTGTAACAGGCCCAGCAAGATTAGGAAAACTAAAAGAAGATTTCAGTTCGAAGATGAATTAATAGTTGGTAATTGCATGATTTTTGGACGATAGATGACTCGCATCACAGATCCGAACAATGTGTTGCCGGTGCTTTGCACCGAATTGCAGTGCCGGGAACTACTGTAACGACCTCTCATCAATGCCTCTCTCACTCACTAAGTCTAGCCTGTAATAACAACAATGTAGTCATGGAAGCATACTTAGCATTGGTAATGGAATGCATGACTTCTGACTCCAGCGTCCTGAAACCAACGAAACGAAAGGTGCCGAACCATTTGTAGTGCATACAGACAATAGATGTTCATCTTTGCTAAAAATAGATCTGGATGGATGGAACCGTTCAACGCCAAGAAAACAACAAAACGTATAGTGTAGGGTTACCCAAACGGTCCATACTCGTGGCCCAATGCTAGAAAGAAGATGCATGCATACTCTGAATATTACTGCCATCGCAGCACATAGGTTGCCATTTTGGTCTGGTGCTCTCTAAAGTTCAGCACATGGCTTCCCCTTTGGTATATGCGATCTACCATAATTCAATATATAGGTACCTTATCCATATAAAGGTTCGGATCTTGATGCAAATCAAGGGTTCCGATAGCACACTCTGCTGCTAGTGTAGATAGGAAAGCCGTTCTATATATATATATATATATATAGAGCATGGGTTTCCTATCAACACTAGCTATGGAGGTGGCTATCAGAACCGTTAGTTTGCTTCAAGATCCGAACTTTACTGTTGATAATGTTCCTATTTGTTGATTTATAGATGCTCGCATTTACCAAAGAGGAAGCCATGTGGGGGTGCTTTACATGGCAGCCGACCAAAATGGCAACCTACCCCTGCAATGGCAGGAGTACTTAGGGAATGGACACAACTTCTTTCTAGCATTGATCCTCGAGCATCATCTGTTTTGGGTAAGCCTATGTTGTAGGTTTTGTTGCCTTGTTAATGTTGAAGAGTTCTATCCATCGCGAGCTATTTTTAGCATGTATGAACGTCCATTGTATGCATCAAATGTGAAAGGTTTGGTACCTTTAATTCACGTTGGCTTATAGAGTACACACTAAGACAAAATTCTGAAGGCTGAATACTTTAATGCGTTGCAGCATGTATTCTTGACTAATCCTCCCATAGTCTTGACAAAGAAACATGGAGGTTTTACAATGTGCCTCCGTTCTCAATGGCAGTACCATCTCCTCCAGCGGGCATCAAGGTTGATGCTAATTTTGGTATTTTTTTAAGCTTCTGCTAATTACTGTTCAAAAAAACTTTTGCTCATTACAGTTTGTTGGGTGGAGGAGCGACCAGCCATGTAAAGAAAATGAGACGTAGAAATGACAATACAAAATATATGTGGTGAGAGTTGGATTTTAGTAAACTGTATAGTTATTTTGTTTTATAAAACACATTTTGTTAAACAAATAATCAAAATATGGTAAATGTGAAATTTTGGCGACCCAAGATTGGATGGAAAAAACACACATTTATTTAATTAATTGTCATTAAGCCTTGTAGATCACTATTCTGGATATATATTTACTAACAGAAATGCATTTTACTTCGAACGTTGGTTTAAAATACATTTTTACTTTTTTTTCAAGTCAATTCTACAAATGCAAAAGAAGGAAGGTGCAGTCCCTACTTTCATCTATGTGCACATACACGGCAACTAGCCAGACAGAGTAAGAAGCAGCCCCTTCTTTCAGCCATGCAGACATATACTTGCCAGTTTTGCGTCACGGCTATAGTCAGACCACGGTGCTTCACATGCATGGCTTGGCTCCTTCACTCATTCTCATGAACATGTCTCGCTGGTCAGTGCACCCCACGTGACTCTCTATCTCTCCATTTTTGTTGGTTGCCGACTGTGGGCATGCCACTGCTGGCCAGCTGCCTGGCTTGGTTTCAGTTTGGTGGTTAATCATCCCTAAAAGGAAACTTGATGGCTAATTGTGTGTTTGACTAGTGAGGTGGTGCCACTCCTAACGTGCTAGTATTTCATTAGTGCTTGTCTAATGCGTGCATGGTGTAGGATAACCAGGGCTAAGTCAGGCTCTATCAGTTTGTTATTTCCACACACTAGAGAGAAACAGGATAACCAGAATTGGATGCTTGTACAAAAACAAACTTAGAAAAAAAAAGATGGGCGCATCAGGATCAGAGCATCTCCAACGTCGACCCTTAAACCACCTGTGTGCATCCGAACCGCAGAAGCTATCCAACACGGTCCTATATTAGTTCACGGCGCGGTTCAGAAGTACTTTCTCTTGCAAAATTGGAGACAAAGTGGTAGGAGCTTTGCAGGAGTCCGGACAGCAGGCACGTCGGACTTCGACACCCCTGGCCCACCCGATCCGCCCTTTCAGCCTCATTTCCTACAACTCCACCCCCTTTGACGCACATAAAAGGTGTCTAGTCCAATAAAGAGAGTGCACACATACAATGTGCAAGGTTGAGGGACAAGTTCTGTTCGGTGCCACCGCCATCCACCACCTGCTTGACTAGGGTTGTGCCCTGAGGGGTATAAGCTTCATGGTATGAAAGGTGCCCGATCCAGTAAAAAGAGTGCACTCATATGATTGTGCAAGGTTTGGGTAATGGAAAATGGAACTTTCCGTGTCATTGTGATGATATAGGGATACTAGACCACCATGAGGGGTATAAGTTTCATATTTCATTCACAATTGTTCATTCATAACAGGTGTGTTGTCTTATGCCAACTCTACAAATATATATTTCGAGTGGGTTTAACCACACGTCAAGTGTTGGTTCCAACATTAAATTCTAATCCATCTATCCATTGACCAACACACACACATACACACACACTCTCACACACATAGAGAGAGGGGGGGGGAGAGAGGTTGGGTGTATATGGATGGTCGGAGGCAACGGTGGACCATCAAAGGGAGTTGCTCGACAAGGGTGGTGTGTCGAGGGGTATAGGGTTAGAGGTATAAAAGGTACCTGGTCTAATAAAGAGGGTGCACACATAGGATGTGCAAGGTTCGAGGACAAGTTCTATTATGTGCCACCGCCATCCACCACCTGGTTGACTAGCTAGGGTGGTGCCCGGAGAAGTATGACCTTCAGGGTATGAAAGGTTCCCGATCTAGTAAAAAGAGTGCACTCATATGATTGTGAAAGGTTTGCTTAATGAAAAATGAAAGTTCAAGTGTCATTATGACGATACAGGGATACTAGACCACTGTGAGGGGTACAGTTTCATACTTCATCCACAATTGTTCATTCATAACTGGTGTGTCGTCTTATGCCAACTCTGCAAATATATATTTCGAGTGGGTTTAACCACACGTCAAGTCTTGGTGTCAACATTACATTCTAATCCGTCTATCCATTGACCAACCAACTCACACACGAGAGAGAGGTTGGGTGTATATGGATGGTTGGAGGCGGTGGTGGACTGTCAAAGGGAGTTGCTTGACAAGGGTGGTGTGCCGAGGGGTATAATGTTAGAGGTATAAAAGATGTCCGGTCCAATAAAGAGGGTGCACACATATGATGTGCAATGTTTGGGGACAAGTTCTGTTTGGTGCCACCGCCGTCCACCACCTGGTCGGCAAGCTAGCGTGGTGCACTGAGGAGTATGACCTTCGTGGTATAAAATGTGCCTGATCCAGTAAAAAGAGTGCACTCATACGATTGTGCAAGGTTTGGGTAATGGAAAATGAAACTTCCCGTGTCATTGTGATGATATAGGGATACTAGACCACCATGAGGGGTATAAGTTTCATATTTCATTCACAATTGTTCATTCATAACTGGTGTGTCGTCTTATGCCAACTCTACAAATATATATTTCGAGTGGGTTTAACCACACGTCAAGTGTTGGTTCAAACATTACATTCTAATCCATCTATCCATTGACCAGCACACACACACACACACAGAGAGAGAGAGAGAGAGAGGTTGGGTGTATATGGATGGTCGGAGGCGACGGTGGACCATCAAAGGGAGCTGCTCTACAAAGGTGGTGTGTCGAGGGGTATAGGGTTAGAGGTATAAAAGGTACTCGGTCCAATAAAGAGGGTGCACACATAGGATGTGCAAGGTTTGAGGACAAGTTCTGTTCTGTGCCACCGCCATCCACCACCTGGTCGACTAGCTAGGGTGGTGCCCTGAGGAGTATGACCTTCATGGTATGAAAGGTTCCCAATCTGGTAAAAAGAGTGCACTCATATGATTGTGCTAGGTTTGGGTAATGAAAAAGGAAAGTTCAAGTGTCATTATGACGATACAGGGATACTAGACCACCGTGAGGGGTACAGTTTCATACTTCATCCACAATTGTTCATTCATAACTGGTGTGTTGTCTTATGCCAACTCTACAAATATATATTTCGAGTGAGTTTAACCACACGTCAAGTGTTGCTGTCAAGATTATATTCTAATCCGTCTATCCATTGGCCAACCAACTCACACACACGTGAGAGAGAGGTTGGGTGTATATGGATGGTTGGAGGCGGCGGTGGACTGTCAAAGGGAGTTGCTCAACAAGGGTGGTGTGCCGGGGGGTATAATGTTAGAGGTATAAAAGATGCCCGGTCCAATAAATAGGGTGCACACATATGATGTGCAATGTCTGGGGACAAGTTATGTTCGGTGCCACCGCTGTCCACCACCTGGTCGACAAGCTAGCGTGGTGCGCTGAGGAGTATGACCTTCGTGGTATGAAAAGTGCCTGATCTAGTAAAAAGAGTGCGCTCATATGATTATGCAAAGGTGTGGGTAAGCAAAAATGGATGTTCATGTGTCATTATGACGATAGAGGGATACTAATCCACTGTTGGGGGTATAGTTTCATATTTCTTTCACAGTTGTTCATTCATAACTGGTGCGTGAGTGTGTGTGTGTGTGAGAGAGAGAGGTCAGGTATATATGAATGGTCGCAGGTGGCGGTGAACCGTCAAAGGGAGCTGCTCGACAAGGGTTGTGCATCGAGGGGTATAATGTTAGAGGTATAAAAGGTGCCCGGTCCAATAAAGTGAGTGCACACATACAATGTGCAAGATTTGGGAACAAGTTTTGTTCGGTGCCACCGCCGTCCACCACCTGGTCGACTAGGGTGGTGCCCCGAGGGGTATGATCTTCATGGGTATGAAAAGTGCTTGATCCAGTAAAAAGAGTGCATGCATATGATTGTGCAAGGTTTGGGTAATGGAAAATGAAAGTTCCCATGTCATTATGAGAATATAGGGATACCAGACCATCATGAGGGGTGTAAGTTTCATATTTCATTCACAATTCTTCGTTTATAAATTAGTGTGTCATCTTATGCCAATTTTCTATTCTTTTTTGTGCCAACGCCGTCCACCACAACTCACAGAAAGAGAGTTTAGTAGTACAAGCTTCCGAGGAGGAGGATTACAGAATCAACATGAAAGAAATTAGTGGACGACGTCCCATGTCGTCTGTAGGACAACGCCTGGTCACTCTGCCATGCGTTTTCAATTTGATCTAAACTGTGTTGTATCAAACATTGTTATTTGCTCTTCCATGAAATTATCAATGGCCCCGTCAATCATCATATTTAATGTAATACTACATGCCAGCAACATTGGCAGTCCTGATGAGTGATGGTTAGAACAGCTGTAAAATAGATGGGGTTACGTGCTTGTTTATTCACAGCATATCACTTTCACCATGCGCTAACAAACATGTGAAGGGATGGGGATAAATAAGCTATAAAGGTGAGGCTTCGTAAATTTTATCTTCAAACTACATGAGTAATAGTTTGTCCATCTGACATGTTCTCTTGAAATGCTCTATCCTGCAATGAACCACTAATTAATCATAAATGGATTTCAATATTCTAATCAAAGAAGCAAACTGTTAACACCCTTTGGGTATAGAAAACATATAAATTCATAAAGTCCGTTCTTCATATATCTCGTCAGTAGTTTTCATTTGAACCTCCTATTGTAATAGGGATAGATTTGAAACCGTATGTCTGTGACAGCTATTTGGCTTTTGACGAGCGCTGCTCAAAAGTCCTGGTTGTGTTTGCGGTGCCTTTGCTTTTTAATAAAAGTTAGGGCAGAGGGGAAACCCCTTTCATTAAAAAAATCATAAAGTCATACATGAACATGGCATATATTTTTAAAAATTGTCTAGCATGTTACGCATGCATTTTTGTCCTTAGAGCAACCAACCTAGTGGCTTCAATAGCTAGGATGGCAATTGGAATGAAGTGGTCTATAAGAAAAACTAAACAATGTATAAGTTAGTCATGCATGGCCCAATACTGAGTCATCGACATGTAAAAATAAAAGCTGAATGTAGAAAAAAAAAGTAGAAAGCTGAAGAAGCTAAGCAAACCACTTCCAAGTGATGCATACATAACTCAGTATTTTCCCTGAAAATGTAGTAGAGGGTGTAAAGGAACAGATTAGGCATGCTAAAATATTAAAAATTATGGTTATCTTTCAGTGAAACAATTGCATTCAGATAACCCATGGTATTTAGAATATGAATATGGTGTTCAGAAAATTCTAGAAACAACAAGCAACTGTTTAACACTGACAACGACAAGCAACTAGCCACGAACAGGAACAAAATCAGGTCAGTTACTAGCAATATATGAAGTATATGCTATGATAAAAATACTGTTGGACTTGTATTCGACTGAGGTTTTTCATGGTGTACTTTTTGTGATATAAAATTGAAATTTTACTATTAATAATCACTGTCAAAGAATTGAACCAACAAATGAGGGGCCTAACAAATTAACTAATTTATTTATTTGTTCTGATTAGTATTCTGGCTTACTATGTCAAAAGGGATTTCTGTGACAAACGATTCAGTTCTGCGCTAGGTCTATTGATACTTGGAATGGACAGTAGGGGACGCACACACATTATTTGACATCTTGTCTGTTAGCTTTTGTATTTCATGCTCGGCACCATTAAACTGCCCTGGATTCTGGCTGCCATTGCTCGACAGAGGAGGCCTGTTCGCTACCGTATGTAAAGATGGAAGTAGTTATAGCCGTTTGTATAATTGTTGTGTTCGATACAAACTAGTATTTTGTGCTCCACACATGGTGGGTATCCAATGTATCCAGCCCTTAAGTATGTCACGCCGCACTACATGTGTTGATTAGAAGAGTATAATAACATGAGATTTGTATATATCCTGGTTCAAGTCCTTGCTACTAGTAGTAAGAGCATCTCCAGCCGTTCGGCTCCCCGGGACGCCGAAAAAGCGCCGTCTAGGGCCGAACCGACGTTTACTTTCGGCGTGTGGGCGATTGTGTTTCCAGTTGCCGCCCCCCGGTCGCCCACTGCGGCATTCACGTGGCGCTCCCAGACCCCGCTCCGGTGCTGCTTCTTCGCATGGCTTGCGATCATGAACCTCTGCTAGATGTCAGACCGGTTAGCACAGAAAGGACTACCGCACCAGGACTCTTGCCCTTTCTGTGATCAGCACGAGGAGACGATTAGCCACCTGCTCATTGAGTGTGTTTTGGCGAGGGAAGTATGGGCTAAGGTGTTCATGGTCATGGGTGTTCCACACGGCGCTCTATGTGTTGGAGAGCCCTTGCCAGATTGGTGTGCCCGGCAGGATACCCATGGGCGGCCGGCGAGGACGATGCGGACCTTGTGCCTCCTTGTCATGTGGGAGCTTTGGAAGCACCAGAATGCCATCGTCTTCAACGGGGCAACGGTCAGCCTTCAGCAGATTCTGCACCGGATTGCGAGCGAGGGCAGGGTGTGGAGGCAGGCGGGACTGCTAAGAGGAGAGTTGGATGCATTCTTCGTAGAGGAACTCGAGTGGGCTCGCCGCGAGTAGTCCGGTTAGGCCATAGGAGGTGGATGGTGGCGTACGCCATGTAATCTTTTGTGTAACGAAACTGTGGAGGGTTCTTCCCCCTTTATTCTACTCCCTCCATTCCAAAATATAGTGCGCCCGCGCTTCCCGAGGTCCAACTTTGACCATAAATTTAACCAACGAGACCAACTGCGGCGGGAGAAAAAAAATTATATAATTGAAAACTTCTTTCGAATACGAATTCACTGATATAATTTTTGCTCCCGCCGCAATCGGTCTTGGTAGTTAAATTTACGGTCAAAGTTGAAGCACGTAGATAGAGGAAGCACTACATTGTGGAATGGAGGGAGTATAATATAAGATATGCACACTCGTGCGTATTCGAGAAAAAAGAAGAAGAATGCAGTGCCGTTGTATAAAGAAAGGAGCAACCAGTGGTATTTCAGTATATGAAAAGAAATGAGAATGCAAGCCATATTCTACTTTTCTTCTAGGAAAACCAGATAGGATCAAATCCATGGAATCAAGACTAAGACATCAATTTTCTTCCCTATGACAAAGAACGGGTATATGTCTTTGTGGACTGAAGAATTTCATTAAACTGGCAAAGCTTATTTTGTCAAAGTACACCTGTTATTTTGCTATGTCTTTGCAATGTGAACGATTTAGCTTCTTCCTTCACTCCATGCATAATGTTATTCTGTCAAAGCAAAGATGTGGAAAAACTCTACAAAATGAACTGTAACTGTCAGTTTTAACAAAGCAAAAGAGCCAGGTGCATACAGGTTCTGAAGCCATGTATACTCAGAAAATTCATAGAGTTTGGTGTACACCAATTTGAAGGTTGTGCTCGGTAATTTAAAAGTGCGAGTGGCGCAATTAAAAAAACACATGCACAATAAGCAATGCTTGTGTGTAACATAATTACCATCCACCAATTTGACCACACCAAAAAATAACATGCACAACAAATGAGGTCCAGAAACTTCTTCAATTAGTTAGGGAACACCAAGTAGAACAGTTTAGAGAATCCATCGGCTATTATTTCAGTGCTGGAGAATTACATTCGGCTAAAACTAATTCAACAAGATCGTAACAAATACATCAATGCAAAGTGATTGCTAGGTACCAAAAAAGCAGTAAGAAGTAGCAGCTCGTGGGAGCTAAGATGCTCCTTCTGTATATGATGTGGCGCCTAATCAGCTGGCCGCTGCTGCTTGTCATCCTCTATCAACTACAGTAAAAAATAAAGGGAAGTAGCAAGGGTTGTAGAGAGAAAAAACGAGATTTCAATGAGCAGAGGACCTTGGTCAGTGGCACAGCAAGTAGCCAAGTACCTCAGGCGGATCTGCCACTCCACTCTGCTCCGACCAGCTGCTTCGGCGTAGGATGAAACCCACGAGCACCATCCGCTCCCCCTGATCCTCCTCCCGTTGAGATTGTGGCCACAGCACGGCAGCCACTCCCCTTCCACCCTATGGCCCTCCTCCCGTCGTCCTCCCCATTCCCCCTTGGTGGAGCACCAGGTACATGCGATGCCATCCGAAAGCACGCTGGGTGCACCAGCTTGGGTCTTTGGCTTCGATGGCTGTGAGTTGTGATGCCATGCGGGTCGGAGAGGACGATGGTGCAGCCGGGAGGAGGGAGCATATGGCTTAATGATGGATCCAGGGGAGAAGAATGAGCCGTGGTTGTGGTTCTTGGGTGATGGCGTATGTTCTCCTCCATGATGGATTTGGCATACCAGAAACGATGGAGAAGAGAGGAGCCCGATCCAGATCTTCCCTGTAGCCCTGTAGGGGAGGAGAGAGAAGATGTGTGGATGGCTGGGCTTTCATGCACGGCAACACTGATACTAGAAAACCAACGAGGACCTTTTTTTGCAAGAAACCTTTCCAAAGGAGGAACTTTCCATGGGCTGGGAACCCTTCGCTCAAGGCCCGACAACTCGCACGGTGCAGTCCATGGCAGTCTACGGACTGGGCCTAGTGCCTATGCACATGTGAAAGTGGTCCAGCTTTATCTCAATGGGGAAATAAACTTCACACACTCAAAATGAGAGAAATGTTTAGAGGGAAAGAAAGGGGACCAGATCCCAAGCAGATTATGTGGCTCAGATTGCCATCTCTGGAGAGAAACACAATAGCTTTGCTTTTCCCTATATATATATATAGCCCGTCTATTCTGATAATATTATCAGAATAGTTATTCTGATAACACTTCCGCACTGCATGCTCAACGCGAGGGCACTGCACTTTCTTTAGTAAGAGCACTGCATTACAGAGACTAATGAACTTCGCGTCGGAAAAAACTGCGCGTAGTGTTTTTTCGGTACTGTTTTCGCTATAATTTTTTAACCGTTTATCGGAACAAGGCGTGTAATATACCGTTGGAAAGCTACGGATTAGGCGCAACTTCACCATGTTGAACACTTTTCGATATTCCCCGCGGTTTAAGAGAAGTTTTAAAAATGGTGCGGCCCACAAAGAGTGGCAGCGAGCGTTTTTTCGCGTTTTTTTAAACCGCTCGTCGGAATGAGGTAAATGATACACCGTTGGGTAGATATCGTCGAGGCGCATCATTTTCATAACTATTGTTTTCTCTAATTCGTTACGGTTTAAGAGCAGTTTCAAATTTACTAAATCGCGGAATTCTGTTTTTTTTTTGAAATTTTTGCAATTTTCGGTACTGTTTTCGCTCTAGTTTTTGAACCGTTTGTCGAAGCGAGGCGTGTAATACATCGTTGGAAAGCTATGGACAAGGCGCAACTTTCATATGTAGAAATGGTTTCGAGATTCCTTACAGTTTTAAGTTAATTTTGAAAATCATGCGGCAGACGATGAGAGACAGCGGTCATTTTTTGCGAAATTTTTACAAACCGGTTGTCAAAACGATTCAAATGATATGTCGTTGGAAAGATATCGACGAGACGGAACTTTTTCATTTAGAACACTCTCTCTAATTCCTTACAGTTTAGGAGCAGTTTTAAATTTACCGAAATGCAGACATTCTGTTTTTCGCAACACCCAAATCGACGTGGGTACTTCACCCGACTGAAAACCGCACTGCATCGGATGAAAAACCACACTGCATCAGACGTGTTAGAGAACTGCACGGTTTATTTTATTCAAACATAGCTTTTTCAAGGACGAGAAAATAGAGTGCAATTCACATCGGGTGTAAATGAACCACAACACTATCAAGAAGTGAACCGCATTACTTTTTGTCGCTTTCGTAATATTTTTTTTTGCACTTACGGGATGAACAACATCATTCAGCCGACCGCACTGTTTCAGAATGAAAACCGCACTGCATCGGATGGGCAAGCGAGCTGCATAAATTTTTTTGTCAGACGTTATTTTTCTCATATGAGTTTTTGTTGTTTTTTTTTACCTTTTTAGGAACGAGAGTGGACAACAGAGACTAGGGCAAGTGAACCACATCATATATCAAAGTGCACCGCTTTACTTTTTTGTTGATTCGCTAATTTTTTTCACATTTTTCATGCTAGGCGCAAGTGAACAGCATCACTCTCAAAAGTGAACGACATTCGAAGACCAAAGGCACTGCAAGTGTTGATGTAGTCGACTGAATTATGAGACACACGAAAACATTTTTGCGACACTATTTTTTGCGACACTCAAATCGACGAGTGAGCTTCATCCAACATAAAATCACACCGCTTCAGACAAAAAACCGCACTGCATACAAGGGTCAAGCGAGCTACATGGATTCTTTTATCTTCTTTATAAAAAAATGATGAACGAGTGGACCGCATAGAGGACAACAAGTGAACCCCAACACTCTTGAAAGTGATCCACAACACTCTTGAGAGTGAACCTCATTACTTTGTTTTACTAGTTTAAATGTCTTTCAACAAACACAACATAAATTTTATATACATTTTTCCAAGTGAAGTGTATTTCAAAGTTCTTCGGAGTGGACTTCTTTTAAGACAGGAGTGCATCGTAGTTTCCTCTTTATTTTTTCTCTAGAGTTTAGTTCCCCCTAGTGCACTGCATACATTTTTTTAGTTAATGAAATATGCACTGCGGGGGGACGCGAGTGGACTACATTTTTTGCTTGCACGCTACACATTACACACAAGCATTCATCCACATCCATTTTTTACTCTCTTTTCCTCTTTGCATTTTCTCAAACAACAAAATGAACTTCTTTTAAAGGAACATCGACGGAGCATTTATGTCTGTGTTTTCTCGAACAATAAAACAAACTTCAGAAAAAATGACGACATTCTTTTTTTCTCCTTTGTACATGTGCTGCCCTGCACGTCCATACAATCTGCACTGCAAAAAAGAAACAAGCATTTTCTATACTGCATCTGTGCATGGCCATGGCGCATGCAAGCACTGAAACGGCCGTGACACCGGACGGCATGCGAGGCCATGGCGAACTGCATCCGAAGGCAAAAAAAAGAAGCAGCAAAAGACGCAATTTCTGGACGGCATGGGGCGTTGTTGCCGCTGTTCACCTTCAGCTCCATGATTGAAGGAGGTTGGCCTCCCGCCCGCCCTTCCGGTGATGTCCTGTAACAAAGGAGGGGGAGATGGAGGTAGGGGATAGAGGAAGGGCCGCGGTGGAGGCCCTGAGAATCGCCCGACTGCAGTCGCCGTTTGCCTGAGTCGTGCGCCCATGCGTGGATCTCGCCGTCGCGGCGATGGAGAGGTCATTAGAGGAGGCGGCCATTCGAGATCCCTCGGGACGCCTGGATCCGTCGCCGGAGGGTCGTCAGATGTGGATGGACCTCCTACCACAACCTCACTGGCAGAAGCCCAGCGGAGCACCCCTTTACATTATCTAGTGGCGCGGGGCTGCGGCAGCCAGCCGGTGCGGGATTCGGCGAACTGCGGGTAGGGGAGGAGTGAGCGGCGGGGCGTGACTGCCATGAACTGCAGGTAGGGGAGGAGTGAGCTGCGGGGGTGACTGCCGCTGCTGGGGGGAGGCGATGGCGGAGTGGGTGGGAGCACCTTATTTGGATCCGGAGGCAGGCGATGTGCATCCGGTCTCTTCGGCGTGGATCGTAGCGGCTCGATGGGGGTGGGGATGAGAGGATGGGGTGCTGGGGCGTCGGGCAGGAAGTGAATGCCGGTGCAGGGTGGGTCCTGGGCGGCGGAGGGAGGAGGAAGTTGGAGCGGGGGTGCTCCTGCTGCGCGATGAAGGTGGAGCGGGGCGAGGTACTAGAGGGAAGAGAAAGGTGGGCATCAGGGGCGCTTTGCCGCCCATGGAGAGGTCGGGGTGGCCTACCTCGTCGTGAGGTGCAGGCGCGCGGGAGGGGGGGTGCGGGTGCCCGAGATCCGGCGCCTGCGGGGGGCATGGCGGCACGATTTGACCAGGCCCGCCTGGATCCTTCACCGGAGCGCCGTCGGAGGAGAAGGTGGCGTGGATTGGAGTCGCGTCGCCTGGGAGGATGGGGTGGTCGGGGCGTCGTGGTGGTCGGAGCTCCGTAGTAGTTGGCGGCGTCGGGGGAGTGGGTCGTGGGTGAGGAAGAAGGTAGTTGGGATGGGGTAGGGGAGGTGCAAACAGATAAGGTCTGGACGTGGGGGTGTGGTGGATTTTGCTTTTGTTGGGGCGGTTCGGTTCGTAGGTGGACGCAGTGTGGGGTGTTAGCAGAATAAGACAAAGTGTTATCAGAATAAGACTCTTAAGGGTGTTATCATAATAGACCCACCATATATATATATATATATATATATATATATATATATATATTATTACTATTCATCACCCAGGGTGCAGAATAAGTTATTCTTCAACCGAGGTAATCTTACAATCATTTCATAATTAAATTACGTTTGGAATTCAAATAGTTACATTCCTATTGATTCACTACGTAAAATTTGACATAAGAAAATAAAAATATAGGTCATAAGACAAGAAAAATTTATAGTTTATGTGTATTTTAGACTATGTTTTTCGTATGTAATTTTACATAACATAAAATATTTTTTACGGTGATTATATATTTTCTTACGGTCTTTTTTTGCGTCGGTAATAAGACAAAACTTACGGAGCGTAAAATTACGGTGCATTGATGGTAAAATAGAAGGGGGTAAAGAATAACTATTCCTCACCCAGGATGACTAATAGCGCGACCCTATATATATATATATATATATCAATGCTCCGTATTTTTAGGTTTCGTAAATTTTGTCCTATTACAAACGTAAAAAGAGAACGTAAAAAAATATATACTCGCCATAAAAAATATTTTATGTTATGTAAAGTTATGAACGTAAAAACATACATAAAAATGCGATATTTTTGGTCTTATAACCTATTTTTTTTTGTTTTCTTATGCCAAATTTTATGTAGTGAATCAATATGAATGTAAATATTTGTATTCCAAACGTAATTTGTTTATGAAGCAATCGTAAGATTACCTCGGGTGAAGAATAATTTATTCTGCACCCTGGGTGATGAATAGCAACACTATATATATATATATATATATATATATATATATATATATATATATATATATATATATATATATATATATTCGAAAATACATCTATGCACTCGAGCTCATCTATACCCGTGTTGACGAAAAAAATCAAAACAAATACTAGAAAAATTCAATTTTTTGTGTCATAGACAATTTGATGCATGAGGTCCGCCTTAATTTTCAAATTATTTGGACATCTGAGGAGCTCTCAGCAAAAAAGACAAATTGGGGGTCTGTAAAAATGTTTACTGTTCATGTACTGTTTTGGTCCGATTTGGCTTTTTTGTTGAGAGCTGCTCAGATGTCCAAATGACATGAAATTTGGAGCGGACCTCACGCATCAAATTGTCTACCGCACAAAAAAGAATCAGAATTTTTTGAACTTATTACGAATTTTTTTCTAACCGGGTGAAGATGAGTCTGGGCACCAAAACGCCTTACTCTATATATTAACATATTCTATTTATAAGAAGCATTGTTGCACAAAGGTGTGGAAATGAGGTATGTGTTGTCAATTTCTTAATATTAAGTCTGAAATATATGTACATATTCCCCGACAGATTTATGGGTTCGTTGACCCACTAAATTGCACTTCCCACTTGCATATAGAAAGAAACTTTGTTTTATTTCAATACCTTTGTGGTCTCTTTCATGAAAATGACAGAAGTATGTAGAAGAAGTGTTCCCATATCGTATTATAGAAAACGATTGATAACCCACTTAGGAGGCAAAATAAATCCAAAATAATAGATGGAAACATGCTTGTCCCGTATGAACTATATATATAAGCATGATGATGATAATATCATTAGATCTATTTTTCATATGGGTAGCAGACTGTAAGATCTAAAGTGAACACCAAAATAGACATGTCAAAACAACATCATTCAAAAGAAGAAGAAAATAGAGATCAACATGAGTTTAGCTATATATCCACAATCAAATATTTCAGCCCATCACAATAATTATATAGATAAACTGTGTATTTCAGGACCACGACGAACAACACCTTTTTATTCTGAAACAACCAGGGACATTGAGATATTAAATACACGTTTATGATAATATAATTCATAACTGAAGTATATGTGCTGCATAGCTGAGTTCATTTGTACGTATAGAAAGAGCAGAGCGAAGACGTAATTTTCATTACCAACGACGCTCCTGTTCAAGCAGGAATATCTCTATTCTGAATCTCAAAAGGTGAAGATACACCCTCACTTAATAAACTTGTTAACCAACTCTTAAATTTAGCCTGCTTCAGTGTTAACCATAGAAACAAAAGACATCAGGAAGAAACCAGAGCGATTGAGTGTGTCCAAAAAGATTAATAGACATCATATAAGATTAAGGGAGCCAGTGCCTTAAAAGGCCTCCAGAATCTGAGACTACATGATATATGACCATATACAGAAATAAAGAAAATTCATGTTGATATCTGACTTGGTCATAGCAATTGGTAAAGTACGATACATAATTTGTGCTCAAATGCAGCAATAGATATGGTTAACATTTAGCCATGTGAGTCCCTCACAAAAAATATGCAGTGATCCTAAAAGAGCAGAAAAAACCAGTACAACATAAGCTTCAAAAACCAGTACAACTCTCAGTTCCAAGCAAAGACTTAGACCCAAAAAAATTAGCCACCTAAAATCCATATGATCTGCAGAAATCATATGAAATTTCCTAGTTACATTATGGGAATTGAAACTCTCAGTTTTACACAAAAGGAAAGAAAGAACCAGGACTCCGCGATTGTGTAGACGGCCGGCAGGAGACCTGAAGGATAGAGAGACATCCGAACTTGTGAATAAACCATCTGAGACAGCAAACAATTCAGATCTGGAACTCCCTATGTAATAGGGAGTCTGCAGAGAGAAGAGACATGCACGTGCTACAGTGGAGAGAAGAGACGTGAGCGGAGTGTTGGGGAACACAGTAATTTCAAAATGAACTGTAACTGTCAGTTTTAACAAAGCGAAAGAGCCAGGTGCATACAGGTTCTGAAGCCATGTATACTCAGAAAATTCATAGAGTTTGGTGTACACCAATTTGAAGGTTGTGCTCGGTAATTTAAAAGTGCGAGTGGCGCAATTAAAAAAACACATGCACAATAAGCAATGCTTGTGTGTAACATAATTACCATCCACCAATTTGACCACACCAAAAAATAACATGCACAACAAATGAGGTCCAGAAACTTCTTCAATTAGTTAGGGAACACCAAGTAGAACAGTTTAGAGAATCCATCGGCTATTATTTCAGTGCTGGAGAATTACATTCGGCTAAAACTAATTCAACAAGATCGTAACAAATACATCAATGCAAAGTGATTGCTAGGTACCAAAAAAGCAGTAAGAAGTAGCAGCTCGTGGGAGCTAAGATGCTCCTTCTGTATATGATGTGGCGCCTAATCAGCTGGCCGCTGCTGCTTGTCATCCTCTATCAACTACAGTAAAAAATAAAGGGAAGTAGCAAGGGTTGTAGAGAGAAAAAACGAGATTTCAATGAGCAGAGGACCTTGGTCAGTGGCACAGCAAGTAGCCAAGTACCTCAGGCGGATCTGCCACTCCACTCTGCTCCGACCAGCTGCTTCGGCGTAGGATGAAACCCACGAGCACCATCCGCTCCCCCTGATCCTCCTCCCGTTGAGATTGTGGCCACAGCACGGCAGCCACTCCCCTTCCACCCTATGGCCCTCCTCCCGTCGTCCTCCCCATTCCCCCTTGGTGGAGCACCAGGTACATGCGATGCCATCCGAAAGCACGCTGGGTGCACCAGCTTGGGTCTTTGGCTTCGATGGCTGTGAGTTGTGATGCCATGCGGGTCGGAGAGGACGATGGTGCAGCCGGGAGGAGGGAGCATATGGCTTAATGATGGATCCAGGGGAGAAGAATGAGCCGTGGTTGTGGTTCTTGGGTGATGGCGTATGTTCTCCTCCATGATGGATTTGGCATACCAGAAACGATGGAGAAGAGAGGAGCCCGATCCAGATCTTCCCTGTAGCCCTGTAGGGGAGGAGAGAGAAGATGTGTGGATGGCTGGGCTTTCATGCACGGCAACACTGATACTAGAAAACCAACGAGGACCTTTTTTTGCAAGAAACCTTTCCAAAGGAGGAACTTTCCATGGGCTGGGAACCCTTCGCTCAAGGCCCGACAACTCGCACGGTGCAGTCCATGGCAGTCTACGGACTGGGCCTAGTGCCTATGCACATGTGAAAGTGGTCCAGCTTTATCTCAATGGGGAAATAAACTTCACACACTCAAAATGAGAGAAATGTTTAGAGGGAAAGAAAGGGGACCAGATCCCAAGCAGATTATGTGGCTCAGATTGCCATCTCTGGAGAGAAACACAATAGCTTTGCTTTTCCCTATATATATATATAGCCCGTCTATTCTGATAATATTATCAGAATAGTTATTCTGATAACACTTCCGCACTGCATGCTCAACGCGAGGGCACTGCACTTTCTTTAGTAAGAGCACTGCATTACAGAGACTAATGAACTTCGCGTCGGAAAAAACTGCGCGTAGTGTTTTTTCGGTACTGTTTTCGCTATAATTTTTTAACCGTTTATCGGAACAAGGCGTGTAATATACCGTTGGAAAGCTACGGATTAGGCGCAACTTCGCCATGTTGAACACTTTTCGAGATTCCCCGCGGTTTAAGAGAAGTTTTAAAAATGGTGCGGCCCACAAAGAGTGGCAGCGAGCGTTTTTTCGCGTTTTTTTAAACCGCTCGTCGGAATGAGGTAAATGATACACCGTTGGGTAGATATCGTCGAGGCGCATCATTTTCATAACTATTGTTTTCTCTAATTCGTTACGGTTTAAGAGCAGTTTCAAATTTACTAAATCGCGGAATTCTGTTTTTTTTTGAAATTTTTGCAATTTTCGGTACTGTTTTCGCTCTAGTTTTTGAACCGTTTGTCGAAACGAGGCGTGTAATACATCGTTGGAAAGCTATGGACAAGGCGCAACTTTCATATGTAGAAATGGTTTCGAGATTCCTTACAGTTTTAAGTTAATTTTGAAAATCATGCGGCAGACGATGAGAGACAGCGGTCATTTTTTGCGAAATTTTTACAAACCGGTTGTCAAAACGATTCAAATGATATGTCGTTGGAAAGATATCGACGAGACGGAACTTTTTCATTTAGAACACTCTCTCTAATTCCTTACAGTTTAGGAGCAGTTTTAAATTTACCGAAATGCAGACATTCTGTTTTTCGCAACACCCAAATCGACGTGGGTACTTCACCCGACTGAAAACCGCACTGCATCGGATGAAAAACCACACTGCATCAGACGTGTTAGAGAACTGCACGGTTTATTTTATTCAAACATAGCTTTTTCAAGGACGAGAAAATAGAGTGCAATTCACATCGGGTGTAAATGAACCACAACACTATCAAGAAGTGAACCGCATTACTTTTTGTCGCTTTCGTAATATTTTTTTTTGCACTTACGGGATGAACAACATCATTCAGCCGACCGCACTGTTTCAGAATGAAAACCGCACTGCATCGGATGGGCAAGCGAGCTGCATAAATTTTTTTGTCAGACGTTATTTTTCTCATATGAGTTTTTGTTGTTTTTTTTTACCTTTTTAGGAACGAGAGTGGACAACAGAGACTAGGGCAAGTGAACCACATCATATATCAAAGTGCACCGCTTTACTTTTTTGTTGATTCGCTAATTTTTTTCACATTTTTCATGCTAGGCGCAAGTGAACAGCATCACTCTCAAAAGTGAACGACATTCGAAGACCAAAGGCACTGCAAGTGTTGATGTAGTCGACTGAATTATGAGACACACGAAAACATTTTTGCGACACTATTTTTTGCGACACTCAAATCGACGAGTGAGCTTCATCCAACATAAAATCACACCGCTTCAGACAAAAAACCGCACTGCATACAAGGGTCAAGCGAGCTACATGGATTCTTTTATCTTCTTTATAAAAAAATGATGAACGAGTGGACCGCATAGAGGACAACAAGTGAACCCCAACACTCTTGAAAGTGATCCACAACACTCTTGAGAGTGAACCTCATTACTTTGTTTTACTAGTTTAAATGTCTTTCAACAAACACAACATAAATTTTATATACATTTTTCCAAGTGAAGTGTATTTCAAAGTTCTTCGGAGTGGACTTCTTTTAAGACAGGAGTGCATCGTAGTTTCCTCTTTATTTTTTCTCTAGAGTTTAGTTCCCCCTAGTGCACTGCATACATTTTTTTAGTTAATGAAATATGCACTGCGGGGGGACGCGAGTGGACTACATTTTTTGCTTGCACGCTACACATTACACACAAGCATTCATCCACATCCATTTTTTACTCTCTTTTCCTCTTTGCATTTTCTCAAACAACAAAATGAACTTCTTTTAAAGGAACATCGACGGAGCATTTATGTCTGTGTTTTCTCGAACAATAAAACAAACTTCAGAAAAAATGACGACATTCTTTTTTTCTCCTTTGTACATGTGCTGCCCTGCACGTCCATACAATCTGCACTGCAAAAAAGAAACAAGCATTTTCTATACTGCATCTGTGCATGGCCATGGCGCATGCAAGCACTGAAACGGCCGTGACACCGGACGGCATGCGAGGCCATGGCGAACTGCATCCGAAGGCAAAAAAAAGAAGCAGCAAAAGACGCAATTTCTGGACGGCATGGGGCGTTGTTGCCGCTGTTCACCTTCAGCTCCATGATTGAAGGAGGTTGGCCTCCCGCCCGCCCTTCCGGTGATGTCCTGTAACAAAGGAGGGGGAGATGGAGGTAGGGGATAGAGGAAGGGCCGCGGTGGAGGCCCTGAGAATCGCCCGACTGCAGTCGCCGTTTGCCTGAGTCGTGCGCCCATGCGTGGATCTCGCCGTCGCGGCGATGGAGAGGTCATTAGAGGAGGCGGCCATTCGAGATCCCTCGGGACGCCTGGATCCGTCGCCGGAGGGTCGTCAGATGTGGATGGACCTCCTACCACAACCTCACTGGCAGAAGCCCAGCGGAGCACCCCTTTACATTATCTAGTGGCGCGGGGCTGCGGCAGCCAGCCGGTGCGGGATTCGGCGAACTGCGGGTAGGGGAGGAGTGAGCGGCGGGGCGTGACTGCCATGAACTGCAGGTAGGGGAGGAGTGAGCTGCGGGGGTGACTGCCGCTGCTGGGGGGAGGCGATGGCGGAGTGGGTGGGAGCACCTTATTTGGATCCGGAGGCAGGCGATGTGCATCCGGTCTCTTCGGCGTGGATCGTAGCGGCTCGATGGGGGTGGGGATGAGAGGATGGGGTGCTGGGGCGTCGGGCAGGAAGTGAATGCCGGTGCAGGGTGGGTCCTGGGCGGCGGAGGGAGGAGGAAGTTGGAGCGGGGGTGCTCCTGCTGCGCGATGAAGGTGGAGCGGGGCGAGGTACTAGAGGGAAGAGAAAGGTGGGCATCAGGGGCGCTTTGCCGCCCATGGAGAGGTCGGGGTGGCCTACCTCGTCGTGAGGTGCAGGCGCGCGGGAGGGGGGGTGCGGGTGCCCGAGATCCGGCGCCTGCGGGGGGCATGGCGGCACGATTTGACCAGGCCCGCCTGGATCCTTCACCGGAGCGCCGTCGGAGGAGAAGGTGGCGTGGATTGGAGTCGCGTCGCCTGGGAGGATGGGGTGGTCGGGGCGTCGTGGTGGTCGGAGCTCCGTAGTAGTTGGCGGCGTCGGGGGAGTGGGTCGTGGGTGAGGAAGAAGGTAGTTGGGATGGGGTAGGGGAGGTGCAAACAGATAAGGTCTGGACGTGGGGGTGTGGTGGATTTTGCTTTTGTTGGGGCGGTTCGGTTCGTAGGTGGACGCAGTGTGGGGTGTTAGCAGAATAAGACAAAGTGTTATCAGAATAAGACTCTTAAGGGTGTTATCATAATAGACCCACCACATATATATATATATATATATATATATATATATATTATTACTATTCATCACCCAGGGTGCAGAATAAGTTATTCTTCAACCGAGGTAATCTTACAATCATTTCATAATTAAATTACGTTTGGAATTCAAATAGTTACATTCCTATTGATTCACTACGTAAAATTTGACATAAGAAAATAAAAATATAGGTCATAAGACAAGAAAAATTTATAATTTATGTGTATTTTAGACTATGTTTTTCGTATGTAATTTTACATAACATAAAATATTTTTTACGGTGATTATATATTTTCTTACGGTCTTTTTTTGCGTCGGTAATAAGACAAAACTTACGGAGCGTAAAATTACGGTGCATTGATGGTAAAATAGAAGGGGGTAAAGAATAACTATTCCTCACCCAGGATGACTAATAGCGCGACCCTATATATATATATATATATATATATATATATATATCAATGCTCCGTATTTTTAGGTTTCGTAAATTTTGTCCTATTACAAACGTAAAAAGAGAACGTAAAAAAATATATACTCGCCATAAAAAATATTTTATGTTATGTAAAGTTATGAACGTAAAAACATACATAAAAATGCGATATTTTTGGTCTTATAACCTATTTTTTTTTGTTTTCTTATGCCAAATTTTATGTAGTGAATCAATATGAATGTAAATATTTGTATTCCAAACGTAATTTGTTTATGAAGCAATCGTAAGATTACCTCGGGTGAAGAATAATTTATTCTGCACCCTGGGTGATGAATAGCAACACTATATATATATATATATATATATATATATATATATATATATATATATATATATATTCGAAAATACATCTATGCACTCGAGCTCATCTATACCCGTGTTGACGAAAAAAATCAAAACAAATACTAGAAAAATTCAATTTTTTGTGTCATAGACAATTTGATGCATGAGGTCCGCCTTAATTTTCAAATTATTTGGACATCTGAGGAGCTCTCAGCAAAAAAGACAAATTGGGGGTCTGTAAAAATGTTTACTGTTCATGTACTGTTTTGGTCCGATTTGGCTTTTTTGTTGAGAGCTGCTCAGATGTCCAAATGACATGAAATTTGGAGCGGACCTCACGCATCAAATTGTCTACCGCACAAAAAAGAATCAGAATTTTTTGAACTTATTACGAATTTTTTTCTAACCGGGTGAAGATGAGTCTGGGCACCAAAACGCCTTACTCTATATATTAACATATTCTATTTATAAGAAGCATTGTTGCACAAAGGTGTGGAAATGAGGTATGTGTTGTCAATTTCTTAATATTAAGTCTGAAATATATGTACATATTCCCCGACAGATTTATGGGTTCGTTGACCCACTAAATTGCACTTCCCACTTGCATATAGAAAGAAACTTTGTTTTATTTCAATACCTTTGTGGTCTCTTTCATGAAAATGACAGAAGTATGTAGAAGAAGTGTTCCCATATCGTATTATAGAAAACGATTGATAACCCACTTAGGAGGCAAAATAAATCCAAAATAATAGATGGAAACATGCTTGTCCCGTATGAACTATATATATAAGCATGATGATGATAATATCATTAGATCTATTTTTCATATGGGTAGCAGACTGTAAGATCTAAAGTGAACACCAAAATAGACATGTCAAAACAACATCATTCAAAAGAAGAAGAAAATAGAGATCAACATGAGTTTAGCTATATATCCACAATCAAATATTTCAGCCCATCACAATAATTATATAGATAAACTGTGTATTTCAGGACCACGACGAACAACACCTTTTTATTCTGAAACAACCAGGGACATTGAGATATTAAATACACGTTTATGATAATATAATTCATAACTGAAGTATATGTGCTGCATAGCTGAGTTCATTTGTACGTATAGAAAGAGCAGAGCGAAGACGTAATTTTCATTACCAACGACGCTCCTGTTCAAGCAGGAATATCTCTATTCTGAATCTCAAAAGGTGAAGATACACCCTCACTTAATAAACTTGTTAACCAACTCTTAAATTTAGCCTGCTTCAGTGTTAACCATAGAAACAAAAGACATCAGGAAGAAACCAGAGCGATTGAGTGTGTCCAAAAAGATTAATAGACATCATATAAGATTAAGGGAGCCAGTGCCTTAAAAGGCCTCCAGAATCTGAGACTACATGATATATGACCATATACAGAAATAAAGAAAATTCATGTTGATATCTGACTTGGTCATAGCAATTGGTAAAGTACGATACATAATTTGTGCTCAAATGCAGCAATAGATATGGTTAACATTTAGCCATGTGAGTCCCTCACAAAAAATATGCAGTGATCCTAAAAGAGCAGAAAAAACCAGTACAACATAAGCTTCAAAAACCAGTACAACTCTCAGTTCCAAGCAAAGACTTAGACCCAAAAAAATTAGCCACCTAAAATCCATATGATCTGCAGAAATCATATGAAATTTCCTAGTTACATTATGGGAATTGAAACTCTCAGTTTTACACAAAAGGAAAGAAAGAACCAGGACTCCGCGATTGTGTAGACGGCCGGCAGGAGACCTGAAGGATAGAGAGACATCCGAACTTGTGAATAAACCATCTGAGACAGCAAACAATTCAGATCTGGAACTCCCTATGTAATAGGGAGTCTGCAGAGAGAAGAGACATGCACGTGCTACAGTGGAGAGAAGAGACGTGAGCGGAGTGTTGGGGAACACAGTAATTTCAAAAAAATTCCTACGCACATGCAAGATCATGGTGATGCATAGCAACGAGAGGGGAGAGTATCGTCTACGTACCCTCGTAGACCGTAAGCGGAAGCGTTATGACAACGCGGTTGATGTAGTCGTACGTCTTCATGATCGACCGATCTAGTACCGATGATACGGCACCTCCGCGATCTGCACACGTTTGGCTCGATGATGTCCCGCGAACTCACGATCCAGTAGAGCTTCGAGGGAGAGCTTCGTTAGCATGACGGCGTGATGACGGTGAGGATGTTGCTATCGGAACAAGGCTTCGCCTAAGCACCGCTATGATATTATCGATGTGGATTATGGTGGAGGGGGGGGGGACCGCACACGGCTAAAAGATCAATGATCAACTTGTGTGTCTATGGGGTGCCCCCTCCCCCGTATATAAATAAGTGGAGGAGGGGAGGTGTAACGCCCCGAGACCGATGTGACAGGTGTCTTCCAGTTATTCGCTGTTGTTGCCCTATCTTTGCTTGCGTGTCGCATCTTGTCATGTCATCATGTGCATTGCATCATCATGTTTTCGAAACTTGCATGCGTCCCGGCCTCCTCGTTCTCTTCGTTGTCCGTTCTGAGCCCAGACACACTTGCACGCGCCCGCGGCATGTCCAAAATTTTATTTTTATAAGTGGCCGGAAAATGTTCTCGAAATGGATTGAAAGTTGCCGTGCGGTCTTATTTTAATGTAGATAGACCGCCTGTCAAGTTTCATCGCATTCGGAGTTCGTTTGATAGCCCAACCGTTAAACTATAGCGACAATATAGTGGGTCAAAACGTTGGACATCTTCGGTCTTCGGAAACAGTCGCCGGGCCTCTCTCTCTTCTCTTCTCTCAGCCTGAGGCCTTCTGCACAACCCACTACCTACCACCGGGCCTAGCCTAAGCTCTCTCGTCAGCCCGCGGCCCTCCTCGCGCGCGCGCCCGAAAAGCTGTCCCGGACCCGACCCGGGCAGTCGTCACCGTTGGATCCGGATCATCCCCAAACGTCTGCAAAACATCACCGTTTTTCTTACTTGGACTTCCTAGCCTATTTTTCTCGACCGCCCGATTACGATCGGACGGACCGAATACCCTCCTAACCTAATCCAATAACGTATATAAGTGGGCAACCCTAAAATTTAGGCGACTTGTCCCATCCATCCTCCTGCGCGCCGCCACTGCAAATCCACCTCGGGATCGCCTTGCCCAATCCTCCTTGATCCCCTCGCCGAACCAGTGCATTCCATCGATTCTCCTCATCGATCCGATTTGGCCCTCCCTGCAAGAAGCCTCGCCAGCGCCCTGGCTCCCTCGTCTGCCTCCAGCGCGCTGCCGTCCAAAGCTCCCCATCTCCTTCCGCCTTACCTCGTCGCTGCCCGCTTGCTCAAGGACGCCCGAGGCCGTGCCTCCTCTCCCTCCTCGGCTCGATCCCGAATGGATCATGAGCACCGAGCGCCATGCCCCAGCTTCGTGGCGCGCCCTGCCTCGCCATGTACGTCTCCAGCTGCACCAGGTTCCTCCTCCGTTCCATCCTACTGCTACAAGTCTCGCCGCGGCCAAGCTCCTGCTAGAGCCATCTCGTCCGTGGCCTCCCGCGAGCCGCCGTCCAGGACCCCGACAGGCCGCACCCTCGCCGGAGTGGAGTCTCGTAGGTCGCGGCCCCTCGCCCCTCCAATCCAGCGACCCCTCTCCATGGTTCCCCAGTGTCTCTAACCTCTCTCTCTCTCTCTCTCTCTGCACCTTGCAGCGCCATGGATATGGAGTCCCGCACCCGAGCTCCGTCCGCCACCGTTGCCCGGAACCGATGCCGGACGACTCGACCCGCCCGTCCCGGCCGGTTCCCATCGATCCCGTCGCCAGGACCCTTGTCGTTGTCTTCTCCATTGCCTTGTTCTGCTGCTGTTTCTGTTTTCTTCAGGAACGAGAACAGGAGCAGCTCGCCTCCTCGTCTCGCTCGTGCGTTGACCGAGCGCAGGGCTAGCAGGCCCAGCTGCGCGCCTAGCAGCCAACCGGCCTCTGCATCAACTGGGCCTTGGCCCATGGTGAGGCCCCAGCGGCTCCTTAGTTTTTTTTTCTGTTGGCCCATTCTGCTCCAGATTCGGCCCATGTATTTTTTCCATGCGCTATGAATTTTTCCTTTTAACCAGAGACTGCCTATTTTACAGAAAGCCCCTTGCACTTCATGCATTTAATAACTCAACAACCATGCATCACATGTAAAAACTTTATATATGAAATATGCTTAGTTTTTCATCTAGTTTCATAATATGCCACTTTCATGCATGTTTGAAATGTTTAAAATGTTGTTTGGTTAAATTTGCTCCTATGCCATGTTAAAATGATTTAATTCATAACTAAATAACCGTAGCTCCAAACTTAACAAACTTTACATGTAAATGAGGTAGAATTTTGCCTAGTTTAACATGGTGCACTCATCTAGCATGTTTAACAAATATAAAATTGTGATTAGGGCAGATCAGTACCAAACCTAAAATATGCACATGAGGAGTTTCCGGACTTGTTGTTTTGTTGTTCCGGCCTCATTTAAAATTGCCTAGATAGTTAGTTTCATTATGCTACACCTCTTGCCATGTTAAGAACATTTAATATTGTTGGGTACATAACCAAGAGAGAACTAAATAATTGATGTGGTGTTCCGTCAATATGCATCCCGATGCATATTGGGCTCCATTTAACTTGTAGTTTTGTTTGTGCACTTTGCCATGCCATGCATATTTAAACCGGACATGCATCATACTTGATTGTGCATCATGCCATGGTTATGTGGTGGTTGTTTACTATGTTGTTTGCTCCTTTCCGGAGTTGCTTCTTTGGGTTGGTTCCGAAAACGTCGTGTTGTGAGGATTCGTCTGTTTGTCTTCTTCGTGGACTCGTTCTTCTTCCTTGCGGGATCTCAGGCAAGATGACCATACCCTTGAAATCACTTCTATCTTTGCTTGCTAGTTGCTCGCTCTTTTGCTATGCCTATGCTGCGATACCTACCACTTGCTTATCATGCCTCCCATATTGTTGAACCAAGCCTCTAACCCACCTTGTCCTAGCAAACCGTTGTTTGGCTATATTACCGCTTTGCTCAGCCCCTCTTATAGCGTTGTTAGTTGCAGGTGAAGATTGAAGTTTGTTCCTTGTTGGAACATGGACATGTTGTTCCTTGTTGGAATATGTTTACTTGTTGGGATATCACAATATCTCTTATCTAATTAATGCATGTATATACTTGGTAAAGGGTGGAAGGCTCGGCATTATGCCTGGTGTTTTGTTCCACTCTTGCCGCCCTAGTTTCCGTTATATCGGTGTTATGTTCCCGGATTTTGCGTTCCTTACGCGGTTGGGTTATAATGGGAACCCCTTGATAGTTCGCCTTGAATAAAACTCCTCCAGCAATGCCCAACATTGGTTTTACCATTCGCCACCTAGCCTTTTCTTTTCTTTTCCACCGTGAGAGCTTGTGATGGGCTAAGTTGGGACACCCCTGCAGGTATTTGAACTTTCGAAAGCCGTGACCGCGGTTATGGGCAGATGGGAATTTGTTAATGTCCGGTTGTAGAAAACCTGAAGTTGATCTTAATTAAAACACATCAACCGCGTGTGTAACCGTGATGGTCTCTTCTCGGCGGAGTCCGGGAAGTGAACACAGTGTTGGAGTTATGCTTGACGTAGGTTGTTCTAGGATCACTTCTTGATCATAGATTCTCGACCGTGCTTTGCCCTCTCTTCTCGCTCTCTTTTGCGTATATGTTAGACACCAAATATGCTAGTCGCTTGCTGCAGCTCCACCTCATACCTTTTACCCTTCCTATAAGCTTAAATAGTCTTGATCTCGAGGGTGTGAGATTGCTGAGTCCCCGTGACTCACAGATACTTCCAAAACCAGTTTGCAGGTGCCGATGTTACCGAGCAGGTGACGCAACCAAGCTCAAGGAGGAGCTCGATGAAGATCTTGTCCTTTGTGTTGTTCCGTTCTAGTTGTTCAGTAGTGGAGCCCAGTTGGGGTCGATCGGGGATCTATGTAGCATTTGGGGTAGTCTTCTTTTATTTTGGTTCCGTAATCGGACCTTGATTGTATCTGATTGATGTAATGCTTTATTCATGTAATTGTGTGAAGTGGCGATTGTAAGCCAACTATGTATCTCTTTCCCTTATGTATTACATGGGTTGTGTAAAGATTACCTCACTTGCGACATTGCTTTCAATGCGGTTATGCCTCTAAGTCGTGCTTCGACACGTGGGAGATATAGCCGCATCGAGGGCGTTACAAGTTGGTAATCAGAGCCTTCCCCGACCTTAGGAGCCCCCTGCCTGATCGAATAGCTGGCGTTGTTGAGTCTAGAAAAATGTTTTGAGTCATTTAGGATTATATATATCAGAGAGTTAGGAATTCTTTTTTACTCCTCAGCCCCTTCATCGCTCTGGTGAGGCATCCTGACGTAGAGTTTTGACTCTTCTCTTCTCAAATTTCACTTCAAAATTTTTTAGGATCACGCGGGTATCTTGGAATCGTTTCGATGGTTTTGTGACGAGAACATTGTTCTTGGTGCCTCCTGACATTTAGGGGTTGTGGCAGTGTCCCGGGGAGTTGAGCTCCGAGGTGTTGTCATCACAATTTTATCGTTGCAGTTCTGGAATACCTGAGTTTAGTTTCACCGACATTGAAAATCTCTTTTATGCAGTTGGTGAGATAACCTCGACGCCACCCAGTACTGGGGCGGGAGTTCAGGAGTATTGCCATAACTCATATAACGGATGCTTTTCGAAGGTTGAGGTAGACGATTTTCGAAGGTTTCTAGGTTATGTGTTGAAGGATGGATACAGCTGGATGTAGGATTTGCTAGTTTTGGGTGAGATATTATGCTTCCCCTGTATCCCCAACACCTGATTGCATAACCGGAAAATTTCAGGAGTTTATAAGTGGGAATTCAAGTAGCTCTTAGGATATCTTTCCGACAGATGTATGATATGAAATTGGGGTTCGACGTCTAGTGGTCCGCCTATCCACGGTTGGTTTTACAGTGGTCTCATTGTGTCTTAAAGAGTCCTTGGCTATGCCGACTCGGGGACGCTTCGTATGTCATGTGCACTGCCTTGTATATGATGGTGCTGTACGATCGAGCCCGTGTAGGCCCCACCACGAAAACTTCGGACGAAATCTCTAGCATATGTTTGTTCTGGCTCATTCTGCAAGCCAATCCTTTGTTTTTTTTGAGTTGTGATATTCGAGTTGCTTCGAAGTCAAATGTTGATTCCATACCTTCTCTAAACGGTGTTCTCATACTCCGATGCGAATACCAAACCTTCATGATGATCGAGACTGTGATGTCAATCCTTTTCAACCGGTGTGCTTCTCTTCAAGTGGATCCGATCATTTCAATATTTGCAAGATCCAATCTCAGTTCTTCTCAACGGTGTTTGTTTGTTTTCCCGGCCTCCCTCCCTTGTTTTCTCCAAGGATTCGGATTTCTTAATCAAGTATCCATCTTATTGATGAGAGGCCTCTTCATTCCTTTTCCGTCAATGTTCTTATCCGGCGATTCTCATGAAGATTCTAACGGAGCTTCAAGTTCGTCATTCTTCATTCTTTTCATCTCTGGTGGTTTCAAGTCAAGCTTTGTTGATCATATCCTTTCCTCGTTTCAATGCTTTCTCATGCCGGTGCACCTCATCATCATTCCACCTCTCGCTATTCATTTGTTCCGGAGTGCTGAAGATATTTCGAAGATTTGTGTTTTCACCTTGCATTCGTTCAAGCTATTTCGAGGTCCTATCTTATTCAAGCCATTTAATTCAACTGGTGCAATCTCTCCTTCAAATTGTTCAACGGTGTATCTTTTGAGTGGGCCCTAACCCACAGGTCTTTTCCCAGGATCTTACCTGACTCTTCTTATTTTCCCGGAGCTATCCTCAAATTTCTTTTCGAAGTTTGACGTAAGAATGATTTGTCATCAGTCAAATGTCTTTCTCCAAGATCTCCAAAATTCTTTTCATCATTGGTTCAAATTTTCTATTCTTCTTCATTCTGGAGTGCCTCTACAATTATTGTTGGTGTTTCTCGTCATCATTCTCAGATTGGAAGACCGAAGAAGAGTTTCTTTTAAATCTTGCTCCATTCTCCGCCATCCTCTCATAATTGTTCTCGATTGTGAGATTTCTTTTCACCCATCTGTAGCAATTCAGAAGTTTTTCTGTTTGATTCTCTGAAGCCCTTCATCTCAGAATTATTCATTTTCAGCTTATGCTTCACGCGGGCGGCTGTCACGGCGCCGGGGCCGCGCCGCCTGTTCACGCGGGCACAGCGGTCGTCCAGCAGCTTCATCAAAACGCGAAAGATCCATCAGCTAAAACGCAGGCACGAACTAAACACAACGATGGAGAAGATAGCGTTGCGTAGGGCTAGCTGGTCGCTTACGTGAGCTTGATTTAGTGGCTAGAACTTGTAGTTAACTGAAGATTCAGACAGAATTAATTCAAGTGTTGTGTTGTACTCTGGGTTGATTAGAGAAAACGACAGGTTTTTTTTTGCAAAAGTGCGTGCGACGACCGGGCCAGCCACCTGGCTTCCACTTGTCGAGCTGTCATTGGCCTGGGACTAAAACGTCACATGGAGTGCAAGTTGGGGTATGGTGGGGTTGAGTTTTGCAAGTTTGGCACTAAAATGTCACATGTTGTGCAAGTTAGGGTACATGGTATGCTTTTACCTCTTCCTGGTATGCTAAATCCATCACGGAGGAGAACATACGCCATCACCCAAGAACCACAACCACGGCTCACTCTTCTCCCCTGGATCCATCATTAAGTCATACGCTCCCTCCTCCCAGCTGCACCATCGTCCTCTCCGACCCGCACGGCATCACAACTCACAGCCATCGAAGCCAGAGACCCAAGCTGGTGCACCCAGCGTGCTTTTGGATGGCATCGCATGTACCTGGTGCTCCACCAAGGGGGAAAGGGGAGGACGACGGGAGGAGGGCCATAGGGTGGAAGGGGAGTGGCTGCCGTGCTGTGGCCACAATCTCAACGGGAGGAGGACCAGGGGGAGCGGATGGTGCTCGTAGGTTTCATCCTACGCCGAAGCAGCTGGTCGGAGCAGAGTGGAGTGGCAGATCCGCCTGAGGTACTTGGCTACTTGCTGTGCCACCGACCAAGGTCCTCTGCTCATTGAAATCTCGTTTTTTTCTCTACAACCCTTGCTACTTCCCTTTATTTTTTACTGTAGTTGATAGAGGATGACAAGCAGCAGCGGCCAGCTGATTAGGCGCCACATCATATAGAGAAGGAGCATCTTAGCTCCCTACTGCTTTTTTGGTACCTAGCAATCACTTTGCGTTGATGTATTTGTTATGATCTGGTTGAATTAGTTTTAGCGGAATGTAATTCTCCAGCACTGAAATAATAGCTGATGGATTCTCTAAACTGTTCTACTTGGTGTTCCCTAACTAATTGAAGAACTTTCTGGACCTCATTTGTTGTGCATGTTATTTTTTGGTGTGGTCAAATTGGTGGATGGTAATTACGTTACACACAAGCATTGCTTATTGTGCATGTGTTTTTTTAATTGCGCCACTCGCACTTTTAAATTACCGAGCACAACCTTGAAATTGGTGTACACCAAACTCTATGATTTTTCTGAGTATACATGGCTTCTAAACCTGTATGCACCTGGCTCTTTTGCTTTGTTAAATATGACAGTTACAGTTCATATTGTAGAGTTTTTCCACATCTTTGCTTTGAAAGAATAACATTATGCATGGAGTGAAGGAAAAAGCTAAATCGTTCACATTGCAAAGACATGATTCATGCACAATAACAGGTGTACTTTGACAAAATAAGCTTTGCCAGTTTAATGAAATTCTTCAGTTCGCAAAGACATATGCCCGTTCTTTGTCGTAGGGAAGAAAATTGATGTCTTGGTCATGATTCCATGGATTTGATCCTATCTGGTTTTCCTAGAAGAAAAGTAGAATGTGGCTTGCATTCTCATTTCTTTTCATATACTGAAATACCACTGGTTGCTCCTTTATTTATACAACGGCACTGCATTCTTCTTCTTTTTTCTCGAATATGCACGAATGTGCATATCTTATATTATAGAAGCAAGGGGGGAAGAACCCTCCACAGTTTCGTTACACAAAAGATTACATGGCGTACGCCACCATCCACCTCCTATGGAACAACAATTATGAACTAATAATTGTAAGTGAAGCATGAAAGTTATATAATGACACGAGAACCTTGACTTTCCATTGACCAAACCTTGTACAACCCTATGTGTACACTCTTTTTATTGGAGCGGACACCTTTTATACCTTGAACTCCCATCTCTCTTTCTCTCATCCCTTTGTGTGTGTGTGTGTGTTGGTCTATAGACTGATTAGGATTTAATATAGGCGCCAACACTTGATGTGGTTAAGGCCGCTCGAAATATGCCCCTCGCGGTGATCTAGTATCCTCGAATCTTTATAATGACACGATAACCTTCATTTGCCATTGCCTAAACGAGACACAGCATGTATGTGCACTCTTTTTTATTGAAGTGGGCACCTTTTATACCATGAACTCCTGACTTCTCTCTTTCCACGCCAGTATCCCATCTCTCTCTCCACCTATGTGTGTGTGTGTCATGGTCCGACTAGGATTTAATCTAGGCGCCATCACTTGATGTGGTTAAGGCCACTTGAAATATAAGTTTATAGAGTTGGCATAAGAGGAAACAACAATTATGAACTAACAAGTGTAAGTGAAAACATGAAACCTATATAATGATATGAGAACCTTCATTTTCCATTGCCCAAACCTTACACAATCCTATGTGTGCACTCTTTTTTTATTAGAGCGGGCACCTTTTTTTATCTTGAACTCCCATATCTCTTCCTCTCACCCCTTCGCTGATCCGCAGCATGGATCCGCGCCGCCACGCCCGCGGGTCGTCCTCCGTGGCCGCTTCGTCGAGCCGCCGCCACTCAGTCGATCCGCCCGCCGCCACGCCCCCACGCGTTTTGCGGACTTCCCAGACCTCCCTCAGCCGCACCATGACAAGGACCTACATGGGCGTCCGACAGCGGTCATGGGGGACCTGGGTGGCCGAAATCACCGTCCGCAAGACCGACACGTGAAAGTGGGTCGATTCCTTCCACACCGCCGAGCTCGCGGCTATGGAATACGACTGGTGGCAGGTCTAGTTTGACGGCCACGACGCGATGCTCAATTTTCCCATCGGCACGCGGCTGGTCAACCTTGTCCTGCCGGAGCCGGGGGTGGTGTCTGCTCGGATGGCGCGGGAAGACCGGGCGGCGAGGGAGCGCCTCGAGGCCTACATGGATGACCTCTGCTGGCAGTAGCTGGAGCTAGTGGAGGCGAGCGAGCGATCTTCGTCGTCAATGACGGTGAAGTTATCCTCATCTTCGACGACGAGGGTAGCAAGGCGGGCGGCGAGGAGGGCGGCAAGGAGGGCGGCGATGACAAGATCGACGTCGAGGAGTGGCGGAGTGTCTTCCCCGGCGATGATGACAACGACACTGGCCCGGACCCAGCTCTCACCGAGGGTGACCTCACCGGGAAGGACTGGCTCAACCTCCACTTCGGCTGAAAGTAGTTTAAGTTTAGTTTTAGTTTAAATTATGTTTAATGTTCGGTTGCGAGAACTTTATGTGTTGAACTTATGTTTAAATGCATCATCTTTCGGTTCAAATTTGATTGAATTTGTGCAAATTTAGTAATACTGCACTAACTTTAGGGGATCGGCTAGGTGCGGCGAAATTTTAGTGGATTATATATACTCCACTAAGGTATATACTCCGCTAACTTTTAATGGACCGGTTAGACTTTTCCTTACATTTCTTTACGAAGGAAATACATACCAACTTGCATTTTTTTTGGGTTCAATGTAACCAAAATTTTACCCATAACATGTGTACGCAGAATCATAAAATTTTCTAACTCTCTCACTCTACTTTATCATTTTTCAGATGGCACCATCGAGCAACTAAACAGAAAATAGCAGTCATTACCACTAGCATTTACTCCATTTGTAGGCCGTGCTTGTGTAATATAGTCAGAAGGGGAAAACGTTCTATATTGAAATGTGCTTTGCTGTCGAATGGCACATGCAAAAAGAAAGAAACGTACTGTGCAAGGTTGGTTCGCCGGATCAAGCCAAGAAGTAAACCCACGGGTTCGCTAGACCTGCTACTCCTGTTGATGTGGAAGGCTAAAACGAACGACCCATGGCCTACGTCCTGGAATCCTGGGATCAGAGATTACCTGGCCTATTCTGACAGTGCTAGTACTTTCTATTTCTTTAGCGAATCTTGACTCTTGAGGCGGTCCTTGATCCCACCAGAGTATATAACAACTAGCCTCTCATCTCACACTTACAAGTGGGTCCCCAGCCTACTACGGTCCCCAGCTTACCACACAGTCAGAGAGATGTGGTTATTTAACCCAATCCTTCGACGAGTATCTCGTGGATGGAACAGTTTCCCTTGGAGACTTGCGGCAGGTTTAGTTTTCGTTGCTTCAGTTATAGCTTCAGGTCAGTTTCTCAATCTTTTCTTCAGTTATAGCTTCAGGTTCAATTTCGTTTGCTTCAACATGGGATGAACCTTGCTTTGCAGCTGCTCTCGCCAATGCTCCAGCGTGCGCCCGGCCTTTGGCTCGGTTGCGGACCATGCGAGGTGTAACAATCAAGGCGCTGAAACAAGAGAACAACGAACAAATGTACACTTTTTTCTGTAGCTAAACTGGAGATCCCGCATCATACCTGAGGCTGAGGATATGACACTCAAGGCCTCAACATCTTCACCAGCACTCCAACAGGGACCATGGCGCCTGCAAATGCATCTTCAGCCCTAGCAATACTCATCATGGTCAAACTTCCGCTTCCATTGCTTGCACGGCCAGCTCGGAAAACTTCCATTCGAGCAACTAAGGGCTGTAGTACTAGTAGCAGTGAGCATCAACAACGATAGGAAGATGTTTCATCAAGGTCTGCAGCCTTGGTCGAAGTAGATGCCTTTTCTTTAGACTAGGAGCAATAAATCTACTATATCTAAATAGCTAGCCCCCACTAACTATTTCTCTCAACATGCAAGTATGCCACATCATCACACAAGATGCATGACAAAAGGCCCACCTCCATTATCATATATCTCTCAACATGCAAGCATGCCACTTCATCATGAAACATCATGAAAAAAGACTCATCTCAACATGCAAGCATACATGAGAATTTTCATTCTATTAAGTTATTTATATTTAATAAACACTTTACAACTATATAGTAATGAAACACAATAAATTATATGTATTTTCAGTTTTAACTTTTTATATTATTACTTCAAATATTCATGCGTCATACAACAAAACACATTTAAATATGTTGCTAAATATTCCCGCAACAACGTGCGGGGTATCATCTAGTATCACTAAGAGGACAGCAAGAACACGCCATGAGATGTAAATATGACAAATTCAACGAAGATTGGAAGTGAAATAAATTCAGCGCGTCACGGTTTGCTTCTGTCGCGTAATTCAACAGGTTATACTCCCAAATCAAAATCGAGCCTCTATAGAACGCAGCTCTAAATCCAGAATAGGACAAATTGACAAGGAGTAGGAATACATGCCAGTTCATGCACTGGTAGTAGTACCTCGTCTCCGCATGGTCTTTTGTGATGCGATGCCGTTGAGCGAACAGGCCGCATGCACAAACCAAGCGCGGAGCATACCTGCTCGTCGAGCTCGTGGACCATTCCAGAACTCATTCTTCAAAAACACGCTTCTTCCTCGTGATAGTGTAACAGAGTATATAGTAGTACAAGACAGCAGTGGCCTTTCAAGTTTCAACATCAGTTACCACTTACCACATAGGAAGGGACGCGAACATTTTGACCAATAGTGAAATCGTAAAGAGGAGCAGCCATCCCTATAATACAGCCTGTTGTCCATACCTCGTTGTATGTACCCCTCCTTTTTTCGACTGACCAAGACATGGAAAGCAACCGGCCCTTCAGCTGCATCATGTAAGTGCAAGAGGGTGTAGGTGGTTCAACACAGTCAATTAGACCCATGCAATCTTTTGGCATTTACCTAAGTTGATCCTCGTCAGCACTGGTTTTCGACTGAATCAGAGAAAACGACGCACAAATCCGTGATGAAAACACGGCTGTAACAGGCCCAGCAAGATTAGGAAAACTAAAAGAAGATTTCAGTTCGAAGATGAATTAATAGTTGGTAATTGCATGATTTTTGGACGATAGATGACTCGCATCACAGATCCGAACAATGTGTTGCCGGTGCTTTGCACCGAATTGCAGTGCCGGGAACTACTGTAACGACCTCTCATCAATGCCTCTCTCACTCACTAAGTCTAGCCTGTAATAACAACAATGTAGTCATGGAAGCATACTTAGCATTGGTAATGGAATGCATGACTTCTGACTCCAGCGTCCTGAAACCAACGAAACGAAAGGTGCCGAACCATTTGTAGTGCATACAGACAATAGATGTTCATCTTTGCTAAAAATAGATCTGGATGGATGGAACCGTTCAACGCCAAGAAAACAACAAAACGTATAGTGTAGGGTTACCCAAACGGTCCATACTCGTGGCCCAATGCTAGAAAGAAGATGCATGCATACTCTGAATATTACTGCCATCGCAGCACATAGGTTGCCATTTTGGTCTGGTGCTCTCTAAAGTTCAGCACATGGCTTCCCCTTTGGTATATGCGATCTACCATAATTCAATATATAGGTACCTTATCCATATAAAGGTTCGGATCTTGATGCAAATCAAGGGTTCCGATAGCACACTCTGCTGCTAGTGTAGATAGGAAAGCCGTTCTATATATATATATATATATAGAGCATGGGTTTCCTATCAACACTAGCTATGGAGGTGGCTATCAGAACCGTTAGTTTGCTTCAAGATCCGAACTTTACTGTTGATAATGTTCCTATTTGTTGATTTATAGATGCTCGCATTTACCAAAGAGGAAGCCATGTGGGGGTGCTTTACATGGCAGCCGACCAAAATGGCAACCTACCCCTGCAATGGCAGGAGTACTTAGGGAATGGACACAACTTCTTTCTAGCATTGATCCTCGAGCATCATCTGTTTTGGGTAAGCCTATGTTGTAGGTTTTGTTGCCTTGTTAATGTTGAAGAGTTCTATCCATCGCGAGCTATTTTTAGCATGTATGAACGTCCATTGTATGCATCAAATGTGAAAGGTTTGGTACCTTTAATTCACGTTGGCTTATAGAGTACACACTAAGACAAAATTCTGAAGGCTGAATACTTTAATGCGTTGCAGCATGTATTCTTGACTAATCCTCCCATAGTCTTGACAAAGAAACATGGAGGTTTTACAATGTGCCTCCGTTCTCAATGGCAGTACCATCTCCTCCAGCGGGCATCAAGGTTGATGCTAATTTTGGTATTTTTTTAAGCTTCTGCTAATTACTGTTCAAAAAAACTTTTGCTCATTACAGTTTGTTGGGTGGAGGAGCGACCAGCCATGTAAAGAAAATGAGACGTAGAAATGACAATACAAAATATATGTGGTGAGAGTTGGATTTTAGTAAACTGTATAGTTATTTTGTTTTATAAAACACATTTTGTTAAACAAATAATCAAAATATGGTAAATGTGAAATTTTGGCGACCCAAGATTGGATGGAAAAAACACACATTTATTTAATTAATTGTCATTAAGCCTTGTAGATCACTATTCTGGATATATATTTACTAACAGAAATGCATTTTACTTCGAACGTTGGTTTAAAATACATTTTTACTTTTTTTTCAAGTCAATTCTACAAATGCAAAAGAAGGAAGGTGCAGTCCCTACTTTCATCTATGTGCACATACACGGCAACTAGCCAGACAGAGTAAGAAGCAGCCCCTTCTTTCAGCCATGCAGACATATACTTGCCAGTTTTGCGTCACGGCTATAGTCAGACCACGGTGCTTCACATGCATGGCTTGGCTCCTTCACTCATTCTCATGAACATGTCTCGCTGGTCAGTGCACCCCACGTGACTCTCTATCTCTCCATTTTTGTTGGTTGCCGACTGTGGGCATGCCACTGCTGGCCAGCTGCCTGGCTTGGTTTCAGTTTGGTGGTTAATCATCCCTAAAAGGAAACTTGATGGCTAATTGTGTGTTTGACTAGTGAGGTGGTGCCACTCCTAACGTGCTAGTATTTCATTAGTGCTTGTCTAATGCGTGCATGGTGTAGGATAACCAGGGCTAAGTCAGGCTCTATCAGTTTGTTATTTCCACACACTAGAGAGAAACAGGATAACCAGAATTGGATGCTTGTACAAAAACAAACTTAGAAAAAAAAAGATGGGCGCATCAGGATCAGAGCATCTCCAACGTCGACCCTTAAACCACCTGTGTGCATCCGAACCGCAGAAGCTATCCAACACGGTCCTATATTAGTTCACGGCGCGGTTCAGAAGTACTTTCTCTTGCAAAATTGGAGACAAAGTGGTAGGAGCTTTGTAGGAGTCCGGACAGCAGGCACGTCGGACTTCGACACCCCTGGCCCACCCGATCCGCCCTTTCAGCCTCATTTCCTACAACTCCACCCCCTTTGACGCACATAAAAGGTGTCTAGTCCAATAAAGAGAGTGCACACATACAATGTGCAAGGTTGAGGGACAAGTTCTGTTCGGTGCCACCGCCATCCACCACCTGCTCGACTAGGGTTGTGCCCTGAGGGGTATAAGCTTCATGGTATGAAAGGTGCCCGATCCAGTAAAAAGAGTGCACTCATATGATTGTGCAAGGTTTGGGTAATGGAAAATGGAACTTTCCGTGTCATTGTGATGATATAGGGATACTAGACCACCATGAGGGGTATAAGTTTCATATTTCATTCACAATTGTTCATTCATAACAGGTGTGTTGTCTTATGCCAACTCTACAAATATATATTTCGAGTGGGTTTAACCACACGTCAAGTGTTGGTTCCAACATTAAATTCTAATCCATCTATCCATTGACCAACACACACACATACACACACACTCTCACACACATAGAGAGAGGGGGGGGAGAGAGGTTGGGTGTATATGGATGGTCGGAGGCAACGGTGGACCATCAAAGGGAGTTGCTCGACAAGGGTGGTGTGTCGAGGGGTATAGGGTTAGAGGTATAAAAGGTACCTGGTCTAATAAAGAGGGTGCACACATAGGATGTGCAAGGTTCGAGGACAAGTTCTATTATGTGCCACCGCCATCCACCACCTGGTTGACTAGCTAGGGTGGTGCCCGGAGAACTATGACCTTCAGGGTATGAAAGGTTCCCGATCTAGTAAAAAGAGTGCACTCATATGATTGTGAAAGGTTTGCTTAATGAAAAATGAAAGTTCAAGTGTCATTATGACGATACAGGGATACTAGACCACTGTGAGGGGTACAGTTTCATACTTCATCCACAATTGTTCATTCATAACTGGTGTGTCGTCTTATGCCAACTCTGCAAATATATATTTCGAGTGGGTTTAACCACACGTCAAGTCTTGGTGTCAACATTACATTCTAATCCGTCTATCCATTGACCAACCAACTCACACACGAGAGAGAGGTTGGGTGTATATGGATGGTTGGAGGCGGTGGTGGACTGTCAAAGGGAGTTGCTTGACAAGGGTGGTGTGCCGAGGGGTATAATGTTAGAGGTATAAAAGATGTCCGGTCCAATAAAGAGGGTGCACACATATGATGTGCAATGTTTGGGGACAAGTTCTGTTTGGTGCCACCGCCGTCCACCACCTGGTCGGCAAGCTAGCGTGGTGCACTGAGGAGTATGACCTTCGTGGTATAAAATGTGCCTGATCCAGTAAAAAGAGTGCACTCATATGATTGTGCAAGGTTTGGGTAATGGAAAATGAAACTTCCCGTGTCATTGTGATGATATAGGGATACTAGACCACCATGAGGGGTATAAGTTTCATATTTCATTCACAATTGTTCATTCATAACTGGTGTGTCGTCTTATGCCAACTCTACAAATATATATTTCGAGTGGGTTTAACCACACGTCAAGTGTTGGTTCAAACATTACATTCTAATCCATCTATCCATTGACCAGCACACACACACACACACAGAGAGAGAGAGAGAGAGGTTGGGTGTATATGGATGGTCGGAGGCGACGGTGGACCATCAAAGGGAGCTGCTCTACAAAGGTGGTGTGTCGAGGGGTATAGGGTTAGAGGTATAAAAGGTACTCGGTCCAATAAAGAGGGTGCACACATAGGATGTGCAAGGTTTGAGGACAAGTTCTGTTCTGTGCCACCGCCATCCACCACCTGGTCGACTAGCTAGGGTGGTGCCCTGAGGAGTATGACCTTCATGGTATGAAAGGTTCCCAATCTGGTAAAAAGAGTGCACTCATATGATTGTGCTAGGTTTGGGTAATGAAAAAGGAAAGTTCAAGTGTCATTATGACGATACAGGGATACTAGACCACCGTGAGGGGTACAGTTTCATACTTCATCCACAATTGTTCATTCATAACTGGTGTGTTGTCTTATGCCAACTCTACAAATATATATTTCGAGTGAGTTTAACCACACGTCAAGTGTTGCTGTCAAGATTATATTCTAATCCGTCTATCCATTGGCCAACCAACTCACACACACGTGAGAGAGAGGTTGGGTGTATATGGATGGTTGGAGGCGGCGGTGGACTGTCAAAGGGAGTTGCTCAACAAGGGTGGTGTGCCGGGGGGTATAATGTTAGAGGTATAAAAGATGCCCGGTCCAATAAATAGGGTGCACACATATGATGTGCAATGTCTGGGGACAAGTTATGTTCGGTGCCACCGCTGTCCACCACCTGGTCGACAAGCTAGCGTGGTGCGCTGAGGAGTATGACCTTCGTGGTATGAAAAGTGCCTGATCTAGTAAAAAGAGTGCGCTCATATGATTATGCAAAGGTGTGGGTAAGCAAAAATGGATGTTCATGTGTCATTATGACGATAGAGGGATACTAATCCACTGTTGGGGGTATAGTTTCATATTTCTTTCACAGTTGTTCATTCATAACTGGTGCGTGAGTGTGTGTGTGTGTGTGAGAGAGAGAGGTCAGGTATATATGAATGGTCGCAGGTGGCGGTGAACCGTCAAAGGGAGCTGCTCGACAAGGGTTGTGCATCGAGGGGTATAATGTTAGAGGTATAAAAGGTGCCCGGTCCAATAAAGTGAGTGCACACATACAATGTGCAAGATTTGGGAACAAGTTTTGTTCGGTGCCACCGCCGTCCACCACCTGGTCGACTAGGGTGGTGCCCCGAGGGGTATGATCTTCATGGGTATGAAAAGTGCTTGATCCAGTAAAAAGAGTGCATGCATATGATTGTGCAAGGTTTGGGTAATGGAAAATGAAAGTTCCCATGTCATTATGAGAATATAGGGATACCAGACCATCATGAGGGGTGTAAGTTTCATATTTCATTCACAATTCTTCGTTTATAAATTAGTGTGTCATCTTATGCCAATTTTCTATTCTTTTTTGTGCCAACGCCGTCCACCACAACTCACAGAAAGAGAGTTTAGTAGTACAAGCTTCCGAGGAGGAGGATTACAGAATCAACATGAAAGAAATTAGTGGACGACGTCCCATGTCGTCTGTAGGACAACGCCTGGTCACTCTGCCATGCGTTTTCAATTTGATCTAAACTGTGTTGTATCAAACATTGTTATTTGCTCTTCCATGAAATTATCAATGGCCCCGTCAATCATCATATTTAATGTAATACTACATGCCAGCAACATTGGCAGTCCTGATGAGTGATGGTTAGAACAGCTGTAAAATAGATGGGGTTACGTGCTTGTTTATTCACAGCATATCACTTTCACCATGCGCTAACAAACATGTGAAGGGATGGGGATAAATAAGCTATAAAGGTGAGGCTTCGTAAATTTTATCTTCAAACTACATGAGTAATAGTTTGTCCATCTGACATGTTCTCTTGAAATGCTCTATCCTGCAATGAACCACTAATTAATCATAAATGGATTTCAATATTCTAATCAAAGAAGCAAACTGTTAACACCCTTTGGGTATAGAAAAACATATAAATTCATAAAGTCCGTTCTTCATATATCTCGTCAGTAGTTTTCATTTGAACCTCCTATTGTAATAGGGATAGATTTGAAACCGTATGTCTGTGACAGCTATTTGGCTTTTGACGAGCGCTGCTCAAAAGTCCTGGTTGTGTTTGCGGTGCCTTTGCTTTTTAATAAAAGTTAGGGCAGAGGGGAAACCCCTTTCATTAAAAAAATCATAAAGTCATACATGAACATGGCATATATTTTTAAAAATTGTCTAGCATGTTACGCATGCATTTTTGTCCTTAGAGCAACCAACCTAGTGGCTTCAATAGCTAGGATGGCAATTGGAATGAAGTGGTCTATAAGAAAAACTAAACAATGTATAAGTTAGTCATGCATGGCCCAATACTGAGTCATCGACATGTAAAAATAAAAGCTGAATGTAGAAAAAAAAAGTAGAAAGCTGAAGAAGCTAAGCAAACCACTTCCAAGTGATGCATACATAACTCAGTATTTTCCCTGAAAATGTAGTAGAGGGTGTAAAGGAACAGATTAGGCATGCTAAAATATTAAAAATTATGGTTATCTTTCAGTGAAACAATTGCATTCAGATAACCCATGGTATTTAGAATATGAATATGGTGTTCAGAAAATTCTAGAAACAACAAGCAACTGTTTAACACTGACAACGACAAGCAACTAGCCACGAACAGGAACAAAATCAGGTCAGTTACTAGCAATATATGAAGTATATGCTATGATAAAAATACTGTTGGACTTGTATTCGACTGAGGTTTTTCATGGTGTACTTTTTGTGATATAAAATTGAAATTTTACTATTAATAATCACTGTCAAAGAATTGAACCAACAAATGAGGGGCCTAACAAATTAACTAATTTATTTATTTGTTCTGATTAGTATTCTGGCTTACTATGTCAAAAGGGATTTCTGTGACAAACGATTCAGTTCTGCGCTAGGTCTATTGATACTTGGAATGGACAGTAGGGGACGCACACACATTATTTGACATCTTGTCTGTTAGCTTTTGTATTTCATGCTCGGCACCATTAAACTGCCCTAGATTCTGGCTGCCATTGCTCGACAGAGGAGGCCTGTTCGCTACCGTATGTAAAGATGGAAGTAGTTATAGCCGTTTGTATAATTGTTGTGTTCGATACAAACTAGTATTTTGTGCTCCACACATGGTGGGTATCCAATGTATCCAGCCCTTAAGTATGTCACGCCGCACTACATGTGTTGATTAGAAGAGTATAATAACATGAGATTTGTATATATCCTGGTTCAAGTCCTTGCTACTAGTAGTAAGAGCATCTCCAGCCGTTCGGCTCCCCGGGACGCCGAAAAAGCGCCGTCTAGGGCCGAACCGACGTTTACTTTCGGCGTGTGGGCGATTGTGTTTCCAGTTGCCGCCCCCCGGTCGCCCACTGCGGCATTCACGTGGCGCTCCCAGACCCCGCTCCGGTGCTGCTTCTTCGCATGGCTTGCGATCATGAACCTCTGCTAGATGTCAGACCGGTTAGCACAGAAAGGACTACCGCACCAGGACTCTTGCCCTTTCTGTGATCAGCACGAGGAGACGATTAGCCACCTGCTCATTGAGTGTGTTTTGGCGAGGGAAGTATGGGCTAAGGTGTTCATGGTCATGGGTGTTCCACACGGCGCTCTATGTGTTGGAGAGCCCTTGCCAGATTGGTGTGCCCGGCAGGATACCCATGGGCGGCCGGCGAGGACGATGCGGACCTTGTGCCTCCTTGTCATGTGGGAGCTTTGGAAGCACCAGAATGCCATCGTCTTCAACGGGGCAACGGTCAGCCTTCAGCAGATTCTGCACCGGATTGCGAGCGAGGGCAGGGTGTGGAGGCAGGCGGGACTGCTAAGAGGAGAGTTGGATGCATTCTTCGTAGAGGAACTCGAGTGGGCTCGCCGCGAGTAGTCCGGTTAGGCCATAGGAGGTGGATGGTGGCGTACGCCATGTAATCTTTTGTGTAACGAAACTGTGGAGGGTTCTTCCCCCTTTATTCTACTCCCTCCATTCCAAAATATAGTGCGCCCGCGCTTCCCGAGGTCCAACTTTGACCATAAATTTAACCAACGAGACCAACTGCGGCGGGAGAAAAAAAATTATATAATTGAAAACTTCTTTCGAATACGAATTCACTGATATAATTTTTGCTCCCGCCGCAATCGGTCTTGGTAGTTAAATTTACGGTCAAAGTTGAAGCACGTAGATAGAGGAAGCACTACATTGTGGAATGGAGGGAGTATAATATAAGATATGCACACTCGTGCGTATTCGAGAAAAAAGAAGAAGAATGCAGTGCCGTTGTATAAAGAAAGGAGCAACCAGTGGTATTTCAGTATATGAAAAGAAATGAGAATGCAAGCCATATTCTACTTTTCTTCTAGGAAAACCAGATAGGATCAAATCCATGGAATCAAGACTAAGACATCAATTTTCTTCCCTATGACAAAGAACGGGTATATGTCTTTGTGGACTGAAGAATTTCATTAAACTGGCAAAGCTTATTTTGTCAAAGTACACCTGTTATTTTGCTATGTCTTTGCAATGTGAACGATTTAGCTTCTTCCTTCACTCCATGCATAATGTTATTCTGTCAAAGCAAAGATGTGGAAAAACTCTACAAAATGAACTGTAACTGTCAGTTTTAACAAAGCAAAAGAGCCAGGTGCATACAGGTTCTGAAGCCATGTATACTCAGAAAATTCATAGAGTTTGGTGTACACCAATTTGAAGGTTGTGCTCGGTAATTTAAAAGTGCGAGTGGCGCAATTAAAAAAACACATGCACAATAAGCAATGCTTGTGTGTAACATAATTACCATCCACCAATTTGACCACACCAAAAAATAACATGCACAACAAATGAGGTCCAGAAACTTCTTCAATTAGTTAGGGAACACCAAGTAGAACAGTTTAGAGAATCCATCGGCTATTATTTCAGTGCTGGAGAATTACATTCGGCTAAAACTAATTCAACAAGATCGTAACAAATACATCAATGCAAAGTGATTGCTAGGTACCAAAAAAGCAGTAAGAAGTAGCAGCTCGTGGGAGCTAAGATGCTCCTTCTGTATATGATGTGGCGCCTAATCAGCTGGCCGCTGCTGCTTGTCATCCTCTATCAACTACAGTAAAAAATAAAGGGAAGTAGCAAGGGTTGTAGAGAGAAAAAACGAGATTTCAATGAGCAGAGGACCTTGGTCAGTGGCACAGCAAGTAGCCAAGTACCTCAGGCGGATCTGCCACTCCACTCTGCTCCGACCAGCTGCTTCGGCGTAGGATGAAACCCACGAGCACCATCCGCTCCCCCTGATCCTCCTCCCGTTGAGATTGTGGCCACAGCACGGCAGCCACTCCCCTTCCACCCTATGGCCCTCCTCCCGTCGTCCTCCCCATTCCCCCTTGGTGGAGCACCAGGTACATGCGATGCCATCCAAAAGCACGCTGGGTGCACCAGCTTGGGTCTTTGGCTTCGATGGCTGTGAGTTGTGATGCCATGCGGGTCGGAGAGGACGATGGTGCAGCCGGGAGGAGGGAGCATATGGCTTAATGATGGATCCAGGGGAGAAGAATGAGCCGTGGTTGTGGTTCTTGGGTGATGGCGTATGTTCTCCTCCATGATGGATTTGGCATACCAGAAACGATGGAGAAGAGAGGAGCCCGATCCAGATCTTCCCTGTAGCCCTGTAGGGGAGGAGAGAGAAGATGTGTGGATGGCTGGGCTTTCATGCACGGCAACACTGATACTAGAAAACCAACGAGGACCTTTTTTTGCAAGAAACCTTTCCAAAGGAGGAACTTTCCATGGGCTGGGAACCCTTCGCTCAAGGCCCGACAACTCGCACGGTGCAGTCCATGGCAGTCTACGGACTGGGCCTAGTGCCTATGCACATGTGAAAGTGGTCCAGCTTTATCTCAATGGGGAAATAAACTTCACACACTCAAAATGAGAGAAATGTTTAGAGGGAAAGAAAGGGGACCAGATCCCAAGCAGATTATGTGGCTCAGATTGCCATCTCTGGAGAGAAACACAATAGCTTTGCTTTTCCCTATATATATATAGCCCGTCTATTCTGATAATATTATCAGAATAGTTATTCTGATAACACTTCCGCACTGCATGCTCAACGCGAGGGCACTGCACTTTCTTTAGTAAGAGCACTGCATTACAGAGACTAATGAACTTCGCGTCGGAAAAAACTGCGCGTAGTGTTTTTTCGGTACTGTTTTCGCTATAATTTTTTAACCGTTTATCGGAACAAGGCGTGTAATATACCGTTGGAAAGCTACGGATTAGGCGCAACTTCGCCATGTTGAACACTTTTCGAGATTCCTCGCGGTTTAAGAGAAGTTTTAAAAATGGTGCGGCCCACAAAGAGTGGCAGCGAGCGTTTTTTCGCGTTTTTTTTAAACCGCTCGTCGGAATGAGGTAAATGATACACCGTTGGGTAGATATCGTCGAGGCGCATCATTTTCATAACTATTGTTTTCTCTAATTCGTTACGGTTTAAGAGCAGTTTCAAATTTACTAAATCGCGGAATTCTGTTTTTTTTTTGAAATTTTTGCAATTTTCGGTACTGTTTTCGCTCTAGTTTTTGAACCGTTTGTCGAAACGAGGCGTGTAATACATCGTTGGAAAGCTATGGACAAGGCGCAACTTTCATATGTAGAAATGGTTTCGAGATTCCTTACAGTTTTAAGTTAATTTTGAAAATCATGCGGCAGACGATGAGAGACAGCGGTCATTTTTTGCGAAATTTTTACAAACCGGTTGTCAAAACGATTCAAATGATATGTCGTTGGAAAGATATCGACGAGACGGAACTTTTTCATTTAGAACACTCTCTCTAATTCCTTACAGTTTAGGAGCAGTTTTAAATTTACCGAAATGCAGACATTCTGTTTTTCGCAACACCCAAATCGACGTGGGTACTTCACCCGACTGAAAACCGCACTGCATCGGATGAAAAACCACACTGCATCAGACGTGTTAGAGAACTGCACGGTTTATTTTATTCAAACATAGCTTTTTCAAGGACGAGAAAATAGAGTGCAATTCACATCGGGTGTAAATGAACCACAACACTATCAAGAAGTGAACCGCATTACTTTTTGTCGCTTTCGTAATATTTTTTTTTGCACTTACGGGATGAACAACATCATTCAGCCGACCGCACTGTTTCAGAATGAAAACCGCACTGCATCGGATGGGCAAGCGAGCTGCATAAATTTTTTTGTCAGACGTTATTTTTCTCATATGAGTTTTTGTTGTTTTTTTTTACCTTTTTAGGAACGAGAGTGGACAACAGAGACTAGGGCAAGTGAACCACATCATATATCAAAGTGCACCGCTTTACTTTTTTGTTGATTCGCTAATTTTTTTCACATTTTTCATGCTAGGCGCAAGTGAACAGCATCACTCTCAAAAGTGAACGACATTCGAAGACCAAAGGCACTGCAAGTGTTGATGTAGTCGACTGAATTATGAGACACACGAAAACATTTTTGCGACACTATTTTTTGCGACACTCAAATCGACGAGTGAGCTTCATCCAACATAAAATCACACCGCTTCAGACAAAAAACCGCACTGCATACAAGGGTCAAGCGAGCTACATGGATTCTTTTATCTTCTTTATAAAAAAATGATGAACGAGTGGACCGCATAGAGGACAACAAGTGAACCCCAACACTCTTGAAAGTGATCCACAACACTCTTGAGAGTGAACCTCATTACTTTGTTTTACTAGTTTAAATGTCTTTCAACAAACACAACATAAATTTTATATACATTTTTCCAAGTGAAGTGTATTTCAAAGTTCTTCGGAGTGGACTTCTTTTAAGACAGGAGTGCATCGTAGTTTCCTCTTTATTTTTTCTCTAGAGTTTAGTTCCCCCTAGTGCACTGCATACATTTTTTTAGTTAATGAAATATGCACTGCGGGGGGACGCGAGTGGACTACATTTTTTGCTTGCACGCTACACATTACACACAAGCATTCATCCACATCCATTTTTTACTCTCTTTTCCTCTTTGCATTTTCTCAAACAACAAAATGAACTTCTTTTAAAGGAACATCGACGGAGCATTTATGTCTGTGTTTTCTCGAACAATAAAACAAACTTCAGAAAAAATGACGACATTCTTTTTTTCTCCTTTGTACATGTGCTGCCCTGCACGTCCATACAATCTGCACTGCAAAAAAGAAACAAGCATTTTCTATACTGCATCTGTGCATGGCCATGGCGCATGCAAGCACTGAAACGGCCGTGACACCGGACGGCATGCGAGGCCATGGCGAACTGCATCCGAAGGCAAAAAAAAGAAGCAGCAAAAGACGCAATTTCTGGACGGCATGGGGCGTTGTTGCCGCTGTTCACCTTCAGCTCCATGATTGAAGGAGGTTGGCCTCCCGCCCGCCCTTCCGGTGATGTCCTGTAACAAAGGAGGGGGAGATGGAGGTAGGGGATAGAGGAAGGGCCGCGGTGGAGGCCCTGAGAATCGCCCGACTGCAGTCGCCGTTTGCCTGAGTCGTGCGCCCATGCGTGGATCTCGCCGTCGCGGCGATGGAGAGGTCATTAGAGGAGGCGGCCATTCGAGATCCCTCGGGACGCCTGGATCCGTCGCCGGAGGGTCGTCAGATGTGGATGGACCTCCTACCACAACCTCACTGGCAGAAGCCCAGCGGAGCACCCCTTTACATTATCTAGTGGCGCGGGGCTGCGGCAGCCAGCCGGTGCGGGATTCGGCGAACTGCGGGTAGGGGAGGAGTGAGCGGCGGGGCGTGACTGCCATGAACTGCAGGTAGGGGAGGAGTGAGCTGCGGGGGTGACTGCCGCTGCTGGGGGGAGGCGATGGCGGAGTGGGTGGGAGCACCTTATTTGGATCCGGAGGCAGGCGATGTGCATCCGGTCTCTTCGGCGTGGATCGTAGCGGCTCGATGGGGGTGGGGATGAGAGGATGGGGTGCTGGGGCGTCGGGCAGGAAGTGAATGCCGGTGCAGGGTGGGTCCTGGGCGGCGGAGGGAGGAGGAAGTTGGAGCGGGGGTGCTCCTGCTGCGCGATGAAGGTGGAGCGGGGCGAGGTACTAGAGGGAAGAGAAAGGTGGGCATCAGGGGCGCTTTGCCGCCCATGGAGAGGTCGGGGTGGCCTACCTCGTCGTGAGGTGCAGGCGCGCGGGAGGGGGGGTGCGGGTGCCCGAGATCCGGCGCCTGCGGGGGGCATGGCGGCACGATTTGACCAGGCCCGCCTGGATCCTTCACCGGAGCGCCGTCGGAGGAGAAGGTGGCGTGGATTGGAGTCGCGTCGCCTGGGAGGATGGGGTGGTCGGGGCGTCGTGGTGGTCGGAGCTCCGTAGTAGTTGGCGGCGTCGGGGGAGTGGGTCGTGGGTGAGGAAGAAGGTAGTTGGGATGGGGTAGGGGAGGTGCAAACAGATAAGGTCTGGACGTGGGGGTGTGGTGGATTTTGCTTTTGTTGGGGCGGTTCGGTTCGTAGGTGGACGCAGTGTGGGGTGTTAGCAGAATAAGACAAAGTGTTATCAGAATAAGACTCTTAAGGGTGTTATCATAATAGACCCACCATATATATATATATATATATATATATATATATATATATATATATATATATTATTACTATTCATCACCCAGGGTGCAGAATAAGTTATTCTTCAACCGAGGTAATCTTACAATCATTTCATAATTAAATTACGTTTGGAATTCAAATAGTTACATTCCTATTGATTCACTACGTAAAATTTGACATAAGAAAATAAAAATATAGGTCATAAGACAAGAAAAATTTATAGTTTATGTGTATTTTAGACTATGTTTTTCGTATGTAATTTTACATAACATAAAATATTTTTTACGGTGATTATATATTTTCTTACGGTCTTTTTTTGCGTCGGTAATAAGACAAAACTTACGGAGCGTAAAATTACGGTGCATTGATGGTAAAATAGAAGGGGGTAAAGAATAACTATTCCTCACCCAGGATGACTAATAGCGCGACCCTATATATATATATATATATATATATCAATGCTCCGTATTTTTAGGTTTCGTCAATTTTGTCCTATTACAAACGTAAAAAGAGAACGTAAAAAAATATATATTCGCCATAAAAAATATTTTATGTTATGTAAAGTTATGAACGTAAAAACATACATAAAAATGCGATATTTTTGGTCTTATAACCTATTTTTTTTTGTTTTCTTATGCCAAATTTTATGTAGTGAATCAATATGAATGTAAATATTTGTATTCCAAACGTAATTTGTTTATGAAGCAATCGTAAGATTACCTCGGGTGAAGAATAATTTATTCTGCACCCTGGGTGATGAATAGCAACACTATATATATATATATATATATATATATATATATATATATATATATATATATATATATTCGAAAATCCATCTATGCACTCGAGCTCATCTATACCCGTGTTGACGAAAAAAATCAAAACAAATACTAGAAAAATTCAATTTTTTGTGTCATAGACAATTTGATGCGTGAGGTCCGCCTTAATTTTCAAATTATTTGGACATCTGAGGAGCTCTCAGCAAAAAAGACAAATTGGGGGTCTGTAAAAATGTTTACTGTTCATGTACTGTTTTGGTCCGATTTGGCTTTTTTGTTGAGAGCTGCTCAGATGTCCAAATGACATGAAATTTGGAGCGGACCTCACGCATCAAATTGTCTACCGCACAAAAAAGAATCAGAATTTTTTGAACTTATTACGAATTTTTTTCTAACCGGGTGAAGATGAGTCTGGGCACCAAAACGCCTTACTCTATATATTAACATATTCTATTTATAAGAAGCATTGTTGCACAAAGGTGTGGAAATGAGGTATGTGTTGTCAATTTCTTAATATTAAGTCTGAAATATATGTACATATTCCCCGACAGATTTATGGGTTCGTTGACCCACTAAATTGCACTTCCCACTTGCATATAGAAAGAAACTTTGTTTTATTTCAATACCTTTGTGGTCTCTTTCATGAAAATGACAGAAGTATGTAGAAGAAGTGTTCCCATATCGTATTATAGAAAACGATTGATAACCCACTTAGGAGGCAAAATAAATCCAAAATAATAGATGGAAACATGCTTGTCCCGTATGAACTATATATATAAGCATGATGATGATAATATCATTAGATCTATTTTTCATATGGGTAGCAGACTGTAAGATCTAAAGTGAACACCAAAATAGACATGTCAAAACAACATCATTCAAAAGAAGAAGAAAATAGAGATCAACATGAGTTTAGCTATATATCCACAATCAAATATTTCAGCCCATCACAATAATTATATAGATAAACTGTGTATTTCAGGACCACGACGAACAACACCTTTTTATTCTGAAACAACCAGGGACATTGAGATATTAAATACACGTTTATGATAATATAATTCATAACTGAAGTATATGTGCTGCATAGCTGAGTTCATTTGTACGTATAGAAAGAGCAGAGCGAAGACGTAATTTTCATTACCAACGACGCTCCTGTTCAAGCAGGAATATCTCTATTCTGAATCTCAAAAGGTGAAGATACACCCTCACTTAATAAACTTGTTAACCAACTCTTAAATTTAGCCTGCTTCAGTGTTAACCATAGAAACAAAAGACATCGGGAAGAAACCAGAGCGATTGAGTGTGTCCAAAAAGATTAATAGACATCATATAAGATTAAGGGAGCCAGTGCCTTAAAAGGCCTCCAGAATCTGAGACTACATGATATATGACCATATACAGAAATAAAGAAAATTCATGTTGATATCTGACTTGGTCATAGCAATTGGTAAAGTACGATACATAATTTGTGCTCAAATGCAGCAATAGATATGGTTAACATTTAGCCATGTGAGTCCCTCACAAAAAATATGCAGTGATCCTAAAAGAGCAGAAAAAACCAGTACAACATAAGCTTCAAAAACCAGTACAACTCTCAGTTCCAAGCAAAGACTTAGACCCAAAAAAATTAGCCACCTAAAATCCATATGATCTGCAGAAATCATATGAAATTTCCTAGTTACATTATGGGAATTGAAACTCTCAGTTTTACACAAAAGGAAAGAAAGAACCAGGACTCCGCGATTGTGTAGACGGCCGGCCGGAGACCTGAAGGATAGAGAGACATCCGAACTTGTGAATAAACCATCTGAGACAGCAAACAATTCAGATCTGGAACTCCCTATGTAATAGGGAGTCTGCAGAGAGAAGAGACATGCACGTGCTACAGTGGAGAGAAGAGACGTGAGCGGAGTGTTGGGGAACACAGTAATTTCAAAAAAATTCCTACGCACATGCAAGATCATGGTGATGCATAGCAACGAGAGGGGAGAGTATCGTCTACGTACCCTCGTAGACCGTAAGCGGAAGCGTTATGACAACGCGGTTGATGTAGTCGTACGTCTTCATGATCGACCGATCTAGTACCGATGATACGGCACCTCCGCGATCTGCACACGTTTGGCTCGATGATGTCCCGCGAACTCACGATCCAGTAGAGCTTCGAGGGAGAGCTTCGTTAGCATGACGGCGTGATGACGGTGAGGATGTTGCTATCGGAACAAGGCTTCGCCTAAGCACCGCTATGATATTATCGATGTGGATTATGGTGGAGGGGGGGGGGGGACCGCACACGGCTAAAAGATCAATGATCAACTTGTGTGTCTATGGGGTGCCCCCTCCCCCGTATATAAATAAGTGGAGGAGGGGAGGTGTAACGCCCCGAGACCGATGTGACAGGTGTCTTCCAGTTATTCGCTGTTGTTGCCCTATCTTTGCTTGCGTGTCGCATCTTGTCATGTCATCATGTGCATTGCATCATCATGTTTTCGAAACTTGCATGCGTCCCGGCCTCCTCGTTCTCTTCGTTGTCCGTTCTGAGCCCAGACACACTTGCACGCGCCCGCGGCATGTCCAAAATTTTATTTTTATAAGTGGCCGGAAAATGTTCTCGAAATGGATTGAAAGTTGCCGTGCGGTCTTATTTTAATGTAGATAGACCGCCTGTCAAGTTTCATCGCATTCGGAGTTCGTTTGATAGCCCAACCGTTAAACTATAGCGACAATATAGTGGGTCAAAACGTTGGACATCTTCGGTCTTCGGAAACAGTCGCCGGGCCTCTCTCTCTTCTCTTCTCTCAGCCTGAGGCCTTCTGCACAACCCACTACCTACCACCGGGCCTAGCCTAAGCTCTCTCGTCAGCCCGCGGCCCTCCTCGCGCGCGCGCCCGAAAAGCTGTCCCGGACCCGACCCGGGCAGTCGTCACCGTTGGATCCGGATCATCCCCAAACGTCTGCAAAACATCACCGTTTTTCTTACTTGGACTTCCTAGCCTATTTTTCTCGACCGCCCGATTACGATCGGACGGACCGAATACCCTCCTAACCTAATCCAATAACGTATATAAGTGGGCAACCCTAAAATTTAGGCGACTTGTCCCATCCATCCTCCTGCGCGCCGCCACTGCAAATCCACCTCGGGATCGCCTTGCCCAATCCTCCTTGATCCCCTCGCCGAACCAGTGCATTCCATCGATTCTCCTCATCGATCCGATTTGGCCCTCCCTGCAAGAAGCCTCGCCAGCGCCCTGGCTCCCTCGTCTGCCTCCAGCGCGCTGCCGTCCAAAGCTCCCCATCTCCTTCCACCTTACCTCGTCGCTGCCCGCTTGCTCAAGGACGCCCGAGGCCGTGCCTCCTCTCCCTCCTCGGCTCGATCCCGAATGGATCATGAGCACCGAGCGCCATGCCCCAGCTTCGTGGCGCGCCCTGCCTCGCCATGTACGTCTCCAGCTGCACCAGGTTCCTCCTCCGTTCCATCCTACTGCTACAAGTCTCGCCGCGGCCAAGCTCCTGCTAGAGCCATCTCGTCCGTGGCCTCCCGCGAGCCGCCGTCCAGGACCCCGACAGGCCGCACCCTCGCCGGAGTGGAGTCTCGTAGGTCGCGGCCCCTCGCCCCTCCAATCCAGCGACCCCTCTCCATGGTTCCCCAGTGTCTCTAACCTCTCTCTCTCTCTCTCTGCACCTTGCAGCGCCATGGATATGGAGTCCCGCACCCGAGCTCCGTCCGCCACCGTTGCCCGGAACCGATGCCGGACGACTCGACCCGCCCGTCCCGGCCGGTTCCCATCGATCCCGTCGCCAGGACCCTTGTCGTTGTCTTCTCCATTGCCTTGTTCTGCTGCTGTTTCTGTTTTCTTCAGGAACGAGAACAGGAGCAGCTCGCCTCCTCGTCTCGCTCGTGCGTTGACCGAGCGCAGGGCTAGCAGGCCCAGCTGCGCGCCTAGCAGCCAACCGGCCTCTGCATCAACTGGGCCTTGGCCCATGGTGAGGCCCCAGCGGCTCCTTAGTTTTTTTTTCTGTTGGCCCATTCTGCTCCAGATTCGGCCCATGTATTTTTTCCATGCGCTATGAATTTTTCCTTTTAACCAGAGACTGCCTATTTTACAGAAAGCCCCTTGCACTTCATGCATTTAATAACTCAACAACCATGCATCACATGTAAAAACTTTATATATGAAATATGCTTAGTTTTTCATCTAGTTTCATAATATGCCACTTTCATGCATGTTTGAAATGTTTAAAATGTTGTTTGGTTAAATTTGCTCCTATGCCATGTTAAAATGATTTAATTCATAACTAAATAACCGTAGCTCCAAACTTAACAAACTTTACATGTAAATGAGGTAGAATTTTGCCTAGTTTAACATGGTGCACTCATCTAGCATGTTTAACAAATATAAAATTGTGATTAGGGCAGATCAGTACCAAACCTAAAATATGCACATGAGGAGTTTCCGGACTTGTTGTTTTGTTGTTCCAGCCTCATTTAAAATTGCCTAGATAGTTAGTTTCATTATGCTACACCTCTTGCCATGTTAAGAACATTTAATATTGTTGGGTACATAACCAAGAGAGAACTAAATAATTGATGTGGTGTTCCGTCAATATGCATCCCGATGCATATTGGGCTCCATTTAACTTGTAGTTTTGTTTGTGCACTTTGCCATGCCATGCATATTTAAACCGGACATGCATCATACTTGATTGTGCATCATGCCATGGTTATGTGGTGGTTGTTTACTATGTTGTTTGCTCCTTTCCGGAGTTGCTTCTTTGGGTTGGTTCCGAAAACGTCGTGTTGTGAGGATTCGTCTGTTTGTCTTCTTCGTGGACTCGTTCTTCTTCCTTGCGGGATCTCAGGCAAGATGACCATACCCTTGAAATCACTTCTATCTTTGCTTGCTAGTTGCTCGCTCTTTTGCTATGCCTATGCTGCGATACCTACCACTTGCTTATCATGCCTCCCATATTGTTGAACCAAGCCTCTAACCCACCTTGTCCTAGCAAACCGTTGTTTGGCTATATTACCGCTTTGCTCAGCCCCTCTTATAGCGTTGTTAGTTGCAGGTGAAGATTGAAGTTTGTTCCTTGTTGGAACATGGACATGTTGTTCCTTGTTGGAATATGTTTACTTGTTGGGATATCACAATATCTCTTATCTAATTAATGCATGTATATACTTGGTAAAGGGTGGAAGGCTCGGCATTATGCCTGGTGTTTTGTTCCACTCTTGCCGCCCTAGTTTCCGTTATATCGGTGTTATGTTCCCGGATTTTGCGTTCCTTACGCGGTTGGGTTATAATGGGAACCCCTTGATAGTTCGCCTTGAATAAAACTCCTCCAGCAATGCCCAACATTGGTTTTACCATTCGCCACCTAGCCTTTTCTTTTCTTTTCCACCGTGAGAGCTTGTGATGGGCTAAGTTGGGACACCCCTGCAGGTATTTGAACTTTCGAAAGCCGTGACCGCGGTTATGGGCAGATGGGAATTTGTTAATGTCCGGTTGTAGAAAACCTGAAGTTGATCTTAATTAAAACACATCAACCGCGTGTGTAACCGTGATGGTCTCTTCTCGGCGGAGTCTGGGAAGTGAACACAGTGTTGGAGTTATGCTTGACGTAGGTTGTTCTAGGATCACTTCTTGATCATAGATTCTCGACCGTGCTTTGCCCTCTCTTCTCGCTCTCTTTTGCGTATATGTTAGACACCAAATATGCTAGTCGCTTGCTGCAGCTCCACCTCATACCTTTTACCCTTCCTATAAGCTTAAATAGTCTTGATCTCGAGGGTGTGAGATTGCTGAGTCCCCGTGACTCACAGATACTTCCAAAACCAGTTTGCAGGTGCCGATGTTACCGAGCAGGTGACGCAACCAAGATCAAGGAGGAGCTCGATGAAGATCTTGTCCTTTGTGTTGTTCCGTTCTAGTTGTTCAGTAGTGGAGCCCAGTTGGGGTCGATCGGGGATCTATGTAGCATTTGGGGTAGTCTTCTTTTATTTTGGTTCCGTAATCGGACCTTGATTGTATCTGATTGATGTAATGCTTTATTCATGTAATTGTGTGAAGTGGCGATTGTAAGCCAACTATGTATCTCTTTCCCTTATGTATTACATGGGTTGTGTAAAGATTACCTCACTTGCGACATTGCTTTCAATGCGGTTATGCCTCTAAGTCGTGCTTCGACACGTGGGAGATATAGCCGCATCGAGGGCGTTACAAGTTGGTAATCAGAGCCTTCCCCGACCTTAGGAGCCCCCTGCCTGATCGAATAGCTGGCGTTGTTGAGTCTAGAAAAATGTTTTGAGTCATTTAGGATTATATATATCAGAGAGTTAGGAATTCTTTTTTACTCCTCAGCCCCTTCATCGCTCTGGTGAGGCATCCTGACGTAGAGTTTTGACTCTTCTCTTCTCAAATTTCACTTCAAAATTTTTTAGGATCACGCGGGTATCTTGGAATCGTTTCGATGGTTTTGTGACGAGAACATTGTTCTTGGTGCCTCCTGACATTTAGGGGTTGTGGCAGTGTCCCGGGGAGTTGAGCTCCGAGGTGTTGTCATCACAATTTTATCGTTGCAGTTCTGGAATACCTGAGTTTAGTTTCACCGACATTGAAAATCTCTTTTATGCAGTTGGTGAGATAACCTCGACGCCACCCAGTACTGGGGCGGGAGTTCAGGAGTATTGCCATAACTCATATAACGGATGCTTTTCGAAGGTTGAGGTAGACGATTTTCGAAGGTTTCTAGGTTATGTGTTGAAGGATGGATACAGCTGGATGTAGGATTTGCTAGTTTTGGGTGAGATATTATGCTTCCCCTGTATCCCCAACACCTGATTGCATAACCGGAAAATTTCAGGAGTTTATAAGTGGGAATTCAAGTAGCTCTTAGGATATCTTTCCGACAGATGTATGATATGAAATTGGGGTTCGACGTCTAGTGGTCCGCCTATCCACGGTTGGTTTTACAGTGGTCTCATTGTGTCTTAAAGAGTCCTTGGCTATGCCGACTCGGGGACGCTTCGTATGTCATGTGCACTGCCTTGTATATGATGGTGCTGTACGATCGAGCCCGTGTAGGCCCCACCACGAAAACTTCGGACGAAATCTCTAGCATATGTTTGTTCTGGCTCATTCTGCAAGCCAATCCTTTGTTTTTTTTGAGTTGTGATATTCGAGTTGCTTCGAAGTCAAATGTTGATTCCATACCTTCTCTAAACGGTGTTCTCATACTCCGATGCGAATACCAAACCTTCATGATGATCGAGACTGTGATGTCAATCCTTTTCAACCGGTGTGCTTCTCTTCAAGTGGATCCGATCATTTCAATATTTGCAAGATCCAATCTCAGTTCTTCTCAACGGTGTTTGTTTGTTTTCCCGGCCTCCCTCCCTTGTTTTCTCCAAGGATTCGGATTTCTTAATCAAGTATCCATCTTATTGATGAGAGGCCTCTTCATTCCTTTTCCGTCAATGTTCTTATCCGGCGATTCTCATGAAGATTCTAACGGAGCTTCAAGTTCGTCATTCTTCATTCTTTTCATCTCTGGTGGTTTCAAGTCAAGCTTTGTTGATCATATCCTTTCCTCGTTTCAATGCTTTCTCATGCCGGTGCACCTCATCATCATTCCACCTCTCGCTATTCATTTGTTCCGGAGTGCTGAAGATATTTCGAAGATTTGTGTTTTCACCTTGCATTCGTTCAAGCTATTTCGAGGTCCTATCTTATTCAAGCCATTTAATTCAACTGGTGCAATCTCTCCTTCAAATTGTTCAACGGTGTATCTTTTGAGTGGGCCCTAACCCACAGGTCTTTTCCCAGGATCTTACCTGACTCTTCTTATTTTCCCGGAGCTATCCTCAAATTTCTTTTCGAAGTTTGACGTAAGAATGATTTGTCATCAGTCAAATGTCTTTCTCCAAGATCTCCAAAATTCTTTTCATCATTGGTTCAAATTTTCTATTCTTCTTCATTCTGGAGTGCCTCTACAATTATTGTTGGTGTTTCTCGTCATCATTCTCAGATTGGAAGACCGAAGAAGAGTTTCTTTTAAATCTTGCTCCATTCTCCGCCATCCTCTCATAATTGTTCTCGATTGTGAGATTTCTTTTCACCCATCTGTAGCAATTCAGAAGTTTTTCTGTTTGATTCTCTGAAGCCCTTCATCTCAGAATTATTCATTTTCAGCTTATGCTTCACGCGGGCGGCTGTCACGGCGCCGGGGCCGCGCCGCCTGTTCACGCGGGCACAGCGGTCGTCCAGCAGCTTCATCAAAACGCGAAAGATCCATCAGCTAAAACGCAGGCACGAACTAAACACAACGATGGAGAAGATAGCGTTGCGTAGGGCTAGCTGGTCGCTTACGTGAGCTTGATTTAGTGGCTAGAACTTGTAGTTAACTGAAGATTCAGACAGAATTAATTCAAGTGTTGTGTTGTACTCTGGGTTGATTAGAGAAAACGACAGGTTTTTTTTTGCAAAAGTGCGTGCGACGACCGGGCCAGCCACCTGGCTTCCACTTGTCGAGCTGTCATTGGCCTGGGACTAAAACGTCACATGGAGTGCAAGTTGGGGTATGGTGGGGTTGAGTTTTGCAAGTTTGGCACTAAAATGTCACATGTTGTGCAAGTTAGGGTACATGGTATGCTTTTACCTCTTCCTGGTATGCTAAATCCATCACGGAGGAGAACATACGCCATCACCCAAGAACCACAACCACGGCTCACTCTTCTCCCCTGGATCCATCATTAAGTCATACGCTCCCTCCTCCCAGCTGCACCATCGTCCTCTCCGACCCGCACGGCATCACAACTCACAGCCATCGAAGCCAGAGACCCAAGCTGGTGCACCCAGCGTGCTTTTGGATGGCATCGCATGTACCTGGTGCTCCACCAAGGGGGAAAGGGGAGGACGACGGGAGGAGGGCCATAGGGTGGAAGGGGAGTGGCTGCCGTGCTGTGGCCACAATCTCAACGGGAGGAGGATCAGGGGGAGCGGATGGTGCTCGTAGGTTTCATCCTACGCCGAAGCAGCTGGTCGGAGCAGAGTGGAGTGGCAGATCCGCCTGAGGTACTTGGCTACTTGCTGTGCCACCGACCAAGGTCCTCTGCTCATTGAAATCTCGTTTTTTTCTCTACAACCCTTGCTACTTCCCTTTATTTTTTACTGTAGTTGATAGAGGATGACAAGCAGCAACGGCCAGCTGATTAGGCGCCACATCATATAGAGAAGGAGCATCTTAGCTCCCTACTGCTTTTTTGGTACCTAGCAATCACTTTGCGTTGATGTATTTGTTATGATCTGGTTGAATTAGTTTTAGCGGAATGTAATTCTCCAGCACTGAAATAATAGCTGATGGATTCTCTAAACTGTTCTACTTGGTGTTCCCTAACTAATTGAAGAACTTTCTGGACCTCATTTGTTGTGCATGTTATTTTTTGGTGTGGTCAAATTGGTGGATGGTAATTACGTTACACACAAGCATTGCTTATTGTGCATGTGTTTTTTTAATTGCGCCACTCGCACTTTTAAATTACCGAGCACAACCTTGAAATTGGTGTACACCAAACTCTATGATTTTTCTGAGTATACATGGCTTCTAAACCTGTATGCACCTGGCTCTTTTGCTTTGTTAAATATGACAGTTACAGTTCATATTGTAGAGTTTTTCCACATCTTTGCTTTGAAAGAATAACATTATGCATGGAGTGAAGGAAAAAGCTAAATCGTTCACATTGCAAAGACATGATTCATGCACAATAACAGGTGTACTTTGACAAAATAAGCTTTGCCAGTTTAATGAAATTCTTCAGTTCGCAAAGACATATGCCCGTTCTTTGTCGTAGGGAAGAAAATTGATGTCTTGGTCATGATTCCATGGATTTGATCCTATCTGGTTTTCCTAGAAGAAAAGTAGAATGTGGCTTGCATTCTCATTTCTTTTCATATACTGAAATACCACTGGTTGCTCCTTTATTTATACAACGGCACTGCATTCTTCTTCTTTTTTCTCGAATATGCACGAATGTGCATATCTTATATTATAGAAGCAAGGGGGGAAGAACCCTCCACAGTTTCGTTACACAAAAGATTACATGGCGTACGCCACCATCCACCTCCTATGGAACAACAATTATGAACTAATAATTGTAAGTGAAGCATGAAAGTTATATAATGACACGAGAACCTTGACTTTCCATTGACCAAACCTTGTACAACCCTATGTGTACACTCTTTTTATTGGAGCGGACACCTTTTATACCTTGAACTCCCATCTCTCTTTCTCTCATCCCTTTGTGTGTGTGTGTGTGTTGGTCTATAGACTGATTAGGATTTAATATAGGCGCCAACACTTGATGTGGTTAAGGCCGCTCGAAATATGCCCCTCGCGGTGATCTAGTATCCTCGAATCTTTATAATGACACGATAACCTTCATTTGCCATTGCCTAAACGAGACACAGCATGTATGTGCACTCTTTTTTATTGAAGTGGGCACCTTTTATACCATGAACTCCTGACTTCTCTCTTTCCACGCCAGTATCCCATCTCTCTCTCCACCTATGTGTGTGTGTGTCATGGTCCGACTAGGATTTAATCTAGGCGCCATCACTTGATGTGGTTAAGGCCACTTGAAATATAAGTTTATAGAGTTGGCATAAGAGGAAACAACAATTATGAACTAACAAGTGTAAGTCAAAACATGAAACCTATATAATGATATGAGAACCTTCATTTTCCATTGCCCAAACCTTACACAATCCTATGTGTGCACTCTTTTTTTATTAGAGCGGGCACCTTTTTTTATCTTGAACTCCCATATCTCTTCCTCTCACCCCTTCGCTGATCCGCAGCATGGATCCGCGCCGCCACGCCCGCGGGTCGTCCTCCGTGGCCGCTTCGTCGAGCCGCCGCCACTCAGTCGATCCGCCCGCCGCCACGCCCCCACGCGTTTTGCGGACTTCCCAGACCTCCCTCAGCCGCACCATGACAAGGACCTACATGGGCGTCCGACAGCGGTCATGGGGGACCTGGGTGGCCGAAATCACCGTCCGCAAGACCGACACGTGAAAGTGGGTCGATTCCTTCCACACCGCCGAGCTCGCGGCTATGGAATACGACTGGTGGCAGGTCTAGTTTGACGGCCACGACGCGATGCTCAATTTTCCCATCGGCACGCGGCTGGTCAACCTTGTCCTGCCGGAGCCGGGGGTGGTGTCTGCTCGGATGGCGCGGGAAGACCGGGCGGCGAGGGAGCGCCTCGAGGCCTACATGGATGACCTCTGCTGGCAGTAGCTGGAGCTAGTGGAGGCGAGCGAGCGATCTTCGTCGTCAATGACGGTGAAGTTATCCTCATCTTCGACGACGAGGGTAGCAAGGCGGGCGGCGAGGAGGGCGGCAAGGAGGGCGGCGATGACAAGATCGACGTCGAGGAGTGGCGGAGTGTCTTCCCCGGCGATGATGACAACGACACTGGCCCGGACCCAGCTCTCACCGAGGGTGACCTCACCGGGAAGGACTGGCTCAACCTCCACTTCGGCTGAAAGTAGTTTAAGTTTAGTTTTAGTTTAAATTATGTTTAATGTTCGGTTGCGAGAACTTTATGTGTTGAACTTATGTTTAAATGCATCATCTTTCGGTTCAAATTTGATTGAATTTGTGCAAATTTAGTAATACTGCACTAACTTTAGGGGATCGGCTAGGTGCGGCGAAATTTTAGTGGATTATATATACTCCACTAAGGTATATACTCCGCTAACTTTTAATGGACCGGTTAGACTTTTCCTTACATTTCTTTACGAAGGAAATACATACCAACTTGCATTTTTTTTGGGTTCAATGTAACCAAAATTTTACCCATAACATGTGTACGCAGAATCATAAAATTTTCTAACTCTCTCACTCTACTTTATCATTTCTCAGATGGCACCATCGAGCAACTAAACAGAAAATAGCAGTCATTACCACTAGCATTTACTCCATTTGTAGGCCGTGCTTGTGTAATATAGTCAGAAGGGGAAAACGTTCTATATTGAAATGTGCTTTGCTGTTGAATGGCACATGCAAAAAGAAAGAAACGTACTGTGCAAGGTTGGTTCGCCGGATCAAGCCAAGAAGTAAACCCACGGGTTCGCTAGACCTGCTACTCCTGTTGATGTGGAAGGCTAAAACGAACGACCCATGGCCTACGTCCTGGAATCCTGGGATCAGAGATTACCTGGCCTATTCTGACAGTGCTAGTACTTTCTATTTCTTTAGCGAATCTTGACTCTTGAGGCGGTCCTTGATCCCACCAGAGTATATAACAACTAGCCTCTCATCTCACACTTACAAGTGGGTCCCCAGCCTACTACGGTCCCCAGCTTACCACACAGTCAGAGAGATGTGGTTATTTAACCCAATCCTTCGACGAGTATCTCGTGGATGGAACAGTTTCCCTTGGAGACTTGCGGCAGGTTTAGTTTTCGTTGCTTCAGTTATAGCTTCAGGTCAGTTTCTCAATCTTTTCTTCAGTTATAGCTTCAGGTTCAATTTCGTTTGCTTCAACATGGGATGAACCTTGCTTTGCAGCTGCTCTCGCCAATGCTCCAGCGTGCGCCCGGCCTTTGGCTCGGTTGCGGACCATGCGAGGTGTAACAATCAAGGCGCTGAAACAAGAGAACAACGAACAAATGTACACTTTTTTCTGTAGCTAAACTGGAGATCCCGCATCATACCTGAGGCTGAGGATATGACACTCAAGGCCTCAACATCTTCACCAGCACTCCAACAGGGACCATGGCGCCTGCAAATGCATCTTCAGCCCTAGCAATACTCATCATGGTCAAACTTCCGCTTCCATTGCTTGCACGGCCAGCTCGGAAAACTTCCATTCGAGCAACTAAGGGCTGTAGTACTAGTAGCAGTGAGCATCAACAACGATAGGAAGATGTTTCATCAAGGTCTGCAGCCTTGGTCGAAGTAGATGCCTTTTCTTTAGACTAGGAGCAATAAATCTACTATATCTAAATAGCTAGCCCCCACTAACTATTTCTCTCAACATGCAAGTATGCCACATCATCACACAAGATGCATGACAAAAGGCCCACCTCCATTATCATATATCTCTCAACATGCAAGCATGCCACTTCATCATGAAACATCATGAAAAAAGACTCATCTCAACATGCAAGCATACATGAGAATTTTCATTCTATTAAGTTATTTATATTTAATAAACACTTTACAACTATATAGTAATGAAACACAATAAATTATATGTATTTTCAGTTTTAACTTTTTATATTATTACTTCAAATATTCATGCGTCATACAACAAAACACATTTAAATATGTTGCTAAATATTCCCGCAACAACGTGCGGGGTATCATCTAGTATCACTAAGAGGACAGCAAGAACACGCCATGAGATGTAAATATGACAAATTCAACGAAGATTGGAAGTGAAATAAATTCAGCGCGTCACGGTTTGCTTCTGTCGCGTAATTCAACAGGTTATACTCCCAAATCAAAATCGAGCCTCTATAGAACGCAGCTCTAAATCCAGAATAGGACAAATTGACAAGGAGTAGGAATACATGCCAGTTCATGCACTGGTAGTAGTACCTCGTCTCCGCATGGTCTTTTGTGATGCGATGCCGTTGAGCGAACAGGCCGCATGCACAAACCAAGCGCGGAGCATACCTGCTCGTCGAGCTCGTGGACCATTCCAGAACTCATTCTTCAAAAACACGCTTCTTCCTCGTGATAGTGTAACAGAGTATATAGTAGTACAAGACAGCAGTGGCCTTTCAAGTTTCAACATCAGTTACCACTTACCACATAGGAAGGGACGCGAACATTTTGACCAATAGTGAAATCGTAAAGAGGAGCAGCCATCCCTATAATACAGCCTGTTGTCCATACCTCGTTGTATGTACCCCTCCTTTTTTCGACTGACCAAGACATGGAAAGCAACCGGCCCTTCAGCTGCATCATGTAAGTGCAAGAGGGTGTAGGTGGTTCAACACAGTCAATTAGACCCATGCAATCTTTTGGCATTTACCTAAGTTGATCCTCGTCAGCACTGGTTTTCGACTGAATCAGAGAAAACGACGCACAAATCCGTGATGAAAACACGGCTGTAACAGGCCCAGCAAGATTAGGAAAACTAAAAGAAGATTTCAGTTCGAAGATGAATTAATAGTTGGTAATTGCATGATTTTTGGACGATAGATGACTCGCATCACAGATCCGAACAATGTGTTGCCGGTGCTTTGCACCGAATTGCAGTGCCGGGAACTACTGTAACGACCTCTCATCAATGCCTCTCTCACTCACTAAGTCTAGCCTGTAATAACAACAATGTAGTCATGGAAGCATACTTAGCATTGGTAATGGAATGCATGACTTCTGACTCCAGCGTCCTGAAACCAACGAAACGAAAGGTGCCGAACCATTTGTAGTGCATACAGACAATAGATGTTCATCTTTGCTAAAAATAGATCTGGATGGATGGAACCGTTCAACGCCAAGAAAACAACAAAACGTATAGTGTAGGGTTACCCAAACGGTCCATACTCGTGGCCCAATGCTAGAAAGAAGATGCATGCATACTCTGAATATTACTGCCATCGCAGCACATAGGTTGCCATTTTGGTCTGGTGCTCTCTAAAGTTCAGCACATGGCTTCCCCTTTGGTATATGCGATCTACCATAATTCAATATATAGGTACCTTATCCATATAAAGGTTCGGATCTTGATGCAAATCAAGGGTTCCGATAGCACACTCTGCTGCTAGTGTAGATAGGAAAGCCGTTCTATATATATATATATATAGAGCATGGGTTTCCTATCAACACTAGCTATGGAGGTGGCTATCAGAACCGTTAGTTTGCTTCAAGATCCGAACTTTACTGTTGATAATGTTCCTATTTGTTGATTTATAGATGCTCGCATTTACCAAAGAGGAAGCCATGTGGGGGTGCTTTACATGGCAGCCGACCAAAATGGCAACCTACCCCTGCAATGGCAGGAGTACTTAGGGAATGGACACAACTTCTTTCTAGCATTGATCCTCGAGCATCATCTGTTTTGGGTAAGCCTATGTTGTAGGTTTTGTTGCCTTGTTAATGTTGAAGAGTTCTATCCATCGCGAGCTATTTTTAGCATGTATGAACGTCCATTGTATGCATCAAATGTGAAAGGTTTGGTACCTTTAATTCACGTTGGCTTATAGAGTACACACTAAGACAAAATTCTGAAGGCTGAATACTTTAATGCGTTGCAGCATGTATTCTTGACTAATCCTCCCATAGTCTTGACAAAGAAACATGGAGGTTTTACAATGTGCCTCCGTTCTCAATGGCAGTACCATCTCCTCCAGCGGGCATCAAGGTTGATGCTAATTTTGGTATTTTTTTAAGCTTCTGCTAATTACTGTTCAAAAAAACTTTTGCTCATTACAGTTTGTTGGGTGGAGGAGCGACCAGCCATGTAAAGAAAATGAGACGTAGAAATGACAATACAAAATATATGTGGTGAGAGTTGGATTTTAGTAAACTGTATAGTTATTTTGTTTTATAAAACACATTTTGTTAAACAAATAATCAAAATATGGTAAATGTGAAATTTTGGCGACCCAAGATTGGATGGAAAAAACACACATTTATTTAATTAATTGTCATTAAGCCTTGTAGATCACTATTCTGGATATATATTTACTAACAGAAATGCATTTTACTTCGAACGTTGGTTTAAAATACATTTTTACTTTTTTTTCAAGTCAATTCTACAAATGCAAAAGAAGGAAGGTGCAGTCCCTACTTTCATCTATGTGCACATACACGGCAACTAGCCAGACAGAGTAAGAAGCAGCCCCTTCTTTCAGCCATGCAGACATATACTTGCCAGTTTTGCGTCACGGCTATAGTCAGACCACGGTGCTTCACATGCATGGCTTGGCTCCTTCACTCATTCTCATGAACATGTCTCGCTGGTCAGTGCACCCCACGTGACTCTCTATCTCTCCATTTTTGTTGGTTGCCGACTGTGGGCATGCCACTGCTGGCCAGCTGCCTGGCTTGGTTTCAGTTTGGTGGTTAATCATCCCTAAAAGGAAACTTGATGGCTAATTGTGTGTTTGACTAGTGAGGTGGTGCCACTCCTAACGTGCTAGTATTTCATTAGTGCTTGTCTAATGCGTGCATGGTGTAGGATAACCAGGGCTAAGTCAGGCTCTATCAGTTTGTTATTTCCACACACTAGAGAGAAACAGGATAACCAGAATTGGATGCTTGTACAAAAACAAACTTAGAAAAAAAAAGATGGGCGCATCAGGATCAGAGCATCTCCAACGTCGACCCTTAAACCACCTGTGTGCATCCGAACCGCAGAAGCTATCCAACACGGTCCTATATTAGTTCACGGCGCGGTTCAGAAGTACTTTCTCTTGCAAAATTGGAGACAAAGTGGTAGGAGCTTTGCAGGAGTCCGGACAGCAGGCACGTCGGACTTCGACACCCCTGGCCCACCCGATCCGCCCTTTCAGCCTCATTTCCTACAAATCCACCCCCTTTGACGCACATAAAAGGTGTCTAGTCCAATAAAGAGAGTGCACACATACAATGTGCAAGGTTGAGGGACAAGTTCTGTTCGGTGCCACCGCCATCCACCACCTGCTCGACTAGGGTTGTGCCCTGAGGGGTATAAGCTTCATGGTATGAAAGGTGCCCGATCCAGTAAAAAGAGTGCACTCATATGATTGTGCAAGGTTTGGGTAATGGAAAATGGAACTTTCCGTGTCATTGTGATGATATAGGGATACTAGACCACCATGAGGGGTATAAGTTTCATATTTCATTCACAATTGTTCATTCATAACAGGTGTGTTGTCTTATGCCAACTCTACAAATATATATTTCGAGTGGGTTTAACCACACGTCAAGTGTTGGTTCCAACATTAAATTCTAATCCATCTATCCATTGACCAACACACACACATACACACACACTCTCACACACATAGAGAGAGGGGGGGGGAGAGAGGTTGGGTGTATATGGATGGTCGGAGGCAACGGTGGACCATCAAAGGGAGTTGCTCGACAAGGGTGGTGTGTCGAGGGGTATAGGGTTAGAGGTATAAAAGGTACCTGGTCTAATAAAGAGGGTGCACACATAGGATGTGCAAGGTTCGAGGACAAGTTCTATTATGTGCCACCGCCATCCACCACCTGGTTGACTAGCTAGGGTGGTGCCCGGAGAAGTATGACCTTCAGGGTATGAAAGGTTCCCGATCTAGTAAAAAGAGTGCACTCATATGATTGTGAAAGGTTTGCTTAATGAAAAATGAAAGTTCAAGTGTCATTATGACGATACAGGGATACTAGACCACTGTGAGGGGTACAGTTTCATACTTCATCCACAATTGTTCATTCATAACTGGTGTGTCGTCTTATGCCAACTCTGCAAATATATATTTCGAGTGGGTTTAACCACACGTCAAGTCTTGGTGTCAACATTACATTCTAATCCGTCTATCCATTGACCAACCAACTCACACACGAGAGAGAGGTTGGGTGTATATGGATGGTTGGAGGCGGTGGTGGACTGTCAAAGGGAGTTGCTTGACAAGGGTGGTGTGCCGAGGGGTATAATGTTAGAGGTATAAAAGATGTCCGGTCCAATAAAGAGGGTGCACACATATGATGTGCAATGTTTGGGGACAAGTTCTGTTTGGTGCCACCGCCGTCCACCACCTGGTCGGCAAGCTAGCGTGGTGCACTGAGGAGTATGACCTTCGTGGTATAAAATGTGCCTGATCCAGTAAAAAGAGTGCACTCATACGATTGTGCAAGGTTTGGGTAATGGAAAATGAAACTTCCCGTGTCATTGTGATGATATAGGGATACTAGACCACCATGAGGGGTATAAGTTTCATATTTCATTCACAATTGTTCATTCATAACTGGTGTGTCGTCTTATGCCAACTCTACAAATATATATTTCGAGTGGGTTTAACCACACGTCAAGTGTTGGTTCAAACATTACATTCTAATCCATCTATCCATTGACCAGCACACACACACACACACAGAGAGAGAGAGAGAGAGAGGTTGGGTGTATATGGATGGTCGGAGGCGACGGTGGACCATCAAAGGGAGCTGCTCTACAAAGGTGGTGTGTCGAGGGGTATAGGGTTAGAGGTATAAAAGGTACTCGGTCCAATAAAGAGGGTGCACACATAGGATGTGCAAGGTTTGAGGACAAGTTCTGTTCTGTGCCACCGCCATCCACCACCTGGTCGACTAGCTAGGGTGGTGCCCTGAGGAGTATGACCTTCATGGTATGAAAGGTTCCCAATCTGGTAAAAAGAGTGCACTCATATGATTGTGCTAGGTTTGGGTAATGAAAAAGGAAAGTTCAAGTGTCATTATGACGATACAGGGATACTAGACCACCGTGAGGGGTACAGTTTCATACTTCATCCACAATTGTTCATTCATAACTGGTGTGTTGTCTTATGCCAACTCTACAAATATATATTTCGAGTGAGTTTAACCACACGTCAAGTGTTGCTGTCAAGATTATATTCTAATCCGTCTATCCATTGGCCAACCAACTCACACACACGTGAGAGAGAGGTTGGGTGTATATGGATGGTTGGAGGCGGCGGTGGACTGTCAAAGGGAGTTGCTCAACAAGGGTGGTGTGCCGGGGGGTATAATGTTAGAGGTATAAAAGATGCCCGGTCCAATAAATAGGGTGCACACATATGATGTGCAATGTCTGGGGACAAGTTATGTTCGGTGCCACCGCTGTCCACCACCTGGTCGACAAGCTAGCGTGGTGCGCTGAGGAGTATGACCTTCGTGGTATGAAAAGTGCCTGATCTAGTAAAAAGAGTGCGCTCATATGATTATGCAAAGGTGTGGGTAAGCAAAAATGGATGTTCATGTGTCATTATGACGATAGAGGGATACTAATCCACTGTTGGGGGTATAGTTTCATATTTCTTTCACAGTTGTTCATTCATAACTGGTGCGTGAGTGTGTGTGTGTGTGTGAGAGAGAGAGGTCAGGTATATATGAATGGTCGCAGGTGGCGGTGAACCGTCAAAGGGAGCTGCTCGACAAGGGTTGTGCATCGAGGGGTATAATGTTAGAGGTATAAAAGGTGCCCGGTCCAATAAAGTGAGTGCACACATACAATGTGCAAGATTTGGGAACAAGTTTTGCTCGGTGCCACCGCCGTCCACCACCTGGTCGACTAGGGTGGTGCCCCGAGGGGTATGATCTTCATGGGTATGAAAAGTGCTTGATCCAGTAAAAAGAGTGCATGCATATGATTGTGCAAGGTTTGGGTAATGGAAAATGAAAGTTCCCATGTCATTATGAGAATATAGGGATACCAGACCATCATGAGGGGTGTAAGTTTCATATTTCATTCACAATTCTTCGTTTATAAATTAGTGTGTCATCTTATGCCAATTTTCTATTCTTTTTTGTGCCAACGCCGTCCACCACAACTCACAGAAAGAGAGTTTAGTAGTACAAGCTTCCGAGGAGGAGGATTACAGAATCAACATGAAAGAAATTAGTGGACGACGTCCCATGTCGTCTGTAGGACAACGCCTGGTCACTCTGCCATGCGTTTTCAATTTGATCTAAACTGTGTTGTATCAAACATTGTTATTTGCTCTTCCATGAAATTATCAATGGCCCCGTCAATCATCATATTTAATGTAATACTACATGCCAGCAACATTGGCAGTCCTGATGAGTGATGGTTAGAACAGCTGTAAAATAGATGGGGTTACGTGCTTGTTTATTCACAGCATATCACTTTCACCATGCGCTAACAAACATGTGAAGGGATGGGGATAAATAAGCTATAAAGGTGAGGCTTCGTAAATTTTATCTTCAAACTACATGAGTAATAGTTTGTCCATCTGACATGTTCTCTTGAAATGCTCTATCCTGCAATGAACCACTAATTAATCATAAATGGATTTCAATATTCTAATCAAAGAAGCAAACTGTTAACACCCTTTGGGTATAGAAAAACATATAAATTCATAAAGTCCGTTCTTCATATATCTCGTCAGTAGTTTTCATTTGAACCTCCTATTGTAATAGGGATAGATTTGAAACCGTATGTCTGTGACAGCTATTTGGCTTTTGACGAGCGCTGCTCAAAAGTCCTGGTTGTGTTTGCGGTGCCTTTGCTTTTTAATAAAAGTTAGGGCAGAGGGGAAACCCCTTTCATTAAAAAAATCATAAAGTCATACATGAACATGGCATATATTTTTAAAAATTGTCTAGCATGTTACGCATGCATTTTTGTCCTTAGAGCAACCAACCTAGTGGCTTCAATAGCTAGGATGGCAATTGGAATGAAGTGGTCTATAAGAAAAACTAAACAATGTATAAGTTAGTCATGCATGGCCCAATACTGAGTCATCGACATGTAAAAATAAAAGCTGAATGTAGAAAAAAAAAGTAGAAAGCTGAAGAAGCTAAGCAAACCACTTCCAAGTGATGCATACATAACTCAGTATTTTCCCTGAAAATGTAGTAGAGGGTGTAAAGGAACAGATTAGGCATGCTAAAATATTAAAAATTATGGTTATCTTTCAGTGAAACAATTGCATTCAGATAACCCATGGTATTTAGAATATGAATATGGTGTTCAGAAAATTCTAGAAACAACAAGCAACTGTTTAACACTGACAACGACAAGCAACTAGCCACGAACAGGAACAAAATCAGGTCAGTTACTAGCAATATATGAAGTATATGCTATGATAAAAATACTGTTGGACTTGTATTCGACTGAGGTTTTTCATGGTGTACTTTTTGTGATATAAAATTGAAATTTTACTATTAATAATCACTGTCAAAGAATTGAACCAACAAATGAGGGGCCTAACAAATTAACTAATTTATTTATTTGTTCTGATTAGTATTCTGGCTTACTATGTCAAAAGGGATTTCTGTGACAAACGATTCAGTTCTGCGCTAGGTCTATTGATACTTGGAATGGACAGTAGGGGACGCACACACATTATTTGACATCTTGTCTGTTAGCTTTTGTATTTCATGCTCGGCACCATTAAACTGCCCTGGATTCTGGCTGCCATTGCTCGACAGAGGAGGCCTGTTCGCTACCGTATGTAAAGATGGAAGTAGTTATAGCCGTTTGTATAATTGTTGTGTTCGATACAAACTAGTATTTTGTGCTCCACACATGGTGGGTATCCAATGTATCCAGCCCTTAAGTATGTCACGCCGCACTACATGTGTTGATTAGAAGAGTATAATAACATGAGATTTGTATATATCCTGGTTCAAGTCCTTGCTACTAGTAGTAAGAGCATCTCCAGCCGTTCGGCTCCCCGGGACGCCGAAAAAGCGCCGTCTAGGGCCGAACCGACGTTTACTTTCGGCGTGTGGGCGATTGTGTTTCCAGTTGCCGCCCCCCGGTCGCCCACTGCGGCATTCACGTGGCGCTCCCAGACCCCGCTCCGGTGCTGCTTCTTCGCATGGCTTGCGATCATGAACCTCTGCTAGATGTCAGACCGGTTAGCACAGAAAGGACTACCGCACCAGGACTCTTGCCCTTTCTGTGATCAGCACGAGGAGACGATTAGCCACCTGCTCATTGAGTGTGTTTTGGCGAGGGAAGTATGGGCTAAGGTGTTCATGGTCATGGGTGTTCCACACGGCGCTCTATGTGTTGGAGAGCCCTTGCCAGATTGGTGTGCCCGGCAGGATACCCATGGGCGGCCGGCGAGGACGATGCGGACCTTGTGCCTCCTTGTCATGTGGGAGCTTTGGAAGCACCAGAATGCCATCGTCTTCAACGGGGCAACGGTCAGCCTTCAGCAGATTCTGCACCGGATTGCGAGCGAGGGCAGGGTGTGGAGGCAGGCGGGACTGCTAAGAGGAGAGTTGGATGCATTCTTCGTAGAGGAACTCGAGTGGGCTCGCCGCGAGTAGTCCGGTTAGGCCATAGGAGGTGGATGGTGGCGTACGCCATGTAATCTTTTGTGTAACGAAACTGTGGAGGGTTCTTCCCCCTTTATTCTACTCCCTCCATTCCAAAATATAGTGCGCCCGCGCTTCCCGAGGTCCAACTTTGACCATAAATTTAACCAACGAGACCAACTGCGGCGGGAGAAAAAAATTATATAATTGAAAACTTCTTTCGAATACGAATTCACTGATATAATTTTTGCTCCCGCCGCAATCGGTCTTGGTAGTTAAATTTACGGTCAAAGTTGAAGCACGTAGATAGAGGAAGCACTACATTGTGGAATGGAGGGAGTATAATATAAGATATGCACACTCGTGCGTATTCGAGAAAAAAGAAGAAGAATGCAGTGCCGTTGTATAAAGAAAGGAGCAACCAGTGGTATTTCAGTATATGAAAAGAAATGAGAATGCAAGCCATATTCTACTTTTCTTCTAGGAAAACCAGATAGGATCAAATCCATGGAATCAAGACTAAGACATCAATTTTCTTCCCTATGACAAAGAACGGGTATATGTCTTTGTGGACTGAAGAATTTCATTAAACTGGCAAAGCTTATTTTGTCAAAGTACACCTGTTATTTTGCTATGTCTTTGCAATGTGAACGATTTAGCTTCTTCCTTCACTCCATGCATAATGTTATTCTGTCAAAGCAAAGATGTGGAAAAACTCTACAAAATGAACTGTAACTGTCAGTTTTAACAAAGCAAAAGAGCCAAGTGCATACAGGTTCTGAAGCCATGTATACTCAGAAAATTCATAGAGTTTGGTGTACACCAATTTGAAGGTTGTGCTCGGTAATTTAAAAGTGCGAGTGGCGCAATTAAAAAAACACATGCACAATAAGCAATGCTTGTGTGTAACATAATTACCATCCACCAATTTGACCACACCAAAAAATAACATGCACAACAAATGAGGTCCAGAAACTTCTTCAATTAGTTAGGGAACACCAAGTAGAACAGTTTAGAGAATCCATCGGCTATTATTTCAGTGCTGGAGAATTACATTCGGCTAAAACTAATTCAACAAGATCGTAACAAATACATCAATGCAAAGTGATTGCTAGGTACCAAAAAAGCAGTAAGAAGTAGCAGCTCGTGGGAGCTAAGATGCTCCTTCTGTATATGATGTGGCGCCTAATCAGCTGGCCGCTGCTGCTTGTCATCCTCTATCAACTACAGTAAAAAATAAAGGGAAGTAGCAAGGGTTGTAGAGAGAAAAAACGAGATTTCAATGAGCAGAGGACCTTGGTCAGTGGCACAGCAAGTAGCCAAGTACCTCAGGCGGATCTGCCACTCCACTCTGCTCCGACCAGCTGCTTCGGCGTAGGATGAAACCCACGAGCACCATCCGCTCCCCCTGATCCTCCTCCCGTTGAGATTGTGGCCACAACACGGCAGCCACTCCCCTTCCACCCTATGGCCCTCCTCCCGTCGTCCTCCCCATTCCCCCTTGGTGGAGCACCAGGTACATGCGATGCCATCCAAAAGCACGCTGGGTGCACCAGCTTGGGTCTTTGGCTTCGATGGCTGTGAGTTGTGATGCCATGCGGGTCGGAGAGGACGATGGTGCAGCCGGGAGGAGGGAGCATATGGCTTAATGATGGATCCAGGGGAGAAGAATGAGCCGTGGTTGTGGTTCTTGGGTGATGGCGTATGTTCTCCTCCATGATGGATTTGGCATACCAGAAACGATGGAGAAGAGAGGAGCCCGATCCAGATCTTCCCTGTAGCCCTGTAGGGGAGGAGAGAGAAGATGTGTGGATGGCTGGGCTTTCATGCACGGCAACACTGATACTAGAAAACCAACGAGGACCTTTTTTTGCAAGAAACCTTTCCAAAGGAGGAACTTTCCATGGGCTGGGAACCCTTCGCTCAAGGCCCGACAACTCGCACGGTGCAGTCCATGGCAGTCTACGGACTGGGCCTAGTGCCTATGCACATGTGAAAGTGGTCCAGCTTTATCTCAATGGGGAAATAAACTTCACACACTCAAAATGAGAGAAATGTTTAGAGGGAAAGAAAGGGGACCAGATCCCAAGCAGATTATGTGGCTCAGATTGCCATCTCTGGAGAGAAACACAATAGCTTTGCTTTTCCCTATATATATATAGCCCGTCTATTCTGATAATATTATCAGAATAGTTATTCTGATAACACTTCCGCACTGCATGCTCAACGCGAGGGCACTGCACTTTCTTTAGTAAGAGCACTGCATTACAGAGACTAATGAACTTCGCGTCGGAAAAAACTGCGCGTAGTGTTTTTTCGGTACTGTTTTCGCTATAATTTTTTAACCGTTTATCGGAACAAGGCGTGTAATATACCGTTGGAAAGCTACGGATTAGGCGCAACTTCACCATGTTGAACACTTTTCGATATTCCCCGCGGTTTAAGAGAAGTTTTAAAAATGGTGCGGCCCACAAAGAGTGGCAGCGAGCGTTTTTTCGCGTTTTTTTAAACCGCTCGTCGGAATGAGGTAAATGATACACCGTTGGGTAGATATCGTCGAGGCGCATCATTTTCATAACTATTGTTTTCTCTAATTCGTTACGGTTTAAGAGCAGTTTCAAATTTACTAAATCGCGGAATTCTGTTTTTTTTTGAAATTTTTGCAATTTTCGGTACTGTTTTCGCTCTAGTTTTTGAACCGTTTGTCGAAACGAGGCGTGTAATACATCGTTGGAAAGCTATGGACAAGGCGCAACTTTCATATGTAGAAATGGTTTCGAGATTCCTTACAATTTTAAGTTAATTTTGAAAATCATGCGGCAGACGATGAGAGACAGCGGTCATTTTTTGCAAAATTTTTACAAACCGGTTGTCAAAACGATTCAAATGATATGTCGTTGGAAAGATATCGACGAGACGGAACTTTTTCATTTAGAACACTCTCTCTAATTCCTTACAGTTTAGGAGCAGTTTTAAATTTACCGAAATGCAGACATTCTGTTTTTCGCAACACCCAAATCGACGTGGGTACTTCACCCGACTGAAAACCGCACTGCATCGGATGAAAAACCACACTGCATCAGACGTGTTAGAGAACTGCACGGTTTATTTTATTCAAACATAGCTTTTTCAAGGACGAGAAAATAGAGTGCAATTCACATCGGGTGTAAATGAACCACAACACTATCAAGAAGTGAACCGCATTACTTTTTGTCGCTTTCGTAATATTTTTTTTTGCACTTACGGGATGAACAACATCATTCAGCCGACCGCACTGTTTCAGAATGAAAACCGCACTGCATCGGATGGGCAAGCGAGCTGCATAAATTTTTTTGTCAGACGTTATTTTTCTCATATGAGTTTTTGTTGTTTTTTTTTACCTTTTTAGGAACGAGAGTGGACAACAGAGACTAGGGCAAGTGAACCACATCATATATCAAAGTGCACCGCTTTACTTTTTTGTTGATTCGCTAATTTTTTTCACATTTTTCATGCTAGGCGCAAGTGAACAGCATCACTCTCAAAAGTGAACGACATTCGAAGACCAAAGGCACTGCAAGTGTTGATGTAGTCGACTGAATTATGAGACACACGAAAACATTTTTGCGACACTATTTTTTGCGACACTCAAATCGACGAGTGAGCTTCATCCAACATAAAATCACACCGCTTCAGACAAAAAACCGCACTGCATACAAGGGTCAAGCGAGCTACATGGATTCTTTTATCTTCTTTATAAAAAAATGATGAACGAGTGGACCGCATAGAGGACAACAAGTGAACCCCAACACTCTTGAAAGTGATCCACAACACTCTTGAGAGTGAACCTCATTACTTTGTTTTACTAGTTTAAATGTCTTTCAACAAACACAACATAAATTTTATATACATTTTTCCAAGTGAAGTGTATTTCAAAGTTCTTCGGAGTGGACTTCTTTTAAGACAGGAGTGCATCGTAGTTTCCTCTTTATTTTTTCTCTAGAGTTTAGTTCCCCCTAGTGCACTGCATACATTTTTTTAGTTAATGAAATATGCACTGCGGGGGGACGCGAGTGGACTACATTTTTTGCTTGCACGCTACACATTACACACAAGCATTCATCCACATCCATTTTTTACTCTCTTTTCCTCTTTGCATTTTCTCAAACAACAAAATGAACTTCTTTTAAAGGAACATCGACGGAGCATTTATGTCTGTGTTTTCTCGAACAATAAAACAAACTTCAGAAAAAATGACGACATTCTTTTTTTCTCCTTTGTACATGTGCTGCCCTGCACGTCCATACAATCTGCACTGCAAAAAAGAAACAAGCATTTTCTATACTGCATCTGTGCATGGCCATGGGGCATGCAAGCACTGAAACGGCCGTGACACCGGACGGCATGCGAGGCCATGGCGAACTGCATCCGAAGGCAAAAAAAAGAAGCAGCAAAAGACGCAATTTCTGGACGGCATGGGGCGTTGTTGCCGCTGTTCACCTTCAGCTCCATGATTGAAGGAGGTTGGCCTCCCGCCCGCCCTTCCGGTGATGTCCTGTAACAAAGGAGGGGGAGATGGAGGTAGGGGATAGAGGAAGGGCCGCGGTGGAGGCCCTGAGAATCGCCCGACTGCAGTCGCCGTTTGCCTGAGTCGTGCGCCCATGCGTGGATCTCGCCGTCGCGGCGATGGAGAGGTCATTAGAGGAGGCGGCCATTCGAGATCCCTCGGGACGCCTGGATCCGTCGCCGGAGGGTCGTCAGATGTGGATGGACCTCCTACCACAACCTCACTGGCAGAAGCCCAGCGGAGCACCCCTTTACATTATCTAGTGGCGCGGGGCTGCGGCAGCCAGCCGGTGCGGGATTCGGCGAACTGCGGGTAGGGGAGGAGTGAGCGGCGGGGCGTGACTGCCATGAACTGCAGGTAGGGGAGGAGTGAGCTGCGGGGGTGACTGCCGCTGCTGGGGGGAGGCGATGGCGGAGTGGGTGGGAGCACCTTATTTGGATCCGGAGGCAGGCGATGTGCATCCGGTCTCTTCGGCGTGGATCGTAGCGGCTCGATGGGGGTGGGGATGAGAGGATGGGGTGCTGGGGCGTCGGGCAGGAAGTGAATGCCGGTGCAGGGTGGGTCCTGGGCGGCGGAGGGAGGAGGAAGTTGGAGCGGGGGTGCTCCTGCTGCGCGATGAAGGTGGAGCGGGGCGAGGTACTAGAGGGAAGAGAAAGGTGGGCATCAGGGGCGCTTTGCCGCCCATGGAGAGGTCGGGGTGGCCTACCTCGTCGTGAGGTGCAGGCGCGCGGGAGGGGGGGTGCGGGTGCCCGAGATCCGGCGCCTGCGGGGGGCATGGCGGCACGATTTGACCAGGCCCGCCTGGATCCTTCACCGGAGCGCCGTCGGAGGAGAAGGTGGCGTGGATTGGAGTCGCGTCGCCTGGGAGGATGGGGTGGTCGGGGCGTCGTGGTGGTCGGAGCTCCGTAGTAGTTGGCGGCGTCGGGGGAGTGGGTCGTGGGTGAGGAAGAAGGTAGTTGGGATGGGGTAGGGGAGGTGCAAACAGATAAGGTCTGGACGTGGGGGTGTGGTGGATTTTGCTTTTGTTGGGGCGGTTCGGTTCGTAGGTGGACGCAGTGTGGGGTGTTAGCAGAATAAGACAAAGTGTTATCAGAATAAGACTCTTAAGGGTGTTATCATAATAGACCCACCATATATATATATATATATATATATATATATATATATATATATATATATATATATATTATTACTATTCATCACCCAGGGTGCAGAATAAGTTATTCTTCAACCGAGGTAATCTTACAATCATTTCATAATTAAATTACGTTTGGAATTCAAATAGTTATATTCCTATTGATTCACTACGTAAAATTTGACATAAGAAAATAAAAATATAGGTCATAAGACAAGAAAAATTTATAGTTTATGTGTATTTTAGACTATGTTTTTCGTATGTAATTTTACATAACATAAAATATTTTTTACGGTGATTATATATTTTCTTACGGTCTTTTTTTGCGTCGGTAATAAGACAAAACTTACGGAGCGTAAAATTACGGTGCATTGATGGTAAAATAGAAGGGGGTAAAGAATAACTATTCCTCACCCAGGATGACTAATAGCGCGACCCTATATATATATATATATATATCAATGCTCCGTATTTTTAGGTTTCGTCAATTTTGTCCTATTACAAACGTAAAAAGAGAACGTAAAAAAATATATATTCGCCATAAAAAATATTTTATGTTATGTAAAGTTATGAACGTAAAAACATACATAAAAATGCGATATTTTTGGTCTTATAACCTATTTTTTTTTGTTTTCTTATGCCAAATTTTATGTAGTGAATCAATATGAATGTAAATATTTGTATTCCAAACGTAATTTGTTTATGAAGCAATCGTAAGATTACCTCGGGTGAAGAATAATTTATTCTGCACCCTGGGTGATGAATAGCAACACTATATATATATATATATATATATATATATATATATATATATATATATATATATATATATATTCGAAAATCCATCTATGCACTCGAGCTCATCTATACCCGTGTTGACGAAAAAAATCAAAACAAATACTAGAAAAATTCAATTTTTTGTGTCATAGACAATTTGATGCGTGAGGTCCGCCTTAATTTTCAAATTATTTGGACATCTGAGGAGCTCTCAGCAAAAAAGACAAATTGGGGGTCTGTAAAAATGTTTACTGTTCATGTACTTTTTTGGTCCGATTTGGCTTTTTTGTTGAGAGCTGCTCAGATGTCCAAATGACATGAAATTTGGAGCGGACCTCACGCATCAAATTGTCTACCGCACAAAAAAGAATCAGAATTTTTTGAACTTATTACGAATTTTTTTCTAACCGGGTGAAGATGAGTCTGGGCACCAAAACGCCTTACTCTATATATTAACATATTCTATTTATAAGAAGCATTGTTGCACAAAGGTGTGGAAATGAGGTATGTGTTGTCAATTTCTTAATATTAAGTCTGAAATATATGTACATATTCCCCGACAGATTTATGGGTTCGTTGACCCACTAAATTGCACTTCCCACTTGCATATAGAAAGAAACTTTGTTTTATTTCAATACCTTTGTGGTCTCTTTCATGAAAATGACAGAAGTATGTAGAAGAAGTGTTCCCATATCGTATTATAGAAAACGATTGATAACCCACTTAGGAGGCAAAATAAATCCAAAATAATAGATGGAAACATGCTTGTCCCGTATGAACTATATATATAAGCATGATGATGATAATATCATTAGATCTATTTTTCATATGGGTAGCAGACTGTAAGATCTAAAGTGAACACCAAAATAGACATGTCAAAACAACATCATTCAAAAGAAGAAGAAAATAGAGATCAACATGAGTTTAGCTATATATCCACAATCAAATATTTCAGCCCATCACAATAATTATATAGATAAACTGTGTATTTCAGGACCACGACGAACAACACCTTTTTATTCTGAAACAACCAGGGACATTGAGATATTAAATACACGTTTATGATAATATAATTCATAACTGAAGTATATGTGCTGCATAGCTGAGTTCATTTGTACGTATAGAAAGAGCAGAGCGAAGACGTAATTTTCATTACCAACGACGCTCCTGTTCAAGCAGGAATATCTCTATTCTGAATCTCAAAAGGTGAAGATACACCCTCACTTAATAAACTTGTTAACCAACTCTTAAATTTAGCCTGCTTCAGTGTTAACCATAGAAACAAAAGACATCGGGAAGAAACCAGAGCGATTGAGTGTGTCCAAAAAGATTAATAGACATCATATAAGATTAAGGGAGCCAGTGCCTTAAAAGGCCTCCAGAATCTGAGACTACATGATATATGACCATATACAGAAATAAAGAAAATTCATGTTGATATCTGACTTGGTCATAGCAATTGGTAAAGTACGATACATAATTTGTGCTCAAATGCAGCAATAGATATGGTTAACATTTAGCCATGTGAGTCCCTCACAAAAAATATGCAGTGATCCTAAAAGAGCAGAAAAAACCAGTACAACATAAGCTTCAAAAACCAGTACAACTCTCAGTTCCAAGCAAAGACTTAGACCCAAAAAAATTAGCCACCTAAAATCCATATGATCTGCAGAAATCATATGAAATTTCCTAGTTACATTATGGGAATTGAAACTCTCAGTTTTACACAAAAGGAAAGAAAGAACCAGGACTCCGCGATTGTGTAGACGGCCGGCCGGAGACCTGAAGGATAGAGAGACATCCGAACTTGTGAATAAACCATCTGAGACAGCAAACAATTCAGATCTGGAACTCCCTATGTAATAGGGAGTCTGCAGAGAGAAGAGACATGCACGTGCTACAGTGGAGAGAAGAGACGTGAGCGGAGTGTTGGGGAACGCAGTAATTTCAAAAAAATTCCTACGCACATGCAAGATCATGGTGATGCATAGCAACGAGAGGGGAGAGTATCGTCTACGTACCCTCGTAGACCGTAAGCGGAAGCGTTATGACAACGCGGTTGATGTAGTCGTACGTCTTCATGATCGACCGATCTAGTACCGATGATACGGCACCTCCGCGATCTGCACACGTTTGGCTCGATGATGTCCCGCGAACTCACGATCCAGTAGAGCTTCGAGGGAGAGCTTCGTTAGCATGACGGCGTGATGACGGTGAGGATGTTGCTATCGGAACAAGGCTTCGCCTAAGCACCGCTATGATATTATCGATGTGGATTATGGTGGAGGGGGGGGGGACCGCACACGGCTAAAAGATCAATGATCAACTTGTGTGTCTATGGGGTGCCCCCTCCCCCGTATATAAATAAGTGGAGGAGGGGAGGTGTAACGCCTCGAGACCGATGTGACAGGTGTCTTCCAGTTATTCGCTGTTGTTGCCCTATCTTTGCTTGCGTGTCGCATCTTGTCATGTCATCATGTGCATTGCATCATCATGTTTTCGAAACTTGCATGCGTCCCGGCCTCCTCGTTCTCTTCGTTGTCCGTTCTGAGCCCAGACACACTTGCACGCGCCCGCGGCATGTCCAAAATTTTATTTTTATAAGTGGCCGGAAAATGTTCTCGAAATGGATTGAAAGTTGCCGTGCGGTCTTATTTTAATGTAGATAGACCGCCTGTCAAGTTTCATCGCATTCGGAGTTCGTTTGATAGCCCAACCGTTAAACTATAGCGACAATATAGTGGGTCAAAACGTTGGACATCTTCGGTCTTCGGAAACAGTCGCCGGGCCTCTCTCTCTTCTCTTCTCTCAGCCTGAGGCCTTCTGCACAACCCACTACCTACCACCGGGCCTAGCCTAAGCTCTCTCGTCAGCCCGCGGCCCTCCTCGCGCGCGCGCCCGAAAAGCTGTCCCGGACCCGACCCGGGCAGTCGTCACCGTTGGATCCGGATCATCCCCAAACGTCTGCAAAACATCACCGTTTTTCTTACTTGGACTTCCTAGCCTATTTTTCTCGACCGCCCGATTACGATCGGACGGACCGAATACCCTCCTAACCTAATCCAATAACGTATATAAGTGGGCAACCCTAAAATTTAGGCGACTTGTCCCATCCATCCTCCTGCGCGCCGCCACTGCAAATCCACCTCGGGATCGCCTTGCCCAATCCTCCTTGATCCCCTCGCCGAACCAGTGCATTCCATCGATTCTCCTCATCGATCCGATTTGGCCTTCCCTGCAAGAAGCCTCGCCAGCGCCCTGGCTCCCTCGTCTGCCTCCAGCGCGCTGCCGTCCAAAGCTCCCCATCTCCTTCCGCCTTACCTCGTCGCTGCCCGCTTGCTCAAGGACGCCCGAGGCCGTGCCTCCTCTCCCTCCTCGGCTCGATCCCGAATGGATCATGAGCACCGAGCGCCATGCCCCAGCTTCGTGGCGCGCCCTGCCTCGCCATGTACGTCTCCAGCTGCGCCAGGTTCCTCCTCCGTTCCATCCTACTGCTACAAGTCTCGCCGCGGCCAAGCTCCTGCTAGAGCCATCTCGTCCGTGGCCTCCCGCGAGCCGCCGTCCAGGACCCCGACAGGCCGCACCCTCGCCGGAGTGGAGTCTCGTAGGTCGCGGCCCCTCGCCCCTCCAATCCAGCGACCCCTCTCCATGGTTCCCCAGTGTCTCTAACCTCTCTCTCTCTCTCTCTGCACCTTGCAGCGCCATGGATATGGAGTCCCGCACCCGAGCTCCGTCCGCCACCGTTGCCCGGAACCGATGCCGGACGACTCGACCCGCCCGTCCCGGCCGGTTCCCATCGATCCCGTCGCCAGGACCCTTGTCGTTGTCTTCTCCATTGCCTTGTTCTGCTGCTGTTTCTGTTTTCTTCAGGAACGAGAACAGGAGCAGCTCGCCTCCTCGTCTCGCTCGTGCGTTGACCGAGCGCAGGGCTAGCAGGCCCAGCTGCGCGCCTAGCAGCCAACCGGCCTCTGCATCAACTGGGCCTTGGCCCATGGTGAGGCCCCAGCGGCTCCTTAGTTTTTTTTTCTGTTGGCCCATTCTGCTCCAGATTCGGCCCATGTATTTTTTCCATGCGCTATGAATTTTTCCTTTTAACCAGAGACTGCCTATTTTACAGAAAGCCCCTTGCACTTCATGCATTTAATAACTCAACAACCATGCATCACATGTAAAAACTTTATATATGAAATATGCTTAGTTTTTCATCTAGTTTCATAATATGCCACTTTCATGCATGTTTGAAATGTTTAAAATGTTGTTTGGTTAAATTTGCTCCTATGCCATGTTAAAATGATTTAATTCATAACTAAATAACCGTAGCTCCAAACTTAACAAACTTTACATGTAAATGAGGTAGAATTTTGCCTAGTTTAACATGGTGCACTCATCTAGCATGTTTAACAAATATAAAATTGTGATTAGGGCAGATCAGTACCAAACCTAAAATATGCACATGAGGAGTTTCCGGACTTGTTGTTTTGTTGTTCCGGCCTCATTTAAAATTGCCTAGATAGTTAGTTTCATTATGCTACACCTCTTGCCATGTTAAGAACATTTAATATTGTTGGGTAGATAACCAAGAGAGAACTAAATAATTGATGTGGTGTTCCGTCAATATGCATCCCGATGCATATTGGGCTCCATTTAACTTGTAGTTTTGTTTGTGCACTTTGCCATGCCATGCATATTTAAACCGGACATGCATCATACTTGATTGTGCATCATGCCATGGTTATGTGGTGGTTGTTTACTATGTTGTTTGCTCCTTTCCGGAGTTGCTTCTTTGGGTTGGTTCCGAAAACGTCGTGTTGTGAGGATTCGTCTGTTTGTCTTCTTCGTGGACTCGTTCTTCTTCCTTGCGGGATCTCAGGCAAGATGACCATACCCTTGAAATCACTTCTATCTTTGCTTGCTAGTTGCTCGCTCTTTTGCTATGCCTATGCTGCGATACCTACCACTTGCTTATCATGCCTCCCATATTGTTGAACCAAGCCTCTAACCCACCTTGTCCTAGCAAACCGTTGTTTGGCTATATTACCGCTTTGCTCAGCCCCTCTTATAGCGTTGTTAGTTGCAGGTGAAGATTGAAGTTTGTTCCTTGTTGGAACATGGACATGTTGTTCCTTGTTGGAATATGTTTACTTGTTGGGATATCACAATATCTCTTATCTAATTAATGCATGTATATACTTGGTAAAGGGTGGAAGGCTCGGCATTATGCCTGGTGTTTTGTTCCACTCTTGCCGCCCTAGTTTCCGTTATATCGGTGTTATGTTCCCGGATTTTGCGTTCCTTATGCGGTTGGGTTATAATGGGAACCCCTTGATAGTTCGCCTTGAATAAAACTCCTCCAGCAATGCCCAACATTGGTTTTACCATTCGCCACCTAGCCTTTTCTTTTCTTTTCCACCGTGAGAGCTTGTGATGGGCTAAGTTGGGACACCCCTGCAGGTATTTGAACTTTCGAAAGCCGTGACCGCGGTTATGGGCAGATGGGAATTTGTTAATGTCCGGTTGTAGAAAACCTGAAGTTGATCTTAATTAAAACACATCAACCGCGTGTGTAACCGTGATGGTCTCTTCTCGGCGGAGTCCGGGAAGTGAACACAGTGTTGGAGTTATGCTTGACGTAGGTTGTTCTAGGATCACTTCTTGATCATAGATTCTCGACCGTGCTTTGCCCTCTCTTCTCGCTCTCTTTTGCGTATATGTTAGACACCAAATATGCTAGTCGCTTGCTGCAGCTCCACCTCATACCTTTTACCCTTCCTATAAGCTTAAATAGTCTTGATCTCGAGGGTGTGAGATTGCTGAGTCCCCGTGACTCACAGATACTTCCAAAACCAGTTTGCAGGTGCCGATGTTACCGAGCAGGTGACGCAACCAAGCTCAAGGAGGAGCTCGATGAAGATCTTGTCCTTTGTGTTGTTCCGTTCTAGTTGTTCAGTAGTGGAGCCTAGTTGGGGTCGATCGGGGATCTATGTAGCATTTGGGGTAGTCTTCTTTTATTTTGGTTCCGTAATCGGACCTTGATTGTATCTGATTGATGTAATGCTTTATTCATGTAATTGTGTGAAGTGGCGATTGTAAGCCAACTATGTATCTCTTTCCCTTATGTATTACATGGGTTGTGTAAAGATTACCTCACTTGCGACATTGCTTTCAATGCGGTTATGCCTCTAAGTCGTGCTTCGACACGTGGGAGATATAGCCGCATCGAGGGCGTTACAAGTTGGTAATCAGAGCCTTCCCCGACCTTAGGAGCCCCCTGCCTGATCGAATAGCTGGCGTTGTTGAGTCTAGAAAAATGTTTTGAGTCATTTAGGATTATATATATCAGAGAGTTAGGAATTCTTTTTTACTCCTCAGCCCCTTCATCGCTCTGGTGAGGCATCCTGACGTAGAGTTTTGACTCTTCTCTTCTCAAATTTCACTTCAAAATTTTTTAGGATCACGCGGGTATCTTGGAATCGTTTCGATGGTTTTGTGACGAGAACATTGTTCTTGGTGCCTCCTGACATTTAGGGGTTGTGGCAGTGTCCCGGGGAGTTGAGCTCCGAGGTGTTGTCATCACAATTTTATCGTTGCAGTTCTGGAATACCTGAGTTTAGTTTCACCGACATTGAAAATCTCTTTTATGCAGTTGGTGAGATAACCTCGACGCCACCCAGTACTGGGGCGGGAGTTCAGGAGTATTGCCATAACTCATATAACGGATGCTTTTCGAAGGTTGAGGTAGACGATTTTCGAAGGTTTCTAGGTTATGTGTTGAAGGATGGATACAGCTGGATGTAGGATTTGCTAGTTTTGGGTGAGATATTATGCTTCCCCTGTATCCCCAACACCTGATTGCATAACCGGAAAATTTCAGGAGTTTATAAGTGGGAATTCAAGTAGCTCTTAGGATATCTTTCCGACAGATGTATGATATGAAATTGGGGTTCGACGTCTAGTGGTCCGCCTATCCACGGTTGGTTTTACAGTGGTCTCATTGTGTCTTAAAGAGTCCTTGGCTATGCCGACTCGGGGACGCTTCGTATGTCATGTGCACTGCCTTGTATATGATGGTGCTGTACGATCGAGCCCGTGTAGGCCCCACCACGAAAACTTCGGACGAAATCTCTAGCATATGTTTGTTCTGGCTCATTCTGCAAGCCAATCCTTTGTTTTTTTTGAGTTGTGATATTCGAGTTGCTTTGAAGTCAAATGTTGATTCCATACCTTCTCTAAACGGTGTTCTCATACTCCGATGCGAATACCAAACCTTCATGATGATCGAGACTGTGATGTCAATCCTTTTCAACCGGTGTGCTTCTCTTCAAGTGGATCCGATCATTTCAATATTTGCAAGATCCAATCTCAGTTCTTCTCAACGGTGTTTGTTTGTTTTCCCGCCCTCCCTCCCTTGTTTTCTCCAAGGATTCGGATTTCTTAATCAAGTATCCATCTTATTGATGAGAGGCCTCTTCATTCCTTTTCCGTCAATGTTCTTATCCGGCGATTCTCATGAAGATTCTAACGGAGCTTCAAGTTCGTCATTCTTCATTCTTTTCATCTCTGGTGGTTTCAAGTCAAGCTTTGTTGATCATATCCTTTCCTCGTTTCAATGCTTTCTCATGCCGGTGCACCTCATCATCATTCCACCTCTCGCTATTCATTTGTTCCGGAGTGCTGAAGATATTTCGAAGATTTGTGTTTTCACCTTGCATTCGTTCAAGCTATTTCGAGGTCCTATCTTATTCAAGCCATTTAATTCAACTGGTGCAATCTCTCCTTCAAATTGTTCAACGGTGTATATTTTGAGTGGGCCCTAACCCACAGGTCTTTTCCCAGGATCTTACCTGACTCTTCTTATTTTCCCGGAGCTATCCTCAAATTTCTTTTCGAAGTTTGACGTAAGAATGATTTGTCATCAGTCAAATGTCTTTCTCCAAGATCTCCAAAATTCTTTTCATCATTGGTTCAAATTTTCTATTCTTCTTCATTCTGGAGTGCCTCTACAATTATTGTTGGTGTTTCTCGTCATCATTCTCAGATTGGAAGACCGAAGAAGAGTTTCTTTTAAATCTTGCTCCATTCTCCGCCATCCTCTCATAATTGTTCTCGATTGTGAGATTTCTTTTCACCCATCTGTAGCAATTCAGAAGTTTTTCTGTTTGATTCTCTGAAGCCCTTCATCTCAGAATTATTCATTTTCAGCTTTCAGCTCTCCTTCTCTAAATCTTACCATGCGTCATCCAAGTATTCTCTTCCCAGCTCGGGATCTCTTCGTTTCACTTGTATCTAAATTCTCTCAAGCATCTTCGTTCATTTGCAAATTCTTCCCGGTGTTTCGTTATCTTTTATTCATTCATTTTCAATTCTTATGTTGGTTTGCTCAAGATTCTCTTCCATGGTGGTCATATCAATTCATTCGTTGTTTCAATCCTACCGGTGTTTCGTTGAAGACCTTCTCAAGTCGGCGCTATATCTATCTTAATATTTTTTCTACGGGAATAAGGGGTATGCCAAATCCGTTTCTTGTCATAAATCTAAATGGGTGAAGGATACGCATAACATAATTCTTATTATTGTTTCATCCAAGTGATTAATTCCTTATTCCGGAGCCTCATCAAAATTCTTGGTTTCAATTGTTTCATCTTTTCTTTTCCGGAGTTCCAAGCTCTCTCAATTTATTTCATCGCGAAGATCCATCTAATCATTGCAAGGATTCACCTTGTGTTTTCAACTTCTCTTTCTTCTCGTTATCCTTTTGTTACCGGAGTTCTTCATGAAGGTTCTACATGATGGTTTCATCAATGATTTAATTTCCTTCTCGAAGTGTTCATCAACATTCTTTTCTAAGGAGCTCAAGTATTCTTCTTCGTGCAATCTGGAGTGCAATTCTTTCTACCATATTATTGGAGGTGGTATTATGTCATTTTTGATAATTTGAGTTCATGTTTCATGATACACATGTTGTTAGGAATGAGGTATTTTAAATCCATCAACCTTTTCGTTGGAGTTATCTTGTGTCATGTTTCACCTAAAGCCTTCCCTAAGGTTTGTTGCTATTTATGGTGCTTATAAATGACCCAAGTTCTTCATCTATCCTCCCGGTGAAATAGTTTCTCGTCTTCGTGTTCATATCAACCCAAATCTTTTAGTTTCGTTAGTGGTGGAATTTCTCCTCATACTTTTGGGGATGTCTTTCATAAGTCCACATCAAGCTTACTCTTTTCGTTGTTGGTTTTCCAACAACTCCGTTCGACCCTTCTCCTAAGGATACCTTTTCAAGCTCTTTTGTCGCAGAAGTTGGCATTTTCTTCTACATTCGTTTATCTCAATTATCTATCTTCTATTCTTTCTTCCGGAGGCTTTGTGATGTTGCTCTTTTCAGTCATCATCTTGATTTATGAAGATCATGATCTTTTCTTTGCTTATCCTTTTAATCGGAGTGTTGTGCTCTTTTACTCAAGCTCTTTTCTCCTTATCAACCATTGCATCTCTTTTCTACCGGAGTGCTATCGAAATTTGTTCTCCCTTCTTACTCTGCCCTAACGGAGTGCTTTCAACTTCGTTCATACTCGTTGCATTCTTTCTTTCAATTTGTTCAACCTCTCAAGGCTCGTGGTTTCATTCGTTTGTCAAATAAGCAACTTAGCTTTACCTCTCCTCTTTCTCTTTCCTTGTCCCTCCAGTGCCATTCTAGATCTCGGGACGAGATCCTCTCGTAGTGGTGGAGTGTTGTAATGCCCCAAGACCGATGTGACAGGTGTCTTCCAGTTATTCGCTGTTGTTGCCCTGTCTTTGCTTGCGTGTCGCATCTTCTCATGTCATCATGTGCATTGCATCATCATGTTTTCGAAACTTGCATGCGTCCCGGCCTCCTCGTTCTCTTCGTTGTCCGTTCTGAGCCCAGACACACTTGCACGCGCCCGCGGCATGTCCAAAATATTATTTTTATAAGTGGCCGGAAAATGTTCTCGGAATGGGTTGAAAGTTGGCGTGCAGTCTTATTTTAGTGTAGATAGACCGCCTGTCAAGTTTCATCCCATTCAGAGTTCGTTTGATAGCCCAACCGTTAAACTATAGCGACAATATAGTCGGTCAAAACGTCGGACGTTTTCGGTCTTCGGAAACAGTCGCCGGGCCTCTCTCTCTTCTCTTCTCTCAGCCTGAGGCCTTCTGCACAGTCCACTACCTACCGCCGGGCCTAGCCTAAGCTCTCTCGTTAGCCCGCGGCCCTCCTCGCGCGCGCGCCCGAAAAGCTGTCCCGTACCCGACCCGGGCAGTCGTCACCGTTGGATCCGAATCATCCCCAAACGTCTGCAAAACATCACCGTTTTTCTTACTTGGACTTCCTAGCCTATTTTTCTCTACCGCCCGATTACGATCGGACGGACCGAATACCCCCCTAACCTAATCCAATAACGTATATAAGTGGGCAACCCTAAAATTTAGGCAACTTGTCCCATCCATCCTCCTGCGCGCTGCCACTACAAATCCACCTCGGGATCGCCTTGCCCGATCCTCCTCGATCCCCTTTCTCAACCAGTGCATTCCATCGATTCTCCCCATCGATCCGATTTGGCCCTCCCTGCAAGCAGCCTCGCCAGCGCCCTGGCTCCCTTGTCTGCCTCCAGCGCGCTGCCGTCCAAAGCTTCCCATCTCCTTCCGCCTTACCTCGTCGCTGCCCGCTTGCTCAAGGACGCCCGAGGCCGTGCCTCCTCTCCCTCCTCGGCTCGATCCCGAATGGATCGTGAGCACCGAGCGCCATGCCCCAGCTTCGTGGCGCGCCCTGCCTCGCCATGTACGTCTCCAGCCGCGCCAGGTTCCTCCTCCGTTCTGTCCTGCTGCTGCAAGCCTCGCCGCGGCCAAGCTCCTGCTAGAGCCATCTCCTCCGTGGCCTCCCGCGAGCCGCCGTCCAGGACCCCGACAGGCCGCACCACTCGCCGGAGTGGAGTCTCGCAGGTCGCGGCCCCTCGCCCCTCCAATCCAGCGACCCCTCTCCATGGTTCCCCACTGTTTCTAACCTCTCTCTCTCTCTCTCTCTCTCTCTCTCTACACCTTGCAACGCCATTGATATGGAGTCCCGCACCCGAGCTCCGTCCGCCACCGTTGCCCGGAACCGATGCCGGACAACTCGACCCGCCCGTTCCGGCCGGTTCCCATCGATCCCGTCGCTAGGACCCTTGTCGTTGTCTTCTCCATTGCCTTGTTCTCCTGCTGTTTCTGTTTTCTTCAGGAACGAGAACAGGAGCAGCTCGCCTCCTCGTCTCGCTCATGCGTTGATCGAGCGTAGGGCTAGCAGGCCCAGCTTTGCGCCTAGTAGCCTACCGGCCTCTGCATCAACTGGGCCTTGGCCCATGGTGAGCCCCCAGCGGCTCCTTAGTTTTTTTCTGTTGGCCCAATCTGCTCCAGATTCGGCCCATGTATTTTTTCCATGCACTGTGAATTTTTCCTTTTAACCAGAGACTTCCTGTTTTACAGAAAACCCCTTGCACTTCATGCATTTAATAACTCAACAACCATGCATCACATGTAAAAACTTTATATATGAAATATGCTTAGTTTTTCATCTAGTTTCATAATATGCCACTTTCATGCATGTTTGAAATGTTTAAAATGTTGTTTGGTTAAATTTGCTCCTATGCCATGTTAAAATGATTTAATTCATAACTAAATAACCGTTGCTCCAAACTTAACAAACTTTATATGTAAATGGGGTAGAATTTTGCCTAGTTTAACATGGTGCACTCATCTAGCATGTTTAACAAATATAAAATTGTGTTTAGGGCAGATCAGTACCAAACCTAAAATATGCACATGAGGAGTTTCCAGACTTGTTGTTTTGTTGTTCCGGCCTCACTTAAACTTGCCTAGATAGTTAGTTTCATTATGCTCCACCTCTTGCCATGTTAAGAACATTTAATATTGTTGGGTACATAACCAAGAGAGAACTAAATAATTGATGTGGTGTTTCGTCAATATGCATCCCGATGCATATTGGGCTCCATTTAACTTGTATTTTTGTTTGTGCACTTTGCCATGCCATGCATATTTAAACCGGACATGCATCATTCTTGATTGTGCATCATGCCATGGTTATGTGGTGGTCGTTTACTATGTTGTTTGCTCCTTTCCGATGTTACTTCTTCGGGTTGGTTCCGAGAACGTCGTGTTGTGAGGATTCATCCGTTTGTCTTCTTCGTGGACTCGTTCTTCTTCCTTGCGGGATCTCAGGCAAGATGATCATACCCTCGAAATCACTTCTATCTTTGCTTGCTAGTTGCTCGCTCTTTTGCTATGCCTATGCTGCGATACCTACCACTTGCTTATCATGCCTCCCATATTGTTGAACCAAGCCTATAACCCACCTTGTCCTAGCAAACCGTTGTTTGGCTATGTTACTGCTTTGCTCAGCCCCTCTTATAGCGTTGTTAGTTGCAGGTGAAGATTGAAGTTTGTTCCTTGTTGGAACATGGAGATGTTGTTCCTTGTTGGAACATGTTTACTTGTTGGGATATCACAATATCTCTTATCTAATTAATGCATCTATATACTTGGTAAAGGGTGGAAGGCTCGGCCTTATGCCTGGTGTTTTGTTCCACTCTTGCCACCCTAGTTTCCGTCATATCGGTGTTATGTTCCCGGATTTTGCGTTCCTTACGCGGTTGGGTTATAATGGGAACCCCTTGATAGTTCGCCTTGAATAAAACTCCTCCAGCAATGCCCAACATTGGTTTTACCATTCGCCACCTAGCCTTTTCTTTTCCCTTGGGAGTCGCGCTCCTGAGGGTCATCATTATTTTACCCCTCGAGCCAGTGCTCCTCGGAGTGTTGGTCCAAACTTGAGCCCTATGCAGCGCCCCCTTGGGGAAACTCGAGGTTTGGTTTTAGTTGTATGGAGAGCTCATCTGAGTGTGCCGTGAGAACGAGATATGTGCAGCTTCTATCGGGATTTGTCGGCACATTCGGGCGGTGTTGCTGGACTTGTTTTACCATTGCCGAAATGTCTTGTAACCTGGATGCCGAGTCTGATCGGATTGTCTTGGGAGAAGGAATATCCTTCGTTGACCGTGAGAGCTTGTGATGGTCTAAGTTGGGACACCCCTGCAGGGATTTGAACTTTCGAAAGCCGTGCCCGCGGTTATGGGAAGATGGGAATTTGTTAATGTCCGGTTGTAGAAAACCTGAAGTTGATCTTAATTAAAACACATCAACCGCGTGTGTAACCGTGATGGTCTCTTGTCGGCGGAGTCCGGGAAGTGAACACGGTGTTGGAGTTATGCTTGACGTAGGTTATTCTAGGATCACTTCTTGATCATAGATTCTCGACCGTGCTTTGCGCTCTCTTCTCGCTCTCTTTTGCGTATATGTTAGACACCAAATATGCTAGTCGCTTGCTGCAGCTCCACCTCATAACTTTTACCCTTCCTATAAGCTTAAATAGTCTTGATCTCGAGGGTGCGAGATTGCTGAGTCCCCGTGACTCACAGATACTTCCAAAACCAGTTTGCAGGTGCCGATGTTACCGAGCAGGTGACGCAACCAAGCTCAAGGAGGAGCTCGATGAAGATCTTGTCCTTTGTGTTGTTTTGTTCTAGTTGTTCAGTAGTGGAGCCCAGTTGGGGTCGATCGGGGATCTGTGTAGCATTTGGGGTAGTCGGACCTTGATTGTATCTGATTGATGTAATGCTTTATTCATGTAATTGTGTGAAGTGGCGATTGTAAGCCAACTATGTATCTCTTTCCCTTATGTATTACATGGGTTGTGTGAAGATTACCTCACTTGCGACATTGCTTTCAATGCGGTTATGCCTCTAAGTCATGCTTCGACACGTGGGAGATATAGCCGCATCGAGGGCGTTACAGGAGGGGCCTGCCCTCTCTATGGCGCGCCCTAGGGGAGTCCTACTCCCACCAGGAGTAGGATTCCCCCCTTCCATGTAGTTCGAGTAGGAGAGAAGGAAGGAGGGAGAGGAGAAAGGAAAGGGGGGGGGGGGCTCCCAATTCGGATTGGGCTAGGGGGGCGCGCCTCCCACCTTTTCCTTCCCTCTTCTCTTTTCCACTAAGGCCCAATAAGGCCCATATACTCCCTAGAACCATTCTGATGTCCAAACATAGGCTTCCAATATATCAATCTTTATGTATTGACCATTTTGAGACTCCTCGTCATGTCTATGATCAAATCCGGGTCTCTGAACTACCTTCGATACATCAAAACACATAAACTCATAATACCGATCGTCACCGAACGTTAAGTGTGCGGACCCTACGGGTTCGAGAACTATGTAGACATGACCGAGACACGTCTCCGGTCAATAACCAATAGCGGAACCTGGATGCTCATATTGGCTCCTACATATTCTACGAAGATCTTTATCGGTCAAACCACATAACGGTATACGTTGTTCCCTTTGTCATCGGTATGTTACTTGCCCGAGATTTGATCGTCGGTATCTCAATACCTAGTTCAATCTCGTTACCGGCAAGTCTCTTTACTCGTTCCGTAATGCTACATCCCATAACTAACTCATTAGCTACATTGCTTGCAAGGCTTATTGTGATGTACATTACCGAGAGGGCCTAGAGATACCTCTCCGACAATCGGAGTGACAAATCCTAATATTTATCCATGCCAACTCAACAAACACCATCGGAGACACCTGTAGAGCACTTTTATAATCATCCAGTTATGTTGTGATGTTTGGTAGCACACAAAGTGTTCCTCCAGTATTCGGGAGTTGCATGATCTCATAGTCATAGGAACATGTATAGTTATGGAGAAAGCAATAGCAACAAACTAAACGATCATCGTGCTAAGCTAACGAATGGGTCAAGTCAATCACATCATTCTCTAATGATGTGATCCCATTAATCAAATGACAACTTATGTCTATGGTTAGGAAACATAACCATCATTGATTCAACGAGCTAGTCAAGTAGAGACATACTAGTGACACTCTATTTGTCTATGTATTCACACATCTACTAAGCTTCTAGTTAATACAATTCTAGCATGAATAATAAACATTTATCATGATATAAGAAAATATAAATAACAACTTTATTATTGCCTCTAGGGCATATTTCCTTCAGTCTCCCACTTGCACTAGAGTTAATAATCTAGTTCACGTCATCATGTGATTTAACACAAATAGTTCACATCTTTATGTGATTAGTTCACTTCTCCATGTGACTAATACCCAAAGGGTTTACTAGAGTCGATAATCTAGTTCACATCCCTATGTGATTAACACCCAAAGAGAGATCATATTTTGCTTGTGAGAGAAATTTAGTCAACGGGTCTGCCACATTCAGAGCCGTATGTATTTTGAAATTTTTTTATGTCTACAATGCTTTGCACATAGCTACTCTAGCTAATTGCTCCCACTTTCAATATGTATCTAGATCGAGACTTAGAGTCATCCAGATCGGTGTCAAAGTTTATATCGACGTAACTCTTTACGACGAACTCTTTGTCACCTCCATAACCGAGAAACATTTCCTTATTCCACTAAGGATATTTTTGACTGTTGTCCAGTGATCCACTCCTGGATCACTATTATACCCTCTTGCCAAACTTATGGTTAGGTACACTATAGGTCTGTTACACAGCATAACATACTTTGTAGAACCTATGACTGATGCATAGGGAATGATTTTTCATTCTCTTTCTTTTTTTGTCGTGGTCGGGTTTTGAGTCTTTACTCAACTTCACACCTTGCAACATAGACAAGAACTCCTTCTTTGACTGTTCCATTTTGAACTACTTCAAAATCTTGTCAAGGTATGTACTCATTGAAAATATATCAAGCATCTTGATCTATATCTATAGATCTTGATGCTCAATATGTAAGTAGCTTCACCAAGGTCTTTCTTTGAAAAAATCCCTTCAAACATTCCTTTATGCTTTCCAGAAAAATTCTACATTATTTCCGACCAACAATATGTCATTCACATATACTTATCAGAAATGATGTAGTGCTCCCACTCAGTTTCTTGTAAATACAGACTTCGCCGCAAGTCTGTATAAAACCATATGCTTTGATCACTTTATCAAAGCATATATTCCAACTCTGAGATGCTTGCACCAGTCCATAGATGGATCGCTGGAGCTTGCTCACTTTGTTAGCACATTTAGGATTGACAAAACCTTCTAGTTGCATCATATACAACTCTTCTTTAAGAAATCCATTAAGGAATGCAGTTTTGACATCCATTTGCCATATTTCATAAAATGCGGCAATTGCTAACATGATTTGGACATACTTTTAAGCGTCGATGCGAGTGAGAAAATCTCATCGTAGTCAACACCTTAATCTTGTCGAAAACATTTTGCGACAATTTGAGCTTTGTAGATAGTAACACTACTATCAGCGTCCGTCTTCCTCTTGAAGATCCATTTATTCTCAATGACTCACCGATCTTTGGGCAAGTCAATAAAAGTCCATACTTTGTTCTCATACATGGATCCCATCTCAGATTTCATGGACTCAAGCCATTTTGCGGAATCTGGGCTCATCATCGCTTCCTCATAGTTCGTATGTTCGACATGGTCTAGTAACATGACTTCCAGAACAGGATTGCCGTACCACTCTGGTGCGGACCATACTCTGGTTGACCTATGAGGTTCGGTAGTAACTTGATCTAAAGTATCATGATCATCATCATTAGCTTCCTCACAAATTGGTGTAGGAATCACTGGAACTGATTTCTGTGATGAACTACTTTCTAATTTGGGAGAAGGTACAATTACCTCATCAAGTTCTACTTTCCTCCCACTCACTTCTTTCGAGATAAACTCCTTCTCTAGAAACGATCCATTCTTAGTAACAAAATATCTTGCCTTTGGATCTGTCATAGAAGGTGTACCCAAGATTTTTTTGGGTATCCTATGAAGACGCACTACTCCGATTTGGGTTCGAGCTTATCAGTTTGAAACTTTTTCACATAAGCATCGTAACCTCAAACTTTAAGAAACGATAACTTTGGTTTCTTGCCAAACCATAGTTCATACGGCGTCATCTCAATGGATTTAGATGGTGCCCTATTTAACATGAATGCGGTTGTCTCTAATGCATAACCCCAAAACGATAGTGGTAAATCGGTAAGAGACATCATAGATCACACCATATCTAATGAAGTACGATTACAACGTTCGGACACACCATTATGCTATGGTGTTCCAGGTGACGTGAGTTGCGAAACTATTCCACATTGTTTCAAATGAAGACCAAAATCGTAACTCAAATATTCGCCTCCGCGATCAGATCGTAGAAACTTTATTTTCCTGTTACGATGATTTTCCACTTCACTCTGAAATTATTTGAACTTTTCAAATGTTCCAGATTTATGTTTCATCAAGTAGATATACCCATATCTGCTCAAATCATCTACGAAGGTAAGAAAATAACGATACCTGCCGCGAGCCTCAACACTCATCGGACTGCATACATCAGTATGTATTATTTCCAACAAGTCTGTTGCTCGCTCCATTGTTCCGGAGAATGGAGTCTTAGTTATCTTGCCCATGAGGCATGGTTTGCAAGCATCAACTGATTCATAACCAAGTGATTCCAAAAGCCCATCAACATGTATTTTCTTCATGCACTTTACACCAATATGACCTAAACGGTAGTGCCACAAATAAGTTGCACTATCATTATTAACGTTGCATCTTTTGGCCTCAATATTATGAATATGTGTATCACTACGATCGAGATTTAATAAACCATTCACCTTGGGTGTTTGACCATTGAAGGTTCTATTCATGTAAACAGAACAACAATTATTCTCCGACTTTAAATGTATAATCGTATTGCAATAATCATGATCAAATCATATTCATGCTTAACGCAAACACCAAATAACATTTATTTAGGTTCAACACTAATCTAAAAAGTATAGGGAGTGTGCGATGATGATCATATCAATCTTGGAACCACTTCCAACACACATCGTCACTTCACCCTTAACTAGTCTCTGTTCATTCTGCGACTCCCGTTTCGAGTTACTAATCTTAGCAACTGAACTAGTATCAAATACTGAGGGGCTGCTATAAACACTAGTAAAGTACACATCAGTAACATGTATATCAAATATACCTTTGTTCACTTTTCCATCCTTCTTATCCGCCAAATACTTGGGGCAGTTCTGCTTCCAGTGACTAGTCCCTTTGCAGTAGAAGCACTTAGTCTCAGGCTTAGGTCTAGACTGGGGCTTCTTCACTTGAGCAGCAACTTGCCTGCCGTTATTCTTGAAGTTCCCCTTCTTCCCTTTGCCCTTTTCTTGAAACTAGTGGTCTTGTCAACCATCAACACTTGATGCTTTTCTTGATTTCTACCTCCATCGATTTCAGCATCACGAAGAGCTTGGGAATCGTTTCCGTTATCCCTTGCATATTATAGTTCACCACGAAGTTCTAGTAACTTGGTGATAGTGACTAGAGAACTCTATCAATCACTATCTTATCTAGAAGATTAACTCCCACTTGATTCAAGTGATTTTAGTACTCAGACATTCTGAGCACATGCTCACTAGCTGAGCTATTCTCCTCCATCTTGTAGGCAAAGTACTTGTCAGAGGTCTCATACCTCTCGACTCAGGCATGAGTCTGAAATACCAATTTCAGCTCTTGGAACATCTCATATGCTCCCTGACATTTCAAAACATTTTGAAGTCCCGGTTCTAAGCCATAAAGCATGATGCACTAAACTATTAAGCAGTCATCATACCGAGCTTTGTCAAACGTTCATAACGTGTGCATCTGCTCCTACAATAGGTCTGTCACCTAGCGGTGCATCAAGGACATAGTTCTTTTGTACAACAATGAGGATAATCCTCAGATCACGGACCTAGTCCATATCATTGCCACTAATATTTTTCAACATAGTTTTATCTAGGAACATATCAAAAATAAACGGGGAACTTTATCATGAGCTATTGATCTACAACATAGATATGCAAATACTATCAGGACTAAGTTCATGATAAATTAAAGTTCAATTAATCATATTACTTAAGAACTCCCACTTAGATAGACATCCATCTAGTCATCTAAATGATCACGTGATCCAAATCAACTAAACCATGTCCGATCATCATGTGAGATGGAGTAGTTTTCAATGGTGAACATCACTATGTTGATCATATCTACTATATGATTCACGCTCGACCTTTTGGTCTCCAGTGTTGTGAGGCCATATCTGCATATGCTAGGCTCCTCAAGTTTAACCCGAGTATTCTGCGTGTGCAAAACTGGCTTGCACCCGTTGTATGTGAACGTAGAGCTTATCACACCCGATCACCACATGGTGTCTCGGCACGACGAACTGTAGCAACGGTGCATACTCAGGGAGAACACTTGTACCTTGAAATTTAGTGAGAGATCATCTTATAATGCTACTGCCGAACTAAGCAAAATAAGATGCATAAAGGATAAACTTCACATGCAATAAAAAATATGTGACATGATATGGCCATCATCATCTTGTGCCTTTGATCTCCATCTCCAAAGTTCTGTCATGATCTTTATTGTTACCGGAATGACACCATGATCCCCATCATCTTGATCTCTATCAACGTGTCGTCACATGGTCATCTCGCCAACTATTGCTTTTGCAACTATTGCTATCGCATAGCGATAAAGTAAAGCAAGTGTATGGTGCTTGCATCTTATGCAATAAAGAGACAACCATAAGGCTTCTGCCAGTTGTGATAACTCCGTTACAAAACATGATCATCTCATACAATAAAATTTAGCATCATGTCTTGACCATATCACATCACAACATGCCCTGCAAAAACAAGTTAGATGTCCTCTACTTGGTTGTTGCAAGTTTTACATGGCTGCTACGGGCTGAGCAAGAACCGTTCTTACCTACGCATCAAAAACCACAATGCAGTATAGTGATTGCTTTTTGATCTTCAGAAAGAACCCTGTTCATTGAATCCGATTCAACTAAAGCTGGAGAAACAGACACCCACTAGCCACCTGTGTGCGAAGCACATCGGTAGAACCAGTCTCGCGTAAGAGTACGCGTAATGTCGGTCTGGGCCGCTTCACCAACAATGCCGCTGAATCAAGAATCAACTAGTGACGGCAAGCAATATGTATATACCCACACCCACAACTCCTTTGTGTTCTACTTGTGCATATAACATCTATGCATAAACCTGGCTCTGATGCCATTGTTGGGGAACGCAGTAATTTCAAAAAATTTCCTACGCACACGCAAGATCATGGTGATGCATAGCAACAAGAGGGGAGAGTGTCGTCTATGTACCCTCGTAGACCATAAGCGGAAGCGTTATGACAACGCGGTTGATGTAGTCGCACGTCTTCACGATCGGCCGATCTAGTACCGAAGATACGACACCTCCGTGATCTGCACACGTTCGACTCGGTGACGTCCCACGAACTCACGATACAGTAGAGCTTCGAGGGAGAGCTTCGTTAGCACGATGGCATGATGACGGTGATGATGTTGCTACCAGAACAGGGCTTCGCCTAAGCACCGCTACGATATTAGTGAGGTGGATTATGGTGGAGGGGGGCACCGCACATGGCTAAAAGATTAATGATCAACTTGTGTGTCATTGGGTGCCCCCTCCCTCGTATATAAAGGAGTGGAGGTGGGGAGGGGCCGGCCCTCTCTATGCGCGCCCTAGGGGAGTCCTACTCCCACCGTGAGTAGGATTCCCCCCTTCCATGTAGTAGGATTAGGAGAGAAGGAAGGGGAGGAGAGGAGAAAGGAAAGGGGGGCCCCCTCCCAATTCTGATTGGGCTAGGGGGCGCGCCACCCACCTTTTCCTTCCCTCTTCTGTTTTCCACTAAGGCCCAATAAGGCCCACATACTCCCCGAGGGGTTCCGGTAACCTCCCGGTACTCCGGAAAATGCTCGAACTCATCCGTAACCATTCCGATGTCCAAACATAGGTTTCCAATATATTGATCTTTATGTCTTGACCATTTCGAGACTCCTCGTCATGTCCGTGATCAAATCCGGGACTCTGAACTACCTTCGGTACATCAAAACACATAAACTCATAATACCGATCGTTAAGTGTGCGGACCGTACGGGTTCGAGAACTATGTAGACATGTCCGAGACATGTCTCTGGTCAATAACCAATAGCTGAACCTGGATGCTCATATTGGCTCCTACATATTCTATGAAGATCTTTATCGGTCAAACCGCATAACGGTATACGTTGTTCCCTTTGACATCGGTATGTTACTTGCCCGAGATTTGATCGCCGGTATCTCAATACCTAGTTCAATCTCGTTACCAGAAAGTCTCTTTACTCGTTCTGTAATGCTACATCCCGTAACTAACTCAGTAGCTACATTGCTTGCAAGGGTTATTGTGATGTACATTACCGAGAGGGCCCAGAGATACCTCTCTGACAATCGGAGTGACACCTAATCTTGATCCATGCCAACTCAACAAACACCATCGGAGACACCTGTAGAGCACCTTTATAATCACCCAGTACGTTGTGACGTTTGTGACCTCCGGTATTCGGGAGTTGCATGATCTCATAGTCATAGGAACATGTATAGTTATGGAGAAAGCAATAGCAACAAGCTAAATGATCATCGTGCTAAGCTAACGGATGGGACAAGTCAATCACATCATTCTCTAATGATGTGATCCCTTTAATCAAATGACAACTCATGTCTATGGTTAGGAAACATAACCATCATTGATTCAACGAGCTAGTCAAGTAAAGGCATACTAGTGACACTCTGTTTGTCTATGTATTCACACATGTACTAAGTTTCCAGTTAATACAATTCTAGCATGAATAATAAACATTTATCATGATATAAGGAAATATAAATAACAACTTTATTATTGCCTCTAGGGTATATTTCCTTCACAGAGAGCCTCCGGCCTTGCTTGTTCTCCACCTCCATGAGTACCTTTGCCTACACTAGTGCAGAACTGGGCTATAGCATCGGTTCGTAAGGCCCTTTAGTGCCGGTTCTGCAACTGGCACTAAAGGGTGGGGACTAAAGGTCTCCCCTTAGTACCGGTTCAGCACGAACCGCCGCTAAAGGGCCACCACGTGGCATGAGCCAGCGCCGGTGGCAGGGAGACCTTTAGTACCGGTTGGTAACAACAACCGGTACTAGAAGTTTTGGGGGGTTTTGGGTTTATGATTTCTTTTTCCTTTAATTTTGTGTTTTCCAGTTAATTGTTTTTCATTTGCTGGTGTTTTACGATACTACATATCGTACACGTTATGCATATATATAAATAGAATTTCTCGTAGAACCGATCATATAATATATATCATCGAATGTCTCGCACCACCATTCACACATACACATGTATATATATACAATCTGGTATATATAATTTCTCCTACATGGAGGCATTACTGCGATAGCAGCGGTAGCGGGTAATGGAATTGTCCTGTGAGATCTATGACATGGTCGAGCAAAAATCCTGCTATTTCCTCTCCAATTGCTCATACGCGCTCCATTGGTAGGAGCTTCTCCCACACCTCAGTGAACTTTGAAGAAGGAGATCAATATGCATGTATTAGTTGTGTGATTAGATATCGATAATGATGTAAAAATTGTGAGTAGTGTTCTGGCAAACGTACCCATCGCTGTCTAGCATTTTTGATCCTTTCGGACACCATCATGCGAATGTTCTCGCAAACGTAGTATGCACATAAATCAGTCCCTGATGCCTTCTTCATGGCCTTTACGAGAATAGAATTCAATCAGATACTAATTAATCAAACATGATAATTAATGGTATTGAAACTAGAATTAAAGAGATGGTAGCTAGCTAGTAGTACTTAAAATTACTTACCTTGGGTCGAAACCAATGCAGCTTTTCTTTGAATGGGTCTGGAACCTCTTTGTTGGACTTTTGCCAAGCCCTTCCCGCCAGCAAAGAAAATGAATAAAGGAGTTATTAATTAGTTGATATCAGGAAATGACGAACTAAATAGGCGGGCATATAGTTCAATAATGATTGAAATTACGTGTTGACTATCCCCTTCATGATTGAGTAGTCTTTAGGTTTTTTAAGCAGTGAGTCTAGTACTTCAACTGTTCCTTCATCAATTTTAATGATTAATAAGATCCAGTGGTACCTGCATGCGCATACGTTTGCATGTATAAATTAAGCGGGCATGTGCATGACACTCATCAACTAACCCTAAACCCTATACACTTATTAACATCTAGCTAGTAAGCAAAAACATAATTTGTAGTACAAGACAGTGTGACTCACTTGAAGTTGTAAGGAAGTAGTATATCTCGATTGGTATTGAGGCGCTTCAAGAACTATAGCATTTTGTTCTCTATGTCGTCTTGATACCATGCATATGACCATGTCTCTTCATTAATGGTATTTGGGTCAATGAACCCAATGCCATAGCGTCCACCTTTTCTCATTTCGTACATCTTCATCCTGCATAATACCATAGAAAAGAATATAGTGACGATAATTACAGGTAATGATCAACGAGAGTACTACAACTAGCTTGAGACTTAAATTATAGAAAGAAATCACTTACAGACAATAGCAACTGACAATAGATTTGTCGAGTGCGTCTTGATTGAATAACTAAAACAGTTCTGTATACTCAATAGACATAGTTGTCCCATGGAAGTAATCCTCTTCCTTGACTTTCACCATGAGGAACTCTCGATTGTGGGTCTTGCAAATATCCATGTATCATTGATGCAATTCATACATTATCGTTGAGAGCTTCTTGACCTCCTCAGGCTTGACCAGAGGTTCACCGTGGACATATTTCCGTTTTACATCCTCCTCTCTAATCGTAGCTCGGGTGAGATCCCCGAAGAACCTGCCAGGTATTGGAGAACCTGACGTCTATAGCAGCCATGTAGCGATGGACGTGCTCTTCCTCCTCCCTAACACGGTGACGTACCACCTCCAGCGGGGCCGGCTCTCTTCGCACCGAAAGTGGCACACGCTAATGCCACCAAAGGGGCTCAGGGTCGACGACGGGACCCGGGGCCAGGTTCCTTACCAAGCGGCGCGCCCCTGAAGGTAGCACCTCCCAGTGCCAGCCCGGCGGAGCCAGTTCTTGGACATGGGTCCTCTGAAGCAGGACGTCGTCGCGAACGGGTCGACGGCGAGGATGCGGGCCGGGAATCGTCGAGAACATATACTACATGAAAACGTAACATTTTTTAAATAATTGGAGTGTGATTTCTTATATACAAATTTAAAAAATAATATTGCTGCATATGTCAAAATTCTATATGCAAATTATATATGCATCTATAACATCGATCATCGTCTAACAATTTTACATTAATCTAATTCATCTAGCTAAAACTAACATTTCTAAAATTTCTAACATTTCTATATAACTAACATTTCTATAACTAAAGAACAGTAAAATTTCTAACATTTCTATAACTAAAGAACATAAAAATTACTAACATTTTTATAACTAACAATGTGTGTGTGTGTGTGGCCATGGCAGGGCAGGAGCTCACCGGTGAGGCGACGAGGGCGGCGACGACGGGGATGGAGACGGGCGGCGACGGGCCGGGGCGGCGAGGGGGACGGCGCGGCTACGGGCGGCGACGGGGCAGAGGAGAAGAAGCAGAGTAAGAGATGAAAACTAACGAAATTCGTAAGTGTTGTATATATAGGAATGACCTTTAGTACCGGTTGGAGCCACCAACCAATAGTAAAGGTCAAATTTGGCCAGCCCAAGCGGCGGGAAGTGACCCCTTTAGTACCGGGTCGTGGCTCCAACTGGTACTAAAGACCTTCCTTTAGTACAAGTTGGAGCCACGACCGTACTAAAGGGGGTGCGCTGATGCAGGTGCGGTGCGGGCAAGTTTAGTCCGCCCTCGCTAGCCGAGAGGCACCCGCACCAGCTTATAAGCCCCGCCCCGCATGCTGTCTCGAACTCCTCTCTATTGCAGGCCTTCTGGGCCTACCTCTTCTTGGATGCCCTGTTGGGCCTACTGGTCTAGCGGGCTTGCATCCTGGCCCAACTATAGGTTGGGTTTCTAGTCGTATGCAGGCCGCTGTGGCCCAGTAGGCGGGTTTTTATTTAGTTTTTTTTTCTTTTTTTTCTTTCCTGCTTTATTTATTTTCTTTTATTTATTTCGGAGTTGTTTTTTGTTGTATTTAGAGTTTCTTTGTGAATATTTTTTCTTTAGATACAAAAAATTACAAACTTTCTATTAGTGCCAGTAGTTTTCAAATTTGAACAGTTTAAATTTGAATTGTTTGAATTTTGTGTGAATCACTAGTTTGTGAATGACTTTACTTTAAAAATAGATTTTCCAGTGATTCTTTTTTCTTATATTTAATACTAGTGTGTTTTATCATTATATTCAATTTGGTAATACTTAGGTTATTTTAAAAAATGAAATGCCTTTGTAACAGATGAGTTTTTGTTCGAAACCCTGATACTTCGAAAGAGATTGTCCATTTTGTACATGAAGTGCATCCAGTTTTTGTCGTAACCCTCTGAAAGATTTTGGATGTCGCCTAGAGGGGGGTGAATAGGCGCTTTAAAATAATTACGGTTTAGGCTTGAACAAATGCGGAATAAACCTAGCGGTTAATTTGTCAAGCACAAAACCTACAACAACTAGGCTCACCTATGTGCACCAACAACTTAGGCTAAGCAAGATAAACTACTAGGTGATAACAAGATATATGACAAGAAACAATATGGCTATCACAAAGTAAAGTGCATAAGTAAAGAGCTCGGGTAAGAGATAACCGAGGCAAGCGGAGACGACGATGTGTCCCGAAGTTCACACCCTTGCGGATGCTAATCTCCGTTTGGAGCGGTGTGGAGGCACAATGCTCCCCAAGAATCCACTAGGGCCACCGTAATCTCCTCATGCCCTCGCACAATGCAAGATGTCGTGATTCCACTACGGGACCCTTGAGGGCGGTCACCGAACCCGCACAAATGGCAACCCTTGGGGGCGGTCACCGAACCCGTACACTTTGGCAACCCTTGGGGGCGGTCACCGGTACCCGTCAAATTGCTCGGGGCGATCTCCACAACCTAATTGGAGACCCCGACGCTAGCGCGGTGCTTTACACCACAATGATTGAGCTCCGAACACCACCAACCGTCTAGGGCTCCCAAGCACCCAAGAGGAACAAGCTCAAGGGTACCAAGCACCCAAGAGTAATAAGCTTCTCAACTTGTAACTTCCACGTATCACGTGGAGAACTCAAACTGATGCACCAAATGCAATGGCAAGGGCACACGGAGTGCCCAAGTCCTTCTCTCTCAAATCCCACCGAAGCAACTAATGTTAGGGAGGAAAATGAGAGGAAGAACAAGAAGGAGAACACAAAGAACTCCAAGATCTAGATCCAAGGGGTTCCCCTCACAAAGAGGAGAAAGTGATTGGTGGAAATGTGGATCTAGATCTCCTCTCTCTTTTCCCTCAAAAACTAGCAAGAATCCATGGAGGGATTGAGAGTTAGCAAGCTCAAAGAAGGTCAACAATGGGGGCAAAAACGAGCTCAAGAGATTGGGTTCATTGGGGAAGAAGACCCCCTTTGATATGTAACATCCCAAATTTTCAATTTGGAATGTTATACATCATTGCATATCATATTTTATTATGCATTTTGGTTGATCCTAGAAATTCTACGCAACTCAAGGACCCACGGAAAGAGTTGGGGATTTCGTTATTTTCATATTTGAGTTTTCTCAAATTTTGAGAATAGGATCATTTGATTTTATTTATTTTGTCATCAATTATTTCTATTATAAAAACATGAGAGAGGGAATAAAATGACTTTCCCAAAATAAAGAAATATTGAGGATTTAATGATAAAATCAAATAATATTTTATTTTGGAGTTTTTCGGTGTTTTATTTGAATTTAGGAAAAATGTGTGTTTTTCAAAATTGCATTTAGGTCCCAAATAAATGTTCACCTTGTGCGGCTTGATTTTAGAAGCCCGCGAAAATTCATTTCGGGATTTTCGGAGTCCGTTTAGTATTTCCTTTTATTTTCCTTCCGAGCGGAATAATTAAAAAAAAACGAACCGACCTAACAGGCCGTGTCCGACTAGGACTCTGGCCCGACTAGGCAATATAAGCCGGCCCAGCCCCCCGGGAGAAACCCTAGCCGCCAGCCCCGTGCCGCCGCCGCTCGCCCCCACGCGCCGCGCCGCCGCCGCCCTCGAGCCCCGCGCCACCGCCGCTGCCCGCCGCCGCCACCCCTGCCCGTCGCCGTCGAGGTTTGCCGCCGCCTCGACTTCCGTGCCAACGTTTTTTAAAAAAAAATTAGACCGGTTTTCGTCGGTTTTTTTAGTTTCAGTTTTTTTAAATAGATCGGTTTTTCCGGTTTATTTAAATAGTGAGCTTTCGTCCGTTCGTTCGTTCTAGCGAGCGTTTGTCGTTTTTCTTTTTCTCGGATTAAATCCGTGATTTTTCTGATCGCGATTCCTGATCCGATTTTTGTTTTAGTATAACTTTTCGCTCGTTTATCGGAATCAGGCGATTCAAGCGCCTAGAGATTCGTCTCGAAACCCTCTATCCGTTTAATCAACTTAAACAAGATTTTGCTACTGTAAAATTTGCCCTAGATCCAGATTAGTAGAATAAAGTTGTTTTCTTTCACCGGTTGACTTTCGTTGCTTCGTTCGATTTGATTCTTTTTGCCAACCGGAGTTCTTAAGATGAACCTTTTGGTTAAATCTCTTGTTTGAGTTTTTTTTACCTGTGCATTAGATAAGTACTTATTGTATGCTTGTTTGTTTGTCTGCGATAGAATACCCGGAGTGTGCCGCCTGTTACTTCGAATCGTTAGGTTTCACGTATCATCAGCAAGGCAAGTAACACTTTGATCATACCTTTTCTACTACCCAGTTTTATTGCATTAGATCAATCCTCACACATTGCATGATTAGGATCTAATTAAATTGTGGGATGGGAAGTAGATGAGGTAGTACCTATTACCTTTTATTATCAAACCTTTGGGAGTTACTTCTACGTTTGCTTATTTTGCCATGCTATGCTAGTAGACGTGGATTGGGTGAGTGATATCCATGACAGATGTGAGATTGTTAATTAATGGTTTATCTAAGGTGGCAACTTAAACACACATCTGGGTGGATTGAGGCACCTGGGTATTCCAGGACTTGCCTGTTTTCTTTTGGATCGCCACCCAGGCTCAAAGGGATCATGAGACTATTCATACTAGAAACTTCCGTGTGCAGCCACAAGCTATTATGGGCTCTAGCATAGTTGACTAAGTTCTGCGAACTCTTACAGTGGTAGACTAGCAGATGTAGGGGATGTAGGTGGTACGGTCTACCCGATCGTAAGGTGCTAGCGCTTCTGAAAGACTATGTCTCGGTCATCCGTCTTCTCAAACACCATGTAGTGCGAGAAACCAAACGGAGGCGATCGAGTCTTGTAGGGAAAAGTGCGCAAACCACTGCAGAGTGTAACAAACTAATCATGGTTAGCCGTGTCCCCGGTTATGGACAACTTGAGTATCTAGTACTTGGATTGTCATGTGAATCTCAACATGTTACTCCAAAATTAATTTTGTTGGGTTATGTTTAATGATGATGCTTAATTGGGATTGAGAATGCTGTCAACCATTCTCAATGTTGAACAACCACCATGATAGTAATTAAATTTTATTCCTTTGAAGTAGGGAAAAATTGGCTTTACGCAAAACTGTAACCATAGAGCTTTCCACCAGCCAAATATGCATATAGTATAGCTGTTTCATTCCATTACTCTCTATGTGTTACCTTGCCAGCATATTCCATGTGCTGACCCGTTTCGGGCTGCAATGTTAATGTTGTAGACTTTTCAGACGATGATTAAGGAGTTTTTAGGTCGTGGTTCTATACTCAGTGATGCTGTTGGAGTTGATGGACTCACTTATCTTCCGAGCCTTCCGCTGTTATCATTATTAGATGGCCTTAAGCCATATTTATTGTAATAAGTTCTCGTTTGAGACACTCGATGTAATAAGTGTGTGATTGCTACTCTGCTATAAATCCTCCGAGTACTGTGTGGTGTCAGCATTACTAATCCAGGGATGACATCGGAGCACAGAGATCAGACTATTTGAGGTCTGGTCGCTACAGAGATGGTATCAGAGCACACACTGACTGTAGGACACGACCACTAAGTTAGAGACCTAGATCACTATTCACTCTCTTCTCTTCTGACATCTCATCTTTTCTACTCTTTAGGATGGCGGATGCAAGGAACAAGTTCACACAACCGGATGAAGATACACCCTTTGGACGACACTTGAAGGAAGTCACTAGATACCTGAACATAGGAGTACCAAGCTTCACGGGAACCTACAACGCCACTTTACCTGAAGAAGAGTGCTGGATGATTCAAGTTCAAGTTCCAGGAAGGACGTTCAAGCTAGTCACTGAGCCCATAGAATTTTCTTTTGATGCACCAACTTGGAGTTTAGGAAAGAGCATGGCAGCTCACATCGCCATGGGACGCATTGGAGAAGTCTACTGCAAGGATCTCAAGGATACCATCTACCAGATTTGTGGGTGCCGAGATGAGCACTGGGAGATGATCAGCACCAGGAAGGATAGATCAATCGCAGCTTTTATCCAGGAGCTAAACCAGCACATTCGACGACAGGAGAACCAGATGTGTGCCGACATGATAGATCTGAAGAAGGCTAAGACTAGAATCAAGGAACTGGAGGAAGAACTCAAGGCTACACGTGAAGATTATGAAGAGGAAATTGAAGTATTGGTGGAGAAGAATGACGACCTGATCAAGAAGATTGGAATATTTATGGGAGGCCCTACGCCAGTAGATGAAGACGAAGAACCCTAGGAGATTAGCCCGGAAGACTACATCATCATCGACGGAACCGACTCGGAAGCAGATAGTAGCGATGATGACTATGTTGATGAAGCTGGAGCAGACATCATGGAGTCAACAACCGAAGAATACTTCTAGTAGACCACCACATCAGTAGTAGTAGTCCACCATGTAAATATAGTAGTCCGAGCACTTTTGCGATAGATAGATCGATTGTATGCCCTTGTTTGATTGATTGAAGTGAATTGTTTGCTTTTGCCTCATGTGCATATGGATAGTGTTTTCTCTTTAGACCCCCTCTATTCTTATATCTCATCTTTTCTAAAACCCTCAGATGCCTCCGAGACGTGACCCCGGATTTGCCTTTCCACCGGAGCTCACCTAGTTGATCCAGCAGCAGAACACATTGATGCAGTTGCTAGTCCAGAATCAGAATTAGGGGAACAACAACAACAACAACCCACCACCACCACCACCTGTTGACCACTTAGCCCATTTTCTTAGGCTGAATCCGCCAGTGTTTTCCAGTAGCACCGAGCCGATAGTAGCAGATGATTGGCTCCGCAAGACAGCTAGGGAGTTGACCACAGCAGGATGCACAGATGCGGAGAAGGTGAAGTTTGCCGCACATCAGCTAGAAGGACCCGCAGCATCATGGTGGGAGAATTTCACAGCCACTTTCCCTGTCGACACTGTCACATGGGGCCAGTTTCAGCAGGCTTTTCTTACTGCACATGTTTCAGCAGGAGCTATGGCCATGAAGAAGCATGAGTTTTGCAACTTACGCCAAGGAGGACGGACAGTTGGCCAGTATGTGGAGGACTTTAGTAAGCTAGCACGTTATGCCCCAGATGACGTCGCTACGGATGCAGCTACGCAGGAGAAGTTTCTGGAAGGACTGAATGATGAGTTGAGCATGCAGTTGATGGTAGCAACCTTCAACAACTACCAGGAGTTGGTAGATCGTGCTCTTATGATTGAAGGGAAGCAACAACAGATTGAGAACCGCAAGAGGAAGTATGGACAAGGGAAGTACAATTCAGGAGCTCAGCAGAAGCCACGTTTTACCCCTAGACCGGGAGGACATTTTCAGCATACCCATGGAGGAGGTAGCTCACACAATCACAATGGCACCAGGAATGGTAATGGGAATGGAGGAAGCAACGGCCAGAATCGCACCAATCCCTCAACCTCGGCCAAGAAGGACCTAAGCCAAGTCACTTGCTTTAAGTGTCAGAAGACCGGACATTATGCCAATGAATGTCCTGAAGGCCAAAATGGCAATGGAAGTTCTGGGAAGAAGCCGAACCCTTTCAACAGGGGACAGGTGAACCACGTTAGCGTGGAGGAGGTTGAAGCTCAGCCCGATGCAGTAATAGGTAAGTTTTTGGTTAAGTCATTTACTGCACTCGTTCTTTTTTATACTGGTGCATCGCATTCATACATCTCACGGGGATTTGTGGATAAGTATAACCTACCAACCCAAGCCCTTAGGTCACCCATGATAGTAACCTCGCCCGGAGCAGAGTATGTGGCTAGTCTATGGTGTGATCGGTTACCATTAAGGATTGGTAACTATGTTTTTTCCTCAGACCTAATAGTATTGGAATCTCAAGGATTGGATGTGATATTAGGTATGGATTGGTTATCAAAGTATGAAGGGAATATTGAATGTGCTAGTAAGTCAATTTTGCTTACCACCCCAGAAGGGAGAAGGATTAAGTATGTATCCCGGCATGTGCCAAAGAGGACTCAAGTAAATTGCCTAACAGGAGTTGTGCAGGAGGAAGTACCAGTGGTAAGGGATTCCCCTGATGTATTTCCAGAGGAGTTGCCAGGCATGCCACCAGATAGAGATATTGAGTTTTTGATTGAGCTATTGCCAGGCACAGGGCCAATATCAAAGAGACCATATAGGATGCCAGCAAAGGATTTGGTGGAAATTAAGAAGCAGATTAAGGAGTTACTGGATAAGGGATATATTCGCCCAAGTTCTTCGCCTTGGGGATCGCCAGTACTTCTAGTGGAGAAGAAGGATGGATCATTAAGGATGGTTGTTGATTATCGAGGATTGAATGAAGTAACGATCAAGAACAAGTACCCACTACCAATGATCAACGATCTGTTTGATCGATTGCAAGGAGCTAAGGTATTTTCCAAGATCGATCTGTGATCAGGATACCACCAGTTGAAGATTCGAGAACAGGATATTCCTAAGACAGCTTTTACCACCAGGTATGGGCTGTATGAGTATACCGTTATGTCATTTGGTCTGACTAACGCACCTGCCTATTTTATGAACATGATGAACAAAGTGTTTATGGAGTTTTTGGATAAGTTCGTTGTAGTGTTCATTGATGATATCCTGGTTTATTCTAAGAATGAAGAGGAGCATAAGGAGCATTTGCGTTTGGTACTTGGAAAGCTTAGAGAACATCAATTATATGCCAAGTTCAGCAAATGTGAGTTTTGGTTGAAGGAAGTAGGGTTCCTTGGACACGTTATATCTGGAGAAGGTATAGAAGTTGATCCCACTAAAGTGGAAACCGTGACCAAGTGGGAAGCCCCAACAACAGTTGGAGAGATCCGGAGTTTTCTTGGACTCACAGGATACTACCGGAGATTTATTGAGAATTTCTCAAAGATTGCGAAGCCTATGACGGAGTTGTCGAAGAAAGATACCAAGTTCATATGGACAGAGGAATGTGAGGCTAGTTTCGAAGAGTTGAAGAAACGTTTGGTTACCTCACCAGTGTTGATTTTGCCAGACCAGACCAAAGATTATGAGGTGTATTGCGACGCTTCACGTCGAGGACTTGGAGTAGTGCTTATGCAGGAAGGGACAGTTGTTTCATATGCCTCAAGACAACTGAAGCCTCATGAGTTGAATTATGCCACGCATGATTTGGAGTTAGCAGCCGTAGTGCATGCATTGAAGACATGGAGACATTTCCTCATTGGAAATCATTGTGAGGTGTACACAGATCATAAGAGTTTGAAGTACATTTTCACACAGAAGGAGTTGAATCTAAGACAAAGAAGATGGTTGGAGCTTATCAAGGATTATGATATGAAATTGCATTATCACCCCGGAAAGGCTAATGTAGTAGCTGACGCATTAAGCCGTAAGAGCCATGTCAATACATTAATGACGGGAGAAATACCCAAGGAGTTAGCAGAAAATCTTCGTGAACTATGTTTGGAAATAGTTCCGAGAGGCTATGTAGCAGCATTGGGGATTCATTCAACTTTGATGGATAGAATCAGTGAAGCTCAGAAAGCTGACAAAGAGATTGCCGCTATAAAGGAGAAAGTGAGCAAAGGAAAAGCTAAAGGATTTCGTGAGGATGAACACAACACCCTATGGTTTGAAGACTGGGTTTACGTGCCCAATGACCCGGAGATCATGAAGTTGATTTTGCAAGAGGCATACGATTCACCGTATTCAATTCACCCAGGAAATACCAAGATGTATCTGGATTTGAAGGATAATTTCTGGTTGACCGGAATGAAGAAAGATATTGTAGAGTATGTAGAAGTTTGTGATGTATGTCAGAGAGTAAAGGCAGAGCATCAGAAGCCAGCATGACTGTTACAACCATTGCCGATACCCGAATGGAAGTGGGATAAGTTAGGCATGGATTTTATCACGGGATTTCCCAGGACTCGTTCAGGCTATGACTCGATTTGGGTTGTAGTTGATCGATTGACGAAAGTAGCTCATTTCATCCCAGTAAAGACCACTTACACCAGTGCTAAGTTGGCAAAGATATACATGACCAGGATCATATGTTTGCATGGAGTTCCAAGGAGTATCGTATCAGATAGAGGAACCTAGTTTAACTCAAAGTTCTAGAAGCAGTTGCACGAAACTTTGGGTACCAGGCTAGAATTTAGTACAGCTTTTCATCCACAGACAGATGGATAGACCGAGAGAGTCAATCAGATTTTGGAGGATATGCTGAGTGCTTGTGCACTAGATTATGGATCTAGTTGGGACGATAATTTGCCATATGCAGAGTTCTCTTACAACAACAGTTATCAAACCAGTTTAAAGATGGCCCCTTTCGAAGCTTTGTACGGAAGGAGGTGCAGGACACCGTTGTCATGGGACGAAGTTGGAGACCGCCAGTTGTTTGGACCTGACTTGATTAAAGAGTCTGAATAGAAGGTGAAGTTGAGAGAGGGAATAGAAGGTGCATAACTTATTTATTTTATCATCAATTATTTCTATTACAAAAATATGAGAGAGGGAATAAAATGACTTTCCAAAAATAAAGAAATATTGAGGATTTAATGATAAAATCAAATAAGATTTTATTTCGGAGTTTTTCGGTGTTTTATTTGAATTTAGGAAAAATGTGCGTTTTTCAAAATTGCATTTAGGTCCCAAATAAATGTTCACCTTGTGCGGCTTGATTTTAGAAGCCCGTGAAAATTTATTTCAGAATTTTTGGAGTCCGTTTAGTATTTATTTTTATTTTGCTTCCGAGCGAAATAATTTAAAAAAAACGAACCGACCTAACGGGCCGTGTCCGAGTAGGACTCTGGCCCGACTAGGCAATATAAGCCGGCCCAGCCCCCCGGGAGAAACCCTACCCGCCAGCCCCGCACCGCCGCCACTCGCCCCCACGCGCCGCGCCGCCGCCGCCCTTGAGCCCCGCGCCGCCGCCGCCGCCGCCGAGGTTCGCCGCCGCCTCGACTTCCGTGCCAATGTTTTAAAAAAAAATTTAGATCGGTTTTTGTCGTTTTTTAGTTTCGGTTTTTTAAATAGATCGGTTTTTCCGGTTTATTTAAATAGTGAGCGTTCGTCCGTTCGTTCGTTCTAGCGAGCGTTCGTCGTTTTTCTTTTTCTCGGATTAAATCCTTGATTTTTCTGATCGCGATTCCTGATCCGATTTTCGTTTTAGTATAACTTTTCGCTCGTTTATCAGAATCAGGCGATTCAAGCGCCTAGAGATTCGTCTCGAAACCCTCTATCCGTTTAATCAACTTAAACAAGATTTTTCTACTGTAAAATTTGCCCTAGATCCAGATTAGTAGAACGAAGTTGTTTTCTTTCGTCGGTTGACTTTCGTTGCTTCGTTCGATTTGATTCTTTTTGCCAACTGGAGTTCTTAAGATGAATCTTCTGGTTAGATCTCTTATTTGAGTTTTTTTACCTGTGCATTAGATGAGTACTTATTGTATGCTTGTTTGTTTGTCTGTGATAGAATACCCGGAGTGCGCCGCCTGTTACTTTGAATCGTTAGGTTTCGCAGATCATCAGCAAGGCAAGTAACACTTTGATCATACCTTTTCTACTACCCAGTTTTATTGCATTAGATCAATCCTCACACATTGCATGATTAGGATCTAATTAAATTGTGGGATGGGAAGTAGATGAGGTAGTACCTATTACCTGTTATTATCAAACCTTTGGGAGTTACTTCTACGTTTGCTTATTTTGCCATGCTATGCTAGTAGACGTGGATTGGGTGAGTGATATCCATGACAGATGTGAGATTGTTAATTAATGGTTTATCTAAGGTGGCAACTTAAACACACATCTGGGTGGATTGAGGCACCTGGGTATTCCAGGACTTGCCTGTTTTCTTTTGGATCGCCACCCAGGCTCAAAGGGATCATGAGACTATTCATACTAGAAACTTCCGTGTGCAGCCACAAGCTATTATGGGCTCTAGCATAGTTGACTAAGTTGTGCGAACTCTTACAGTGGTAGACTAGCAGATGTAGGGGATGTAGGTGGTACGGTCTACCCGATCGTAAGGTTCTAGTGCTTCTGAAAGACTATGTCTCGGTCATCCGTCTTCTCAAACACCATGTAGTGCGAGAAACCAAACGGAGGAGATCGAGTCTTGTGGGGAAAAGTGCGCAAACCTCTGCAGAGGGTAACAAACTAATCATGGTTAGCCGTGTCCCCCGTTATGGACAACTTGAGTATATAATACTTGGATTGTCATGTGAATCTCAACATGTTACTCTAAAATTAATTTTGTTGGGTTATGTTTAATGATGATGCTTAATTGGGATTGAGAATGCTGTCAACCATTCTCAATGTTTAACAACCACCATGATAGTAATTAAATTTTATTCCTTTGAAGTAGGGAAAAATTGGCTTTACGCAAAACTGTAACCATAGAGCTTTCCACCAGCCAAATATGCATATAGTATAACTGTTTCATTCCATTACTCTCTATGTGTTACCTTGCCAGCATATTCCATGTGCTGACCCGTTTCGGGCTGCAACGTTAATGTTGCAGACTTTTCAGATGACGATTAAGGAGTTTTTAGGTCGTGGTTCTATACTCAGTGATGCCGTTGGAGTTGATGGACTCACTTATCTTCCAAGCCTTCCGCTGTTATCATTATTAGATGGCCTTAAGCCATATTTATTGTAATAAGTTCTCGTTTGAGACACTTGATGTAATAAGTGTGTGATTGCTACTCTGCTATAAATCCTCCAAGTACTGTGTGGTGTCAGCATTACTGATCCAGGGATGACACCGGAGCATAGAGATCAGACTGTTTGAGGTCTGGTCGCTACATGATAGGTGGGGAAAAATCCAACCGTTATGTTCACAACCCGCACAGAGCGGTACTACCGCTCCAAGGAGCGATACTATCGCTAGGGCGGAAGTACCCCTTTGAAAAACAACAGCGAGGAGGCAAAAGGCCAGTAGAACCATCGGAGCGGTACTACCGCTCGTCCTCACAGTACTACTGCTCGACCTCACGGTACTACCACAAATGGTAGCGGTACTACTGCTTGCGAGCGGTACAAAAAAAATACTTCCGTGCCTACTTCCGCTGAGCAAAACACGAGATTTTGGTTCGGAGCGGTACTACCGCTTAGGAGCCGCGGTAGTACTGCTCTGGAGCGGTACTACCACTCAGGAGCCGCGGTAGTACTGCTCTGGAGCGGTAGTGAAAAATTACATCCGCTCTAGCCACGGTAGTACCGCTGCAGCCTTTACAAAAACAGCCATAACTTCTGCAAACGGACTCCATATTCAACGAAACCAAGTTTGTTGGAAAGATAATGACATGGGCTAACACAATATTGATAGAAATATCAATAAGAAGCAAATGAGAAAAAGGCCAATAAGAAAATGGTGAGAACCCTTCCTAGGAAAAGACTGGTAAAACCTCCAACACGGAAAACATCATAGAAGATGCATGCGAACTTCGTTTCCGATGAACTCAAGCTTGTCATCAAGATGACCATAAGCTCTAAGACTCAAAAAGAGAACCAAACAAGAACCAAGAAAGATGATGCAAGGATGCAATGGTTTGACCTCTCTACAAATGATACGATCAAGCTACTCATCGAGAGCCCCCCTTGATAGTACCACAATCGATCCTATGACCTGGTCTCCCAACTACCATGATGAGACCGGTAAAATAGAAAACCTATCAAGGGCAAACCTTTGCCTTGCACATGGTCCACTTGAGCTAGATGATGACGATCTTGACTCCCTCAAGTTGGACCACCTTTCTTGATTGTGTTGGCTCGATGAAGACTAGTTGATTGCTCCCCCATACTCCACTATGGGTAAGCCACTCTTCCGCACATCTTCACAAGTCCATTGTCACCACAATGGACGGAAAGCTTCAAGCATTTGATCTCTTCGTGATGCTTCACTTGAATTTGCACACCGCAACCTAACCCCACAAAGAACTCTCACGAAGACCATGGGTTAGTACACAAAGCGTAATGGACAATGCTTACCATACCATGGGATCACTTGATCCCTCTGTACATCGTGTACGCTTTATGTGTTGATCAACTTGATTCAATCTTGACTTAGTCTTGATCAACCTTGATTCTTTCTAACTCTCTTCATTTGGATGATGTCTTGAAGGTAAACATGAATGATCAAACAATCTTCTTCTTCAAGACATGCTTGCAATAAGCTCAACTCTCAAATGACCAATCTTTGGATAATTCCTTGAATATCACCTTAGTCGACACAAACTCTCCTTGAAACCAACACTTGTACTCCAAGAAAAGCCTATGGACAAAACCTTCAAATATAACTCAAGGCAACCATTAGTCCATAGAGATTGTCATCAATTACCAAAACCAAACATGGGGGCACCGCATGTTCTTTCAATCTCCCCCATTTTGGTAATTGATGACAATCACTTTCACGAGAGTTTATACAAGGAATTATGCATCACCAAGCAATGCAACAACCAATAATGCATGTGTATGAGATGCAAATGCTTAGGAACAAAACCAAAGCAAGGAGAAAACTCTGAAGACTTCTCCACAAAACTCTCTGAAACTTCTCCCCCATTGGGATCGATTGCCAAAATGGGCGAAAAGCATAGAAGGCCAATATAAATTGTGTTCCTCCAGAAATTGTGTATTTCTCAACAAGAGAGTGGAATGCAATACACATATCCAACGATAATACTTGGAGGAAGACCAACTATATTGAGGCACCAAGATTGCTAAAGGAATGATATGCCACAAGGACACAACAAAGAGAGACACAAGCAATCAAGCAATTAAAAGGTACCAATTGAAGCAAGCAATCAACGGATATCAATTGAACCAACTAGGCCAAAGATCCTACGAGCTACATGAAAAAGGATATTATGATATGAGCAAAGGAGTGTTCTAAAGAAACTAGAGAAGCTCCCCATGATTTGTGCACACATACGAATTTTTGTATTTGGATACAAAGTGCACAAAATAGGATCATAGCTCCCCCAAAATTAATAGAAACTTAAACAAGTGCAAGTGAGCATAGGAAACAAAGCCTAGTACTTGCAACAAACACATGGTTGAGCAACAAGTGAAAGAGGCAACTTAAGAATGGGCTCAACCAAAATGATGTGAGTGAGTCAAGGAAATGCACTTGAGAAGACTAATGTACGGATGAGCATTAAGCATCAATAAAGTCTTGAAAGAATGAGGCACACGGTGCACGATCTATCATTACCACACACAACTAGCAAATGGGTTCACAAGCTTACTAATAAGCATATAAAGAACCTATGCTTGTGACAACCCGTGGTGAAGATAGAAGATGAAAGCCTCATCAATACGAGGGATACCAATTAAGATGGCAAAAGCCTCGTAAAGATAAGCATGAGGAAAATAATCTTCACCACACAAGAGTGCATCAAGATGCAACGATAGAAGACACGCACTCAAGGCAAAAGCTTTCACTGAGCCACCAAAGAAATAACATAAGAAAGACAAGGTGGACGTGAAATAAAGGATATCAACTAGATATGCAACTTCTCTCAAGTGTATAAGATTCTAGGTAGACGAAATCATGGTGATATATATCTACAAAGAAGGATGTACACCCGAAATAGTTACAACACGAGGAACAAGATATCCAAAGGGAGGTCATACATATACCAATAAGATATTTGCTTGGAAGCATAGCACATGGCTAGATATGGTCTTATTGTATATAAATGAATTCCTACCACACACCCATCAAAGACATCACAACTAGCAACAAGAGATCATTGTTGGGATGCTTTGAGAAAGGGAACAAGTATCACAAGAATGAATGAATAACATGCCATGATACAACCTACACAAGGTTGATGCAAGATATGTGTACATGAAGAATATGAAGATACTTGTTACCGAGTTAACATTGGAAGGATGTAGTAGATACCAATTGAAGGTAGATAGTAGTTCGTTGATCATCCTAGCTCGAATCCAATAAGCACATGATGACAACACCTTCATTGTGAGTGAGCCGAGCATCCAATGTATCTCCAATTGTTCCTAGAACAACAACATAAACAAAATTGTACCCAAACTCATTGGGACCAAAGAGTTAGAGAACCAACAATACATAGGAAAAACTCCACATAAAAAAGTGCATATAGATACGAAAATGAATTTCATGCACATCTCATCCAATTTGAGACTCGGAGGAGTTTCCCCTATATATTGGGTCAAAGAAAGAAAGCATGCCAAAGATACTACACGAAGTTAGTATGCATGCTCAATACTTTCAAGAACCGATACCAAATGACAAAGAAATACCAAGAGAAGAAAAGATGCCAAATGAATAAAACATCACTAGGAGGATATCAATTGAAAGATACATCAAGGAATGAGATATCCATTGATACCCACTAAAAAAAGATATCAAATCCCCAAAAGAGAGGATGGTTCGAAACAAACCAAGCTCTCTACAAAGTTTTATGATGGCACAAAGTACCAAAACGAAAATGGCTTGCCTTCCACCAACACACACTTGATAAGGATCGCAAGAGTGTTTTATAGAAAATAGGATAGCTCCCCCAAGACTAGTGCATTATAGAGAATTTGCATTTGAATACAAAATGCACAAGGTGGGATCACCACTTTCACTATATCTAGAAAACACTAGACAAGATCAAGAAATAAACAAGATACACAAGTGGTATGGAAGACAAAGGGAGTTGATACATTCCTTGGCAAGAGAAAAGGCAAATAAAAGCAAAAGCCAACGTAAAGAAGATCAATAAATTCTACCACAAAAGTGAGTACCAATTGTCAAAAGACAAAAAGTAAATGGAAATAATTCTCGATGGTAGATAGCAAGGATATCCGACATCATCTTTACACCAAACACAACCAAATTGCAACTTGTAGAGCTAACATGCCACCTAGGAACAAGATAATTTACAATATCAACTCTAGGTGACAATATCTCAAATGTACACATTTTCTAGGCTAGTAATATACACATAGCGTATTACTCCCCCATAATGTGATACCAATTAAGGATATACAAGAGTCAAATAAAAGGATCCAACAAGAGATAATTAATGGACTATTTAGAATTTGAATTTCTCATGAGAAGACATACCACATAGCGACTAGATAAGCTTGCAATATCAATACTAAGTGGTATTCCCCATGTACCCACCTTTATAGGATTGTGAAGTGCACAAAGCACATCACTCCCCCATAATGGGATATTCCATTAATCTCTCACAAGAGCCAACTAAGATATGACCAAGATGCACAAAGGCTCAACGAACGACACACATGTACAAGATGTGCAAACCAACACACACATACTTGATTGCTCAAGATAATCAAGTTGGAAGCACAACATATACAAACACATGCAAGGAACAAAGCCAAACATGCAAAGGGGCAAGTAAATTTCAATGTAAACAATTTAAGCTCGAGTTACCGCAAGGAGGAACTTTGGATATAAGATAGAAACTTGATAATCCGAATGACTTGGCATGAGACAATGAGAATGATGAAGTCCCCTTAATTCTTCATAATGTAGCCAAGTCTCCAATGACCTCCAACATCACCTATTTATCAAGTTTGAGCTTGTTGGTCCCCAACCAAGTTGGGTCCTAAGAGGTTAGTCACAATAGGCTTGGCTACCCAAATGGTTCTCTTCTTGACACCACTTTGAGTACCAGCAACTTTGGCAAACACATTGCCAACCTTATCCTTCCCAAGAGAATAGATATCATCAATAATAATTGGGTTGGATAAGTTACCACTAGTGCATGATGAGGCGAGGTGACCTTTCTCATGACATAATAAGTAGCAACGTCTACTCTTCACTTTCTTCTCACTTGATTTCTCAACTTGAGAAGCATTAGCTTGAGGATTCTTGGGAAGAGGACTTTCTTCAACTTGTGGTTGAGAATGAGATCGAACTTGTGGCCACTTCCCTTGTTGCTTGTCACTAATGGCATTCTTCTTCAATGGGCAAGATCTAACATGATGCCCTTCTACTTTGCACTTGAAGCAAACAATCTTGGCCGAATTCTTGACTTGTTCTTGGCCCTTCTTTTTGTTCATCTTGGACTTCTTCTTCTTCTTGGAGTTGAATCCAAGTCCACCTTTGTCATTGGGGAATTTTTGCACACTCAAGATATTGTTGAGTGTGAATTTCCCTTCATGACTCTTTTCCAAGTCTTTCTTCAAAGAAGTGACTTGGGCCTTGAGCTCTTTGATTTCCTCTACATGGTTAGTCTCAACACAAGTACTAGAGGAAGTATAAGCTTCATTGTTAGAGCAACAAGGCAAGGAAAGCAATTCATCACAAGATGTAGCAACATTGTGAGTAGATGAATTACAAGGACTAGCACATGTCAACATAGCATTTTGACTAGAAGTAGTGCTAGTATCCACATGAGGCTCACTAGATGTTACCTTAGCAATCATGGCCTCATGAGCTATCTTTAGCACATTATGGGATACTAGAAGATCATCATGAGAGTTTGAGAGCTTTTCATGACTTTCTTCCAATTTCCCATAATTGCTAGATAGCAACTGAAGTTGAGCCCGTAGCTCAACATTCTCCTTCAAAATGGATGCTTCACAAGTAATAGAGTTAGCAGCACAAGCATCATCATTAACAACAATAGGAGAGGACACCTTGGCAAGCTCTTTTAAGTAAGAAGCTTCAAGTTGAGCATGAAACTCGGTGAGTTTGATGAGCACACC